>NC_140608.1:4506552-4826552 GCF_057381915.1 Diplotaxodon limnothrissa
TGGTGTTTTATGGGAATAACTTCCTTTATATACAGTTAAATGTTTGATAAAGCAAGTAAATAAACTACTGTCCTGAAAATACAAAGTTATAAGTCAAGAGATAATTTGTTTTGTCTGGTAAAATGCTTTGTTGTTTGAGCCACTCAAAAGTAAGACAAATAATCTGTTTGTGACATACTTGCTTTAGAGCAAATCACTTGCTCAGAGAGAAAATGTGCTTACATAACCTTGTCTCACAACTCATAGAGATATATTCTCATTGCTTAATTAGGAATGATGAATAATGATAACTTATCCAGTGCAACGACAACACTGAAATGTAGAAATTATTCTTCCCTATATTGCCACTACTTCAACATACAATCATTTAATGCCGACCAATTTCTCCAGCTATGACAAGACACCTAAAGAAAAATGTTTAAGAAAAATCGTACCCCTCCCTCCTGTCGGATCACTATCTTGCCTCCAGTGCCACAGGCAATCCTGGGACAGGTTTATGTTCCTCTCACAGAGTTTGAACCACTGGTTACAGTGTTTTAACGGCTGGATTAATGGGGTGGCAAGAGGGGCCATAAATTGATAATATAACCACTGAACATACTTGCCAGGACAATTAAGATAATACAACTGGAAATAGCGGCCCCATGAATTGCCATGGTAAAGAGCAATGGCTGCCTTACAATGATGCCCGCTCTTGAGGCCTTTGGCTGGAAACTGTCATCGCTGTTCCTCCAGATATGAGCGGCAATAAACTCCTGACAATCACACGACAGTTTGAAAGTAAAAAAGGACATTTTGAAAATATGGAAGACTGTCTGGGCAAGTTATAGCACAAGCTTACCTTGTACAGACCTACTATATTGATGGAATATTTGTGACAAAGATTAGAACAGTTATCATGTATCAGTTTAAATACATATATAAAAGCCTTCAAACTTCCAATATTCAGTCTAGTAATTTTTCTTGTCAAAACACCATCTACAGGCATAACTACTATGTTACAAGGGGGCATGACATTGGGGAATAATATTACAGTAAGCAGAGTGTCCAAAGGTCAATGATCTTGGTCTGTCGTTAACGACTGTCATTTAGATGGAGAGCTTATATGCTGAAGGATCAGAACACAATTTGCTTAACGCCTCGCTCATCTCTGAGAATGGAAAAGGCAATAGGTTTCATCAGTCTTTATGAAACACTAATAATCTGAGAAGCCACCAACTGCCTTCCCTGAATCAAACAAGCTGAAAAGGAGGAGCCCCTTAGAAACTGTGCTTTCAGAGATTAGAATAAATCCAATGTGTTATTCTAGGACCACTCAAGATCTGTAGAAGGTGGCCACGCTTGTTTGTCTGCCCCAAAACTGTGGATCACCATCACACTGCATAACAAGCAAGTGAATAACAAACACAAAGGCATAATAAGAGAGTGAAAAACGATGCAAAGAGGTTGTAATGAAGATGAAAAGACTTGCTCTGATGGCTAATGAAAATAAATGCCCATATATCGTTGACACAGTACTAATTACAAGCTGGATTTCCATTAATAGCTAATGAAATATTAAGTTCCATTAGCTAATAAAAGCAGGCTACAAAAACGAATGCAGTCTCACTGAATGATTCAGAAATAGGTAAAGAGATGCAGTATAAGGTCCTAGTTTTACTGCTGGGAGAAAAATTATGAAAAGTCCTCTTCTTTATTACTGTTTAACATTTGTCAAGACTAAGAACGAACGAATTTAATCCTTGGTTTTTATAAAAAGATAAATATGCTGAGGAATATAATGTTTTATCATAAGGACTGCATAGGTACATTTGTTGGAGCATAATTACATACTGCTGCCACATTATACTTTCTTCTTAGTTCTTTACTTTAACACGGCAGTTTATGTTTACAAGGAAAATTAACAGAACCAAGTATAATGTCATATTCTCTGTCCTCCATAGACAGTTCAAAACATGGGAACTTTGTACATTTTGGAAGAGATAAAATGTACAGAAAGGGTAATAAGTTCATGAGTGGGTGTTAAAAGAGAAGAAAGGGGAAAAGTAAAAAGAAAGAAATAAAATCCCACTGTCATTCACTTCGCATCTCCACAAAACCTTTCCATAGTATTGATACTATTTACTACATCTATTCACTCGTAAATTGTGGCTTTGTTCAGGAAGCAACATGTCCAATCAGTGGGATATTACAAGCAGATATCAAGGCCACTAAACATGTATTCATCAAGGTATATTGCCTTCATCATTTCCTTAGAATAAAATGGAAAATTGGAAGAGTAGATCAGTATTAAGTTGTTGTTCACAGATTCCTAAATTGGTTACCACAAAAGCTTCAGTGTTCAATGGAAGGATTTCAAACAGAGAAAAGGGTAGCTCCTGAACTTGACCACAATCAAGTGGTCAGGTTTACATCAAGTTCACACAATGTGCCTTGCTTGTGTTATGTTAAGCTTGGCTAATAATGCTTAATGTGCCCACTTAATTCCAGGGTTTTTTTTATCGTGGGAAGGGTCAAGTGCGTTTTTCAACAAGTTGTGTCCCCTCAACCCCCAAAAAAGTAAAAGTAATGTCTGTATTTGGGTATTCCATAGACTCAAGTTATCGCTTTATGCTCAAATTTCTTAATCAGTCAGCATGACCTCCAGATTAGCTTGATGCTGCATTAGCCGCTTGACAAAGGTCTAAAGGACAAAGGTCACTCTTTCGAGGATGCCAATGTTCACATTTTGGACAGAGAGGACAGATGGTTTGAAAGAGGAGTGAAAGAAGCCATTTATGTCCACTGTGAGCGACCATCTTTGAACAGAGGCAGTGGTTTACGACACCAACTGTCTGCCATCTATAATCCAGTTTTGAGTTCCCTTCCCAGACGCCTTAACGCCCACTCACATCCTGGGCCATCTGACCTCAGGAAATCACATGATTGGGTGGGGCCAGGTTTCACAATGAGCTTACCTGAAACCTGGCTGATTGTGACCCACACCCGTTTTCACGCCTTTGCTCGTGTGATTAGGTAGAGGATCATCAGGGGGTCCTTTGTCCCTCTTTGGGGGGAAACTCCCACTGGGTTTAAATCTGGGACTCTCCACCTTTTGACCTTAGAACTGAAGAAGCTTGTCGGATGAGAGGTGAAACGTCTTCAAGCAACTTAAAGAAGTTCAGATGCTTTTCTGTCCAAGCTCCTTGGACTACGATGACCTGGATGACTGAGAACCTTCACAGACATTAGCCGCTTGACTATCTCTGATGTTACCTGGAATACAGCTTCCATTTCATAAATTTTCCCCTTCGCTTCATCCAGTCTACTGTTTCCTCTCTGAACTCCTGGATTTCGTGAGGAATACTTTTTAAGCTAGCATCCTCACTATGCAAACATGGTCCCAGGGAGATGCATCGGTTACTATGTCTAACTTTAGGCTCATTTTCTATTGTTTTTGTCCTATTTGTATTTACTGTGAAATTCCATCCCGAGGCTTATCCTTATTCACTGAGTTGGATTTAATAGGTGAAATGTAAGAGAAACCATAGTATTTAGACGTAAGCTTTTAACCACACTGAAAAACCATTGCAACGTTTCCCATTTTCTGCTTAAACAATATCTGTATTAAGTCGGCTCATTTAACCAAAGATAATACAGATACGTCCTCCCCTCCCAATAATTTTTTCTCAGCTCTAAATACAAGAAATTCTGGGAGAATTAGGATATTAATCATTAATGGTTGGTCAGTAATGATTCTGGTCCTTGGCGTTATTGGTAATTTATAATGAATGATCATAAAGCCCGGCCTTGCTCAAGTCCCTTAAGCTTGGAGGCCTCTGCAAATGAATACGGAAAAGACCTGTAGTCTTTGAGCATGGCAGGCCTGCCAAACGCCCGATTGATTTTCTTATTTTCATGCTGGCAGCCTGGCTCTGAGGAATGAGTTTTAATTCTGGCAATGCATGATTAAGTCTGCTTGTGCTTAACGCAGGCTTGTTTGAGTGGAAAAGTGGATGCGGTAGGGAAAGGAGGTAAGAGAGCTAAGTTTGTAATGGCAAGGAATGTGTGTAGGTTTGCTTCTGTGAAGCTTTATGTTTGTGGGGGCTTTTAGGTGTGTGTGTGCATGTGTGTTAGAGGAGCTGCGGTTGTTCAGAGGGTCTGAATGGCACCTGACAGGCTTTTGATTAACGAGGCCCTCTGCCCTTCAATTCCCCAGCCTGTCACTCAGAGAGGACGCATTAATCTTCATCGCCTGCTTGTCAGGTCAGGGCCAGTCCAGGACACCCACCAGTGTGTATGCATGTTTGTGCTTTTTAATGCATGTCTATGCGTGTTTGGACATTGGTCACATGTGCGTAAATCTACGTATGTGTCCTTGCTGGTGTGTGACATCAGATACATGTCTGTGTTTGAGTGCATGTGTGACATTGCCTGGGTAGAATAGGTGAAGCATTAGGGGATGCTGTTTGAATTGGGGGTTGTGCTGAGTAACATCAACCTAAACAAAAGTACAAAGACAAGATCACAAGGGCATAGTGGAGACAGTAAAATACAGAAAAATGCTCATAATTAATATTTGGCCCTTGAACAGTGGGCATTTGCATAATTTATTAAGATTCAAAGGAGCATGTGCAGTCTGTCACACCCACATCATTCCCTTGTGTGAGAGGTGAGAATGCAGGATGAAGTGAGGGTGTGTGTAGGTTGCTCATCACTATTATTAGTGTGTGTTTGTGTAAGTGTGTGTGAGGAGACAGATGGAGAGTAACACTGCCCCTCCCACCAGCCACCACTCACTGGCAGTAGTGGAAACCCAACCAACATCATGCCCCCGAACCCTCGTAACGATGTGCTTGTCCAATCAGACAAGCCCAGCTGCATGAGTACTAGCCAATCCAAAAACAACAAAAAAAAAAAAAAAAAAAAAAAAAAAAAAATCACAGCAGTTCAATTAGAGCATAATAAAAGGACATTCATCATTCAATTAGGCATCTGTCACCAAGACACAAAGGGGGTAAAAACTTGGGAGATGCAGAAAGAGGAAAAGGGTGGAACAGAAATCAAAAGGAAGTATAGAAAAAAGTTGCAGACAATAACTGAACAGACCTCCAGAAAAAAGGGATGGAAAAGAACAACAGTCAAGACTGACTTAGAGGAGGCAAGCTGGATAATATGGAGAAACACAGATGGCAAAAAACATGGCATTAGAGAGGAAGTGAAGAATGTAAAATGGTAGAGAAAGAAAACAAGGCGGGGATGCACAACATTCATTAACTTAATTATAGTGAGAATTGAGCGGCATTTATACAGGGAGTGCAGAATTATTAGGCAAGTGAGTATTTTGTCCACATCATCCTCTTCATGCATGTTGTCTTACTCCAAGCTGTATAGGCTCGAAAGCCTACTACCAATTAAGCATATTAGGTGATGTGCATCTCTGCAATGAGAAGGGGTGTGGTCTAATGACATCAACACCCTATATCAGGTGTGCATAATTATTAGGCAACTTCCTTTCCTTTGGCAAAATGGGTCAAAAGAAGGACTTGACAGGCTCAGAAAAGTCAAAAATAGTGAGATATCTTGCAGAGGGATGCAGCAGTCTCAAAATTGCAAAGCTTCTGAAGCGTGATCATCGAACAATCAAGCGTTTCATTCAAAATAGTCAACAGGGTCGCAAGAAGCGTGTGGAAAAACCAAGGCGCCAAATAACTGCCCATGAACTGAGAAAAGTCAAGCGTGCAGCTGCCAAGATGCCACTTGCCACCAGTTTGGCCATATTTCAGAGCTGCAACATCACTGGAGTGCCCAAAAGCACAAGGTGTGCAATACTCAGAGACATGGCCAAGGTAAGAAAGGCTGAAAGACGACCACCACTGAACAAGACACACAAGCTGAAACGTCAAGACTGGGCCAAGAAATATCTCAAGACTGGTTTTTCTAAGGTTTTATGGACTGATGAAATGAGAGTGAGTCTTGATGGGCCAGATGGATGGGCCCGTGGCTGGATTGGTAAAGGGCAGAGAGCTCCAGTCCGACTCAGACGCCAGCAAGGTGGAGGTGGAGTACTGGTTTGGGCTGGTATCATCAAAGATGAGCTTGTGGGGCCTTTTCGGGTTGAGGATTGAGTCAAGCTCAACTCCCAGTCCTACTGCCAGTTTCTGGAAGACACCTTCTTCAAGCAGTGGTACAGGAAGAAGTCTGCATCCTTCAAGAAAAACATGATTTTCATGCAGGACAATGCTCCATCACACGCGTCCAAGTACTCCACAGCGTGGCTGGCAAGAAAGTTTTTCTTCTTTTATACCCTAATGACATGGCCACCTTGTTCACCTGATCTGAACCCCATTGAGAACCTGTGGTCCATCATCAAATGTGAGATTTACAAGGAGGGAAAACAGTACACCTCTCTGAACAGTGTCAGGGAGGCTGTGGTTGCTGCTGCACGCAATGTTGATGGTGAACAGATCAAAACACTGACAGAATCCATGGATGGCAGGCTTTTGAGTGTCCTTGCAAAGAAAGGTGGCTATATTGGTCGCTGATTTGTTTTTGTTTTGTTTTTGAATGTCAGAAATGTATATTTGTGAATGTGGAGATGTTATATTGGTGTCACTGGTAAAAATAAATAATTGAAATGGGTATATATTTGTTTTTTGTTAAGTTGCCTAATAATTATGCACAGTAATAGTCACCTGCACACACAGATATCCCCCTAAAATAGCTAAAACTAAAAACAAACTAAAAACTACTTCCAAAAACATTCAGCTTTGATATTAATGAGTTTTTTGGGTTCATTGAGAACATGGTTGTCTTTCAATAATAAAATTATTCCTCAAAAATACAACTTGCCTAAGAATTCTGCACTCCCTGTATGACTAACAACCAGCTCTGACGTCGGGGCATCAAAGAAAAATTGGGACAATTTCTCAACTGTTGTATGAAGATTTGATCATTCTCATTTGCACTAAAGTATGAAACTACATGCTACTCCAATAGCAGATTACACTAAATTGTAGTATATGACAGTGATGCCCATCACAATCTACAGCTATTACACACTGCAGAAATTACACACTGCTCAAATTCACTTGGTTACTTAATCAATAACAGGTGTGGCCACCAATGACTGTCATTGGTGCCCACCTATATAAAAGCATACGTTTTAGCAGTTTGCTGGTCTGGAGCATAACGTTGTGTGTTAACAAAATACCAGTCTTCCCAGTAGTGGACATCTCCCAGAAACATGGAGATATTTGGCCATAATGCAGAGCATGAAAAACAAACACATCTTAACACAAACACCTCATACCAAGCACATATAGTTCTATATTGTGTATTTTGTTGTACAGTTATTTTATTTTCAACTTTAATTTATATATTTTATCTTATTCCTTCCCAGTTAACTTTACCCTTCATTCTAATTTGTGTTGTACAGTTATTTCATTTTTAACCTTAATTTATATTTTATTCCTTCTTAGTTAAATTTACCCTTTTTAATTTTTCATATTTATTTCCTATCTTATTCATAGCCTTTTCCTTTTTTGTTTTCTTTAGGTCACGAGCAGTTGTCCAAGCATTTCACTACATATCGTACTGTGTATGACTGTGTACGTGACAAATAAAATTTGAATTTGAATTTGAAAAACGATGGTGGCACAATGGTGATTTGGGCTTGCTTTTCATCCACGGGTCCCGGACAACTTGCAGTCACGGAGTCAACCGTGAACTCCACAGTATACAAATATTCAACAGGCAAATGTGACGATGTTCATCCAACAGCTAAAGTGGCTGAAATTGGGTAATGCCAGACGTCAATGTTCCCAAGCACACCAGCAACTAAGCAACAAAATATAAACCGTAAACCTCAGAGGACTGAAGTAATGTCAGAAACTGATAGTCATACATATAATCCAGTTAATCTGCTACAAGTGGTTATAAAACCTGTTGAATCACAGGGTGTAGTTAGGTTTTCACAGTCCTGTGAAACACAACTTAAACTTTAAAAGACAGCCACTTTCTCATCTGCACTGGTAATTTTCAGAGGCAATTAACTGATGTACATGTTACCATTTACTGTGACTGTTTACTGTGTGCTATTACTAAAATCTGGGTGAATAAGTAAATGGCAACAGCATGAAGCAGTTCATAGTACTGCAAAATTTAATTTAAAATGCCACATTAGTGCGGACCATTTATCATTTGTGAGGGATCTTTTACATTATCTTTGTCTTTAAAATATCTTCACTGAAATTAAGAGAAACCATCCATCCATCCATCCATCCATTCGCTACCGCTTATCCTTTTCAGGGTCGCGGGGGGTGCTGGAGCCAATCCCAGCTGTCATAGGGCGAGAGGCGGGGTACACCATGGACAGGTCGCCAGTCTGTCGCAGGGCTAACACACAAGGACAGACAACCATTCATACTCACATTCACACCTAGTGGCAATTTGGATTATCCAATTAACCTATCCCCACAAACTGCATGTCTTTGGAAAAAGACATCTGCATGTCTTTTGGAAAAGTAAAAGAAGAATTGACAAGAGTTTAACAGAAAGCATTGCTGCGAATGAGTGCTGACATGGAAAAAAAATCTAGGTTTTTATCTCAGTTCACAATTTTTACTTGTTTGTGGCATGCATCTTTACAAATGAAAATATCTACATCTACAGAAAGATGTTGGGACACATTAAGCCACACAGTTGTTATTACCTATGATATCCAAAATGTGGTTCTAACTGTTTGTCAGATTATACTTAAATGAGACACCAAAACCTTTAGCTCTGTTTAGTAGAAAGGGCTAGTTGTAAAGCAAGTCAGCTGATGTGCTTCCACATCAAACTCCCATTAGGCTGCCAATACTGGCTGTACCTAGTAATTAAAACTGTGTCAAAATGAATGCAGTAATAAATAATTCAGATTAAACTATTAAACATAGTACCAATCATATCGGCCTAATTCATATTCCTAGCAGGACATTTTGTGGCATTGTGTGATCGCTGCTGTATGAGCTGCATTGGACAATGCACCTAAAACAAGTGAATGATGATCATATGCAACACAAGCCCATATTTAGGCATCAGATTGTGTGCTAACAAAGCATTTTATTTGCACGTATGGACTCAGTGGTAAGAGAGTGAGGCACACATCAAATTCAGGTTTTTTTTATAAGATTTTTATATAAAAAAAACTTGAATAACATTTAATCACATCAAACACCCTCATCACACTGTCTTTCTTGTCTTCCATATTTCTCTCTGCCTGTCTCACGCCAGCTGTCTCCAAACCCCTGTGGTCCTCCCTCCCTCGCCCCCTTCCTCTCATTCCTCCTCCCCTCTATCTCTCTCACCCCAGTCCCCAACCAAGCAGGAAAATGATCCCTAGTAAATAATATATCAAGATAAATGATAATTGCGCCGATTTTTTTTGGGTGTGTTCCGCGTCACTTAATGAGCGCCATAAATTAGCAATGAATTCGGCTGACAGCGTTTGTCAGAACACGGTCGATGTAAATGTCCCATGGCATCCCGATGGTTAAAATTTAGCATCTTTTGCATCTCTCCGTTTCTTCAGCTTTGAAACATATCCTCTAATTCAGATTAGAAAACAAACGGGACTTTTCATACTTTGAAGTAAAAATGAAACCATTCTACTTTGCTGGGTCCGCTGGAGATACAGGCAAGAGTCGATAAGGTCAAAAAAGACACCTCAACTTGCATGATAGCAGTTTGAACGTGAATTATAAAAAACACTTACAAAGACGCGTTTCATTGCAGCCACTTGATGTTTGTAGCAGTTTCCTTTCATCACAAAACTGTTTCAAGAAAGATGTATTTTTGATTTAGTCCCACACTTTATTTATTTGATAAAAGACCAGAAATATGCTATAATATTTTATTATGGCATGCTGTTTAAGTGTGTGGACACCATGTACAGTTATTGTAGATGCGGGTGAGCACACGCACTTATGCCTCATCTCTCCGTCCCTGTCAGACATCAAACGGGGGCCTTGGCCACAGATCGCACACGCAGGGATCCCTAGAGACGACCTGATTGAAACCTGGCAACAGGACCAAACAGCTGCTTCAAACAAAAGACATCTGCATATTTCAGATTTGTTTTTCATAAATTAACACTGCAACCTGCCAAAAAGCTGGGTGAGGGAGTCTATCGACTTGTGTATAATTAGATAAAGTTTACAAGCTTTGAAAGTTGTAAATTAGCATGAGGTAAAGGGGCGCTCACTTGGGAAGGGTAGGGGGAATGCAGCTTACAGGCATGTTTCTGCCTTCTTTTGTAATGACAGGGAGATTGGGGGATGGGATGGTCTGATGTCTGTTGAAATCACAAGAGTAGCTCATGTCTATTCTCCTCTTTGGAGAGGTATAAGGTGATGGTTTAGCATGTCAGTGGCATGTTAACAGTATGATGCTGCTTGCTACAGCCAGTCAAAAACAGTTCTTTTTTTTGGCTCTGCCTGTGGCCTTGTGACATCAAATGTGTATTTGTGTGGATGTGCATGTGAGCATTTCTGTTAAGCTCTGATAAGGCCCTGTGCGGTGCCTTTATGGGGTCAGACAGTGAGCTGTTACACTTGTAAAAACCCCTTCAATTATTCAGTGAAGTCAAGTCTCCCCTTTATCTCCCGCTTGTCTCCTGGTATGCTTGGGGACAGCAGGGAGAGCGTAAGAGTGAGGGCAAAATAGAGGAATGGAGAGGAGGGTGGGTGGAAGGAAAGGAGGGAGGGAAGGAGGGATGGATGAGAAGGCATGGATGTCTCCTCAAAAGCATTGCTACATAATTACTATCTCATTTAGATCAGCAACCACAGTTATAAATAACCCAACAGCTGGCGCGATGGAAACAGACAACACCAAACACGGAAACGCAGCACAATATCACAGTCAGCTGAAATAAGCGCCGGAATGATAATGATGTCTGTGGTGCACAGAAAAAGTCTGATGTGTCTCAACATGGGTGTGCTGTTTACAATCTCCAACCCTCAAATGGGCCACGGGTAGGAGTGAGGTTAAGTTATAAGTATAGATATATAGAGAGAGACGCTAGAGCTTCAGTCCAAAACTGTGTTTGAAAAACATTTGCTGCTGAACATCACATCTTGCCTGTAAAAGTATAGAAGCCTTCCAGTGATGCAAATGAAAAAAGATAACCAAGAAAACTTGTTGAGGAAATGCATCAGAATTTCAGGTCAAATTAAAAGTCATTCTTTTAAACTAGGAACCATCTAAGTATAAAACATGTCCTGACCCACAAGACTTTTGTTTTTTATTTGGTCACATTGTGAAGTATCTGCCTCCCAAAATTCTACTTCCACCTCAATGAAACAGTGGTGTCAGTGGGTAAAAACTGTTCAAAAGAACAGACATAATTCATGTAGGTGAACTAAACCTTTAAACTCCCAAGCTGCTCTTTAGTTGATTAAGCAATTTATCTTCCAATTCTAGTGTCATTACATTTGACAGCTCCAAAGATTTTGTAATAAGGCAAAATTTTCTATTTAGAATTTGTAACTAAACATAGGCCTAAGTTCTAAATTGAACCGTGTGTTGAAAGTAAATAAACCTATCCTCCCAGCTAATCTCGGTTGCTCATATTATTGCCCGTGTCTGTATATCTCCTCAATATAATCCTTTTGTTGTGGTCAAGGACTTTTTTTTCTCCACTGAGCACGTTGTTAATGCCTCAGGACAAACTGAGAACAGGAATCAGTGCAATAATGCCCAGACGAATTTCAAATATTCAGATATTCTGTGCACCTCCTAAGGCTTAAGGAACATTTTTTAAACATTTCCATGTTTGTGTCAAAGCTCTCACAAATACAGGGCTGCTTCTTCTGTTAAGTGATTATACAGACAACTTGGGAGTGATATAATTACCTCAAACATGGCAACCCTAGTGGTGGAGCTTGTGGAGGTGATAATATATGGTAATTACCAGTTTCTAGGGCTGAACAATCTGGAAAGAATGTATTTAAGATAAAAGCAGGAAAACAACCCCGACAGCATGGTGTTTGCACTGTAAAGGAAGACAATGGCTGTAAACATTTAAGAAATGGTAATGAGATAAATGCAGTATCCCTTCCGGAGAACATGTATTTTTGTTCACAGACTTTGAGTGTAACAGCTCTCACAAGGACTGGATGCAACAATTGAAAGATGAAAATCATTGTCCTCAGAAACCAAGGATATAAAATGACTGTCTAGGCAGTGCTAATTACATTTTAATTGTAATTACAAATGCAATTGCTATTTTATTGTTTAATCTGTTAATATTTGTGAATTTCAGTCCAAAAACACCATAAAGTGCCTGCAGCATTGATAAAAATCTCACCAAGAAACCCTTAAAGAGCTATAAAGTAATCATTTAATTTCTCTGACTATTTTCGTAGGAATGCGCTGCTCTCTTTCTTTCTCCCAATTAAACCCCAAATTTTCATTAGTGCTTTGTGGTGACAATAAAATCTTTGTCCTACCACACATGCCCTCACCGGAGAAACAAATCTCTGACTGAGCTCTCCGAGAGCATCAAGGGAACATCGTTTTTCAAAAGCTATTCATTCAGCCTGAGCTTTTGACGACAAGCCTGTGATACAGCAGATCTGCTTTGGTCGTTGTCTCTTGACGGACATTTTGGCAGCAGATGACGGCTACTCGGTTCGAGACGAGTAGACCAAAAGACTGTAGCTCTGTGTCAGCAAACAATGGGTAGGTTTCTGTTTCAGCAAAGTGAAAGAACGGAGTGAGAAAGGTGATCTTCATGTCCCAGAACACATTTACAGAAATGAAAAATGTGATAGGCAAATCTAGTTTTCCAATCTTATATTGAAGATATTTAATATTGTAACTTATGCATCATCTGTTGGTTCGCTTGGATGGCCGCCTACACAGAAACTCATTCAGAGGAAAGAGGAGCAGGTGGGTGAGATCAAGATATCAATTTACCACATTTATCTTTATGTTGCTCATTTTTCAGGTTCACTGACATTTGGATTTTTAAAAGCCTCTTGTGTCTGTTAACTTTGCCTCGTAAGCGTCGTCTGCTAAAGCTCTACTAGTGTAACTAATTCCCAACATCTCTAAACCCAGGGTGATGGAAGGACCCGGGGAATAGGAGATGCTAAGAGTGGGCGGCCCCTCCTGTTGTAAGAAACTCCGGTGAGGGATGTTCGCCATATGCTCACAGGGTTCCAAGGGAAAAAGGCTCGGAGGATAAAAGTGAACGCAGCGGCAACGGGCCCTCCATCAGTGTGTTCAAAGCCTCCATATGAAAATGACTGTGTACATCTTCTGCTGAGGCCAAATTTAGATCAAAGGCAACCCCAAGCAGGAGGGGAACGCAGGGAGGGGGGCGGGGTTGGTTTGGGGCAGACTGGGAGTTGTGCATGAAATGGAAGTTTGTGCAATGTGATGAGCAAATCTGTGAGTGCATGGGAATGTTAATAATAATAAGTGGAGAAATTTGTCAATTTATTTTTCCTTTTACACTCCGGAGATCAATACCAAATTGGAGCTGTTAACTTGTGATGTGACTTCCAGCTGGGTGAAATTAAGTTGTGTCTTTTTCAGGTCACCAAACTGGCAGTTTTTGCCGTACAGACTCTGGAAAGGATTGAATTTAGAAAACTGCACAGCAGATGCAAATTAGCTTTTGATGTTTGAGTTATAGTATATTTGTTTCCTAAATTTTTCCCCTGTGCGAACAGCACCAAGGATTTTTACATTTCTGTGTAAGTTTTTTTTTAAAAAGCAATAATAAAAGTTCCAGTATTGTTTCTGTTATCTGTATGTGCAGTCACATATATAATTTGCAATCAAATTCATAGATTTTGAGCTCACAGATTCTAAATTCCTGTGCAACACTTAAAAAAATATCACAACAATACACTGTTTTCAAATGAAAAGTTTAGAGTACTTATAAAAGTACTATTTCAGCTTACATACACAGAGATTCACATATTTTATATACTTTCTGCAAACATCTATAGTTTTAATCAATTCTTAGTTATTTACTTGTGCATTTTGGGACCATTTGATTGTGTATATTAATAAATATTTACTGCGTTAATGACTGTTTATGGTACCAAGATAATGATGAAAGACGAACAACTGACTAAAATAATTACAGTGCCCATTTTCATGGGACTTATTAGCACATATAGAATCTACTGCAACAACTGTTTTAAAATAGTTCTGGGACCTTTATAGAGTTCTATAAGTCAAACTGTGCTGTTAAATATTAAAACTGAATATCTTTAATTTTGGGTATGAAGATAAGAATGACAGTTTAAAATGACAATGACCACTAGGGATTTCAAAATACCACAAATTTAGTAGTAACAATAGCATGACCTTACAAACGGTCTCTACTCGGTATAATATTAGTTACAATTAATTAGCTTAAGCCTTTATGTAACTTGCACACAATTTGGTCTGTGAAGCGTACAACAGCAATGCAACATCACGACCATTTCAGGGTAACATTGTAACATTGTAAGCTGCAGAAAATGAGAGATGGGAGACACAAACTGAGGGGAATCTGTTTAAACATTCAACATTTTCAAGTTTGAGCATTTCTGTTGCTGTTGACACGTTTTTTTACTCCAGAATGAGTGATCAGTTTGGAAATCATCCAGACTTCATATTAAGTTCTCAAGTGTTTCTGGAGATAAAGTATGTGCACTATGCTGCAAACTTCTACCACAACTCTCTAATGGATGAAGTTCTCACTTCCCACAAATTCCTAGATGATAAGGCTTTGTCTATCTCATGGCATTTTCTAACTATCTTATTAACAGCTATCTTATCCGGAGCAGCAACTGCCACCGTTTTCCAATGGAAAGCATTGCAAGAATTTTGGTTACTCATGAATGAAGATTGAGATATTTGTAGCTATAATTGTGACTGGTCAAAACTGGATTACATATAATTGTTAACGGTAATTTTGACTTGTCAAAATGTCCTCATAGATACTTATAACAATAATAAAAGTCAAAATGAAAAATGACTTTGTAATGTTAATTCTGGAGAATCAAACGTAACTTACACATTTTGCCATAGTGTACAGAAGAATAGGTGATGCAAGGCTTTGGCTACAAAGCATTTACAACTAGTATGAACTTGTTTATTTTATGCTTAAGAGAACTGGCTCTGTGCTGAACAAAACTGCAGCATCATTCAGTAATAAAAAAACAGCCTAAATCTATTAAAATATTATTGATTTCTATATTACAATATTATATATTGTGCAACTCACAAGCTCCTGATGCTACTATGCTCAAATGCTAACACTGATATATAAGAGGATGATTTGGCTCAGCATCTTTGTTACATCTCCTCACCTCCTTTTCTTAATCTTATGCTGCCTCCTCCACCTCCTCTTCACTCCGCCCTATTCTCCTCCTCGTTTCCTGCCTCTCCAGAGAGGAGGTCACATGCTGCAGACCTGCTCCGTGCCATCTGGCTGACTTCCTGTCATCCTTACCCCAGGAGAGAGTGGCTCTGCAGGGTACAAGCATAGAGAACCCCCCCTTCCCTCCTCCCCCTCATCCTCCTCCAGGCCCACACACACCTGAGCAGAAAGGGTGAGAAAAAAACACACACACAGGGAGAAAAACAGAGGGAGAAGAAAAGAGAGCAGACAAGACAAAGGACAAGGCAAAGAACAAAAATATCAGCAGATACAGCAGGAGAAACAGAAAATTCAAAAACCTACGCAGGCTGCATGGTGAGAAAAATTCTGTGCAGCTCTGGAGAAAAGTGACTAATCAAGTAGCATTTCAAAGCCATGTGGTTTAATGTCTGATGCCATAATAATGACAAATTAAGTTTAACCAGTGGGGCAGCTTTTCTGCTGTTATATATGTTTGAAAATAAAAATGAAGAGAAAAGAGCAGTCTCCCACTTTTCCTTTAATCAGTGACAATTGTTCAAGATTTAACCCTGAAATTTCAGAAACATCATTAAGGATGTGGTTGAATTTCCATCACAGCAGTTCATGAAAGCAAAGCCCACTTTGTTTCCCACCTTCCTCTCACACATGTCCATCTCACACAAGGCATTATATTAGAATTGGTTAAAAAGCACATACATATCAGATCAATCTTAATGTCCTACCCGTGGTCTTGCATATTCATATAAATATAATATGACTGCCGCTCACATTTGAATTTATTGGTTTTCCTCCTCCACAAATTAGGGGGGCTCCAATTGATGAATATTTTAGCACATGTGCACTCTGTGGGACATTTATCATCGCCTTTGCTATTATAAACAGAATAAATGAGCAGTCAAAGTAGGCTACAGTGTGCTGTACGCAGACACACCGCCCCTCTGTACACTCTTGCTTTAGCCTTCCTCCACAACTGCTGCTCTGTCTTAATGGGTCCCGCTTTGATGTTGCCTTGATATGTTACATGACCGAGCACATATGGATAAGTTTACCACAATGCAATATATTTCCTATAAATGGTGAATACAGAGATCAGGATAGAAAGGTCTTGCACCTAAACTGTAACACCTAGAGCAAAGCTGCAGTCAAGACAACCTTAGCTGAATCTATGTTAAGTGAAGCCCTAAGGGGGTCGAGACAGAGGTTAATTGGATATACTAAAATTATGTTATTTCATTACAGATATTAAGTTTTGGAGGTTAGCCTAATAAAAAGGAAGAAAAAAATAATAAATTTTAAAATAAATGTATTGCTGAGATAATCCCTGCCTTCTCCATGCCACTCTAAAGATTGCCTGTCAATCAGATAGTTGGGTGATACTGATGATGTCTTTGTCATTGGACTGACTGTTGAAATGTTTTTCAAAGAGCAGGCCATCCTGAAGACCTCACTTTATAGTTTTAGCAATAAGCCTTTTTTTTTTTAACCTTGTTGCTTTTACTGCTCCTGACAGGAACTGGAAGCCTGCTAAGTAAATGTTTAACTTATTCTGAGTCCTGAAATAATACCAGTCTCTGAAATAAACAGAGCAAGAAAGCCAAATCAAAATGCAACCATGCCTGCCTCGCTTTGATGATCATTTCGACTCTTCCTCCTCTTCATCTCAACAATCTACCGCTGGAGTAGAGTGCAGTTGGATGCCCTTTAGCACTTCCTTTTCGCCTCATGTGACCAAAAGGGCTGCTGGGATTCTTTCAGATAGAAGCCAAGCCACCTTAGGCTGCATCTAACCATTGCTGAAGCCCACTGATCTGACGCTGCAGAACCAGGCATTGTTTCAAATGCTTTCATTCACAGTCCCTGCCATTGGCAGACACTGTGAAATGGGTGAAACCCCAGCTTGGTGAAGCTGGCACAGAAAGCCAGCATCCTGGATCCCTTCCACTTCAGAGAGCCCTGCCACATGCTAACTGTCATCCATGAGGCACTGCTAGCCCACGGGGGGGGGTCTGGCAGAAAAGTTGGAGGGTGTGGGTGGATGAAGGGGGTGGCATAAACATTGTGATATACCCTTCACATACAAACACAGAAGCCACAATGGACTCCTTGGAGATGCAGAACCAGAGGCCATAAGAGGTGATTATTATTTATGCAGACACTTTTCTGAGTTGAGCTTTTTATTCTCCTCCGTCTCTCACTCAACTGGCAGCTGCCCAGTGTGAGCCATCCCTGGGATCCACAGCAATGATGATCACCCCCTCCCCACACACACACGCGCACACACACACAAGCCCTTCCTTGTCCTCATTGCTGTCTACGCCTGGTAGATCCCCTGGCATGTTTGCTCCTCCTTCATAAACACTAGCAGCTGCTTGGGCAATTAGCCATTAGCTCTTTACTTTTTACTATAATACCCAGTGCTCAGAAATCTCAACAATTAGCTCCTTAATTGCTTCTAAACAACCCAGGCGTAACCAATAAATAGAAGGCGGTAGGTAGTTAGCTGAGGAGACAGACTTCTGGGAAAGAATGAGACAAGGCTTATAGAATCCACACTAAAATGTTCTTCCTCTCGTCTCCTTTAGCAGGCTTTGGCAATTTTTTTTTTCTTGCTGTTACACGACTTGAAAAAGCTTGCAGGGGGAGGAGAGATGACAGAATGGGTAAAGAACACAAGGCAAGCTGATGCCTCATATTCAAATTCAAGCTGACACGTCCATGCCCTTTATTCCCCAGTCTAACTATCACTTCTGAGAAATGCTAGTATTCAGTGTGACAGAGGGTGTTACAGTGACTTTTAGATGGGCAGGAGACGGCGCCCCCCGGGTGTGGATTTTCGTGGCAGCGTGATATGACACAGCTCGCTTCACAGAGCAATGGGGATACCCCCAAGATTAGCTGAATGCATTAAAGAGAGGCATGAAATGTAGCTAACTGTTGATTAAATCACTGTTACATCCATACTGGCGGTTCCAGTTAACCTCTTTAACACTGACAGCAGCTACGCCACTAACATGACAATGGCCTACAGGCAGAAATGTGCTGTATGCTGTGTGCAGTGTGTGGCATCGCAACAGACAATTTTTTTCTTTTTAGATAAGGGTGCTCAAATGGATTAGGTAACAGACGAAAATGTTATTTCAGACATTCATTGAGGAAATGCAAATATTACTTACATTCTGCTCTCTAGATTTGAGAAAGTACTATTTTTCACAATTTACACAACAGAAATTTATAATCAAAGGTTTTCTCAAATTTCTTTTAGGTGTTTTTTGACCAAACACACACACACAAAATCAGACTTATTACACAGCTTTAACAATGTGTAATATTTTAAATACAGCTGCATTGAAGAAATCCACTTGCAATCCACGTTTTGACTGCCTGTGCAGCATACTGTAGGGTTTGCCTTTTTAATGAGTAAACAACCATTTTTACAAAGCTGACCAATCTGGGCCACAAGAATGTTTTAAACTTTCACATTTGTTGACAACAAATACTTGGCACTTTAAAATCGCTAAATGAAATGAGCGTGCCCCAAAGATGACATATGCTGTAGCTGTTCTCATCTAACATGCATCTTATCGTTAGTGGTGGCTGAATATCTGCTGATGTTTTGATGGAACAAGAATTATGTTTTAACAGGGAAAGTCGAAGACAGGACTACAGGTCGTCTGTTCATAACAGTTTCTGGCTTTAAATCAAAGAAACACAGTTGATTGGCTTCCCTATGCTGATGAACTGCTTCCAAATGAAAACAATCAAAGCAGAATCAAGCATAATCAAGCATTGTGATTCACTGCAGCGTGTGTGTGTTTTAACTAAATAATATTCCAGCACCACAGCAACTCAGTGTATATTTTCTACAAAATCTGCATTCAGTTTATATTGACTTTAGTTACTGTATCCCCTCCCAACCCTCTACTCCTCACAGACACACACACACACACACACACACACACACATGAAATACCAAGGAGGTATACAAGCACCATCTAGTGCTTTATTTTGGAAATTGCTATGCAGAATTTTACAAAATGTGTAAAAAAAAAATCCACATTTATTTTCTATGTAAAATATTTGTTCAGTTGCATTAACGTTTTAAAATTAGGAGCAGAAAGACAGCTTTTGGATTACAGAATAGGAATAAGATCAAATCAAGATTGAACTAATCACATTCTGCAAACCTGCAAGTATATAGAAAAGAGTTAAACACACGAGAACTGATTGATGACAGTTCATATCCTCACTAGCAGAACCTCTGACAACTTTGGTGAAATAGATGTTTTTCACAAGAAGAAGCATCAACTGTGATTGACTAAAAAATAAAATTTCCACCAGTCTATAGTCAGAAGTTTAATTTCCTTTCAGAAATAAGAACAGGGGAGTTTCCAGTTTTTGTGTGTGTGTTTGTTTTAAACCACACATTTAATTTTTCATCAATGGAGTCATGCAGCATTTTCAGTGGAAACTCTGTCACGCATGACATGGTTAAATAAACACAGCACCATTCATCACGTAGTTCCTTTTCTCAGCTTTCAGAGATAAGAAGATGATGATGGTGGAAACATGGAGCAGTTTCAGAAACATAATGAATAATCAGGAGTCATCAACTTGTACGTCAGTAACCTGCTACCACTGAAGTAATTATTCATTCGACCATGACGTATGCATGCAAAAAGCCAACATTTCTGATGTTCACTCAGTAAAAAGCCAAATATAGTTAGAAAGGATATGACTAAGGCCTAGCTGAGTCCCAAACAAATTCCAAGACCTGACTCATTTCATTCGGACTGAATACCATAATAGGTAACAATAACTGTAAAAACTATGTAGAACAGCCCTGAATGAAAGTCTTGAATATTTAACAAGTCCTCCAAGTCCAGAAAGCCCTCACAAAAAACAAAAACATGATAATCAAGACAAAGTTGAATTAAAAACAGCCTGAGACAACGCTAAAAGGTCAGAAAAGCTGTGTGAAGGCAGTGTCCGTGTTTGGATAGCGCAAGTGTTTATGTCACATTTGACTGATGTATTTTAATTAGAAGTTCAAATTCATCTGAGAAAAAATCTTGGACGCGGATTTTGACTCCCTAACAAACTAAAACAAAAGATAAGCCCCTGACCCACCAGCCACCTTGGCTCAAAAGAAGCATGGCCCTGTGTCCAGAATAAAAACTGTATTTAATAGTTTCCCTGACTCTCGATCTTAAGGTCTAGAAATATAACTATGTGTATTATTTTCAATTCAAACTCCATGTAATATGGTCTTTTTTGACTAAAGACAGGTGTAAAGTGTAAAAGTGGTCCAAAAATGCCAAAAAAGGTTAATTACATTTCTGGAAAAAACATTTGGATACAACTAATCAGCTGTCTGATTTATTTACTGTACTGCTTTAAACCAGCCTTTCCAAACTTAGATTTAAGGATCCCTTTCTGGGCTATCACTACCTTTGAAATAAACAAGTTGTTTGTAATATCTGTTTTTGACCAATGGTAACATTGAGCAACATTATTCAAGACTCTCTAAAAGTGAACACAATGCCTTGAATAATGTTGCCAGGAAGTAAAACATGACTTTTTCCCCCTTTTGTTTGTTCATTGGGGCATACCATTTTATAGTATACAAGACAGAGTACAAATTACATTTTTGTAAAACTAAATCCCAAGGAGGCAAAAGTATTGAATTATTATTTCTGGTGCATTACCACAAGGAATACACCAATTAACAACAATAACTACATTAATCCACCTACCTACCCAGTATCGTGTTTGCCACCAAAACAGCTTTGACCTGTCAGGGCATGGACCTCTGATGGTGCCCTGCGGCTTCTGGCACCAGAAAAATGAGAAGCAAATCCTGGCGATCCTGCAGGTTGCAGAGTGAAGCCTCTGTGGATTTGGCTTGTTCCCATGCATCCTGAGGGAGTTCAGTAGAACATGATCTGGGGAGTTTGGACAGAGACATTATGACATAAATGGCATGAATTATTTTACAGTAGAGATGGTAGAAGGTTAGAAGGTTTTGCTACAGGGCAAAAGTTTTTTCTAAACTTGATTTTGTGAAAAAGACAGCAACGTTTTCAATGTAATTATTAATGTGATTAGTACCACTCATGTTTGCCTTGAATTTCATATAAAAATGGCTGCTGTGAATTGTTTAGTGTGCTTTCAGGGGTAGTTTTTTCTGTCAACGGCGGTTCTAATGTTGTAGTATCTCGGTGTATTTCAATAATCTTTTTCGTTGTGAGAAGATTAACTAATTTTGCCCATCTGCGCTTTGCGACACACAATTATACTCTTTTAATGTAGTCTTAATTGTATTTTATATGCTAGAATAGTAAACTGAATATGACACGTAAATATAGTGGAATTAAGAGAAGGCCTTCGCCTAGATTTTGAATTTAAAATTGGAGAATGAAGTGGTGAACTTTAGCCAGTAAACCTAATCATATTTATACAGTAGATTTTTAAATATATATCTACAGAGCTGAAATATAACTTATTAAGAATATTTCAGGACACGGAGAAATCATTTCGTACATACCTGTCACAGGCTTTAGCTTTTCCAGAAGTCAAACGAGCTGCGAAAAAACTACCCGGCAGCCGTAGGTTTGGTGACGTCACAAGCAAACATGGCGGCTAGCTTTGAGTGAGCGAGCGAGCGAACACAACAAGACTGCAAAGAAACGTTGAATCTCTCGAAGGCAAATTGTTAGCCGCAATGTTGAAAGCCACAAAGGAAAGTGCTGAAGAAACGATGTAACGCAGAGTTGGCTTTGCTGCTGCTGCCGCCGCTGTTTTGTGCAGCCATGTCAGAGGCGAGGACGCATGCTGAGTTCACTGAACTGTGGAGGACTGTCTCCAAACTCAGCTACAAAAAAACACAAGACACGAAAGCAGCAAAACAGATGCCTGACACGACAACGACGCCCGTCTCTAAAGGTGAGGCTGTGTGTCTGTTAATATAGGCGACGATCTGCGGCTCAACGCGAGCTTAACTAAAGACCATAACAAGTGTTTGTATACACAGAAGAGTAAAGGCGGCCATGAGGTGATCAAAACGAGCGACTGACAGTGACAACATGCCAGCTGGCTGTGTTATCTCACCATAGACACACCACTAATTCCACTCTAACCAGTTGTAAAGTACTGAGACTGTCTAGGAAGGATAAACTGCATTCCGAATATACAGAAAGTGTTGCCACATGTTCGAATATCTTTTAAGATATGATGCATGATCTTATCTAAATAATTGTTTGCTCATAGCTGGATTGTTTTAATTAGACAAACACATGTTGCGTCAATTCTGGAATATGTCCTTTTAATGCAGCCAGCCCTCTTGTAATGCTATATTGCAGTGACTCAAATCAGACAAGGCTTTAAATGACCATTATGTATCCTCCTCAAGCTGCTAAAATAGAAAGATTCAAAACACAAGTTTTTGCCCAGACATTTTCCCAGTTTTTATATTGTGTTCAGCAAGTATTTTTTTCAGGAAATTATCATATAAATATTATTATGGCTTTAACTGTGACTACACTAAGAGAATCTGTTCATGTGTGAACTGTCATCACGATACATCTTTTATTGTTCTCCTGTTTGTCTTTACTGATATGTCTAACATAAAGTTTAAAGTAACTAAAGACTCGGTGCTAAATAAATACATGCAAGTAAATTTAACGTTACCAAGTTGAATATGACTTATTTTTAGCTCATTTGATGTGGCACTTGATATCTCTGTGCACAGATTTTCAAAGTCCCCAGCATCGAGGTTGCAGCAGATACACCGGCTTGGCTAATGGAGATTCTCCAGGAGATGTGGAACCTTCACAAGATATCATCTGGGATTCCACATCTCCCACTCAGACTCATACTGGTAAACAACACCGACACTCAGCTCACACTTGCTGGCACATCTCATCAGCAGGTTCTAAATGAATGGCAACATAAACGATTTCTGAATAGGTTTTTTTTTATAGTAGATTAATTTCAATTGTAAGCTTGTGCTTTTCATTTCAGTCATCATGACTCTACCACTTTGCTAATTTCTATCATGTGTGTTATTGTCACGTTTTTTGGGTTCAGGACTCAGGAACACTAGAGCTGTGGAAATATCTGATATTGTGAACCGCATTGCTCCAAAGGTCTGTTGTTTTTTCAGCTTTTTATTATTTTCATATTGATATTTGGCAAAAATGGTTATTTCTAAATGCCATGGTAAATATAATTAATCACAAACTAAATAAGAAAAAATAATAATTTTCATTTAGAATAAAATAGAATAATCCTTTAATTGTCCCACAAGGGGAAATGTGGTTGTAACAGCAGCAGAAGAAAAGCACATATACAAACAGAACAGAAACACACACAATTTTTACAGAAAAAAAATATTTACATCATGGACAATAGTTACAAAAACAGAGTACTGTACAGTTATTAAGATTAAAGTATTTTTTTAAATTATTATTTATTATAGGTAGACTTTCAGTCTTTTCTAGCACATATCTGTAAACACACTTCAACCTTGTGCTTGTTTCTTTTATAGGATGTAAAACCAGAAAGGACTGACTCCTCTTTGCTGCAGTGGATCGGTGACAGTGCCATGCCCGCCACACCAGAGATTCAAAAGCCAAGACTCAGGAAGAAATCCTCTAGGTGAATAATCAATATATTGACCAAAATACTGTCCCTATAGATTGTTATTATGTACCACCATATGCAGCCTGTATGGGTGCTCATAAGCGTCTTTCTTCCTTTTTCCTTTTGTCTACATAGGCAAAGCAGTGTGGAGGACCTCATGAAACTCGCCAGGCAGTTTGATGAGAGCATGCAGCAAGATAAGGAAACTTCAGAAAGCCTTGTGATCAATCTTAATGAATGTCTGAACACTTCTGAAACAAAACTGAAACCATCGTCACTCCATGATAGCTTGAAGGACCTAAAGTACCCATCGGCACCAGACCAGATAGAGGCAGAGCTGCATGCTCTGTTTGACTGCTCCACTCAGAGTGCATGGCTAAGCCGTGGCTCTGCAGTATCCACCTGTTCACAGGAAATAAGAGGCCAACCTGTGAATGCAGCTTTATCCGAAGACCAACAATCAGAGCTCAAATCAGCTGAAAAGTCTGGCACAGCTGCACATCCTGCTGAAGAAAAGGGAACTAATAGCTGTAGTGCAAATAACTGTGATGACTTTGATGATGACTGGGAGAATGATGAATTACTTAATGACCCTTTTTTGCTGGCGATGACCCATAAGCCCAATGAGCAACATGACACCAATCCTAACACCACCTTTCAGTCTGAGACTAAGACAAACACTACTCACTCTACCCCTGTTTGTAAACCCATTGCAAATGCAATCCCTGCACACAAGCCTTCAAACCTAAACTGCAAGCCTAGCTGCAGTGTGAAAAGTTCTGAAACAAAACTGACACTCCAGGAACTCTGTCCCAAACTGAAGACTACCAACCGAAACACTTTCAAATTAGAGCCAAACCCCAACTTGCGGTCACAGATGGCCAAAGAGGTTTCCACTAAGTCCAACTTCACCGTTATACAACCCAAGCCACAGATGTTTGACCAGAAATCTGCAACTGCAAAGACATCCACTACACCTCAACCTGACAAGGTCACTAATGATCACAGAGGGGCTTCTTTAGGAAAACACTCTGTTAAAGATATTTCAGACAGCTTGTGGGATGATAGGGATGATGACGCACTGCTCTACCAGGTATGTGACAGTGTGGAGAAGATCGCCAACAGTCAGTCGCTCCAAGTGAGCTCCGGTAACTGCCAAGAAAAACAAGATATTGATGTAGACAGACAACGGAAAACCACAGGGCCGCAGCCCATCAACATGACTCGGTCTGGGAACGTCGGTGCCAGCACTAACAGACAATCACCTTGTGCTTTTGTTCGTTCTAACTCATTACCAAGGGCTAGTTATGAAACTGTGAACTTCCAAGGATGGAACGTTCCCATGAAGGGTGCCAACAAAAAATCACAGATGTCTCAAAGCTTCCCAGGAAGCCACACAAATTTGGGTACATTAAGTCAGTGCGGGGATTCATCTGGAACTTTCCAGGCTGGAAATGCTAATGTGGATATGAAGCAACATCCAGTGATGGCCAGAGCAGTACACAACGCCAAGAGCCATCACACAGCTTTCAAAAGAAATCTATCTGACTCAGCAGCCATAAGCACCAAAGGTATGATGTCTAAGTTTTGATAATTACCACCGAATTGTATCAAAGTATATTATGTATGCGACTTTATAAAAGGCTAGGGTATTTATAGTGGGCGTGCTTTCCAAAATAATTCATAAATAATAATTATTTTTTTAAACTGAACCAGAACAGCACCAGTTCTCACACTTGCATGCAGTTTTTCCAAGGTAGTTGGCAGATCGGCTGTTCCAAAGATCTTGGAGAGCTTCAAGCAATCCTACATTGACTTCTTTATTGCTGAGATCAGTGCTGTGTGGGGGCCATAACATCTGCTGCTGGAGTCCTTGTCCTGGCCAGGTCTCCCTTGAAAAATATATTAAATAAATGTGTTTTCTTTCTGCCAAAAAGACAGTTCTTTATGACTCTGGCTGTATGGCTGGACTTGTTGTTATGCTTAAGAATTAATTTTTCACCAGTCAGGCTCTGATAGTACTGTCTCATGAGAATAATCTAAACATCTAAAATGTGTAAAATCTTTGTGCTAAACTGTATATTCAAAGATAATAGGAATAAAAATTTTGAATTGGTTGAAAATTTAATAATATTTTAAGACAGGATTTTATGTTTGTCAATGGAAAAAGCCACCAAGAGTGTTATGTACGGATACTTTTTCTTAAAAACAACACAAATAAATCTAAAACTAGATAGAATGGCTTTGCTTTGATAGACTCAGTCAAATGTCCAGTAACTGAATACACCCCCATTAGTTGTTTTGTTTAATTCTATGCATTTGTCTGCCATGGCTATTCCATCAAATTTGCTTTAAGAATGGATATTTAACTGACAATTCACAAGTAAAACAGATGTCACATGTTGTTCTTATAATCACTGACAGTTCGGTGCATGTGCACATTAACCATTTCCCCCCAAGCAAGTAAACTGCGCACTGTGGCTTTAATTTGTGATCTTGTCAAGGGTCCAAACCTCAGCAAGCATCATTGCCAATGAATTTGTGGACAGATTTTATTTATTTATTTATTTGTCTTTGGA
Source organism: Diplotaxodon limnothrissa (assembly GCF_057381915.1). Classification (NCBI taxonomy): domain Eukaryota; kingdom Metazoa; phylum Chordata; class Actinopteri; order Cichliformes; family Cichlidae; genus Diplotaxodon; species Diplotaxodon limnothrissa. Next base: position 4,533,163 of record NC_140608.1, read on the forward strand.
CTTGGATGTTTTGGGGTTCTTTTGTTCTTCCAAATGAGCAGACGTTTAATGTTTAGAAATGAAAACTTGCTCGAGGTCATGCAACAACCAAGCTGAAATTGTCTCTTTTTCATTCAGTTTTCTCACTTTTCTTCCCTCTTTCCAGTTTTTGTCACAAGCCAGATGACAGGAAAGTGCTCTGCTGCAGAGATTGAGAGGAAAAAACAGGAAGCTTTGGCCAGGAGGCGACTGCGAATGCAGACCGCCACAAAGCCATAGAGCGACTTCGTCCTGCCAGTATTTTTTGCAACTTAATGCACTCTACATTTCATACAAGTGGTTCAGCCCTTTTTCGAAATTTCTTGTTTTTTGATTATTGTATCCAAGATGAAGGACTGTTGATAGTTCAGTGCATGACCTGATCCCGGGATATGTACTTAGCTTTCCGCACATATAGAACCTACTACTGGCTGTTTTTGCTGCTAATGTAATGTGTTTCATGGTAAGCATTTTTTAGGAACAGTTTGTTACAGAATCTCATATGTGTGACAATGTAAAGAAAAACTTCTTCACTACTTTGAAATATAGTTTACATCCACTGAGCATGGAAAAAAAATCCAAATGCTCTGTTTGTTGCTTTCTGATATTTAAGCCAATTTTGGATAGAACATTTTTATCTGGTGCTTTTTGCTTTTGTTAAAAAGTAAATAGCTTAATCTCTGTGTCACTTTTCAAATTGTAGCATCAAAGGCTGACACATAACAGTGTATTTTTGAAGCTATCCATAAGAAATGGATGCCTTCGCTTTAAAGCGAACATTAGCATTAACTGCTGTGTTCTCTGCTTTATGGGTCTGCTAAGACTGCTTAAGTGCCTGACAGTTCTTTTAAAGCATACTTGAAATATTCATTCGTCTTCATAACTTTGTAATGAAAAAAGCCTTACTTTATTAGAAATAGAAATAAAAGGATATCAACACAACCTAACACAAAATCTTTGCTTTGAGGCCAAGCTGAACATTTAATAGATGATTCTTATTTGTGTTTCCTCTGTGCTTTCTTTGCTCACGTCAGTGTTTCTCCTTTCAGTTTTGCACAGGTCAGCATCAACAGTTGTACTGTAAAGACAGCGTTGTGGCCTCCGCTGGCAAACTGTACTGTAATAGCTATGCTATGCACCTTTCAAAAAAGTTTAACGAGTAAAAAAAGAAAAACAAGGCTTGAAATTGTTTTTATATCTGGACAGGATGAAAATGAGAAAGATGAGAAACTCACACTACATTTTCCTATCATATTTTAATCATTTGTGCTGTAAAGGGCAGACCTGGGACATACAGGTGACAAATTCAAATAAAACTTTCAAATAGTCTTCTTTGTTTCTACTTAATTGCTTCAATATATCCTAATACTTTTGACTCCAGTACCTGTTGCTTAAAAACAGCATGATAAACGTAGCTGTATTCATTCCCCCAGTAATTTCATTATGTTAATGTCTTGTGATAAATCAGAATACAGTTGGCTGCTATTGGTCTGTAGCAGTTTCATTTAATTTCGTTCACATTTTCAGGCTTTTTTTTTTTTTTTTTTTGCAACATCAACGACACCCCTGTAGTATTGAACAGCTGCTCAGGATTTTGAGTTTACACAGACGGCCTCCTCACTGGAGTTATTGGCGTCCATTACTGTAACCTCTATGTATTTCAGGGCTGTTGACAGGTCAAGCAGATATGATGGGCCCATTTCACAAATACTCAAATTTGTTTTCAACAAGTTGCTGCCCAGAAAGAAGAACCATTGTGAGCATGCAGTAGCCTCGCTATGAAGAATATTGTTGTTATTAGACATGAGGGATTATTTTAATATGAAAGCTAATTCGTCTTCTGACTCCTTATCATTCTACACAGCTGCTATATTGTGTGTGAGGGTAGTACAATGTTCGCCTTTGTAATCCCGAGAGAATTCCTCAGAGTTCCTCCTTCACGACCATTCCCACCCATTACATGCCTGTGAGAGTTCCCAGGTGTGTGTGTGTATATGTGTGTGAGAGAGACGGGTGGTCTGCAGGTGTGTGTATTTGAGTATTTATTCCATTCAGAGGCGCCATCCACCTCCCTGCCCTATCTCTTTCCCCTCCCCGCCCAGTTTGACTGTAAATCAGATGGCAGGGCAATTTGGCAACAGCATAAAGGCCTCTGGTTTTTATGACTATGATTATGGTTATGATGATGACTAGTATTTATTTCAACTATCTGATGAAACCCTTGGCTAAAGCTAACAGGTGTAGAGCAGGTACAATATCAAGCTCGCTGAAGGATCCCAGTAATGTCGCCATAGAGAGCAAAATATTGTCCGCCAAGCAGAAGAATGGGCTGTTTCAGCACCCGCTCGTCATGCCATACATGGAGCAATTTCTGATTATTGGATGGGAGTGGAGAGCCACAACGTTCTCTTTGTAGAGGGAGAATGATTTATGGCTGTTAGTCAGGCATAAGGCAGTAATTGCCCCAGTGACGATTATGTTACCATAGCACCTGTTTAAACTGTCTATTCTTATGTGAATGTTTTCATTTTTGGAAGAGGAGAGTTTGCAGCTTGAAAGTGATGTGTGAAGACGCTAATTGAAGATGGAGAAGGGTGCAGGATGGTGTGGTAGCAATTTAGGAGAAAGGGAGAGTGCATGACGGACAGATTTGTGTTGTGTCATCTGATCTATTAGGAAAACAGTCATTTCTTAAACAAGCAAGAAGAAAGAAGTCTATTCAGCAAGTAGAATAAATATACTGTACTTTAAAAACGACTGAAAAGGCAAGTTGAGATCATTTGGATATTCACAGCTGCATGTTTAAGCACTCTAAAAACAGTGGTAGACAAAATGTAAAGGACTACTTTAAGCTTTGATACTTTTACTTTACTCTTAAGATAAAAAAATCAGCAACGATAACTAGGAATACAATGCTCATGGCATGACAGCTGAAAGGCTGCTATTCTTGGCTCAATCCAACCATACGCCACTGATGTGTGAGCATTTATATAAAGTAGATCAAAACTGTCATTCATCACAGTACTCCTGAGCTCTGCACCGATGAAAGATATGAAAAAAGGAATCTTCTCGGATTTCCTCTGTGCTGGTAAAGTCAACGATTGTGCCCTCAAAAACTGCCGTGAAGGAGCTTTTGTGTGTGTTTGTGTGTCTGTGCTGGCTTTTTGATCTGTGAAACAGAGATTCCTTATCTTTGCAGGCATTTTATTTGAAAATAAATGATGTCGGCAACAGAAAGTATTGCAGCTTTTCGGTTTGATGTCACTTCCTTATACAGATGTCTTCTGTTGACCCCACAGTTTAAATTATTTAGACTACAACAATTGCTGTGTGTACACCCTAATTATCAAAAGTGTCTTTCCTTAGGGTTTTTGTGTGTGTGTGTGTGTGTCTCTGCTTCTCTCTGATTATCTGAATTTTCTATATTCTATATTTGTACTATTGTTTTCCAGCACTTTGAATGTAGATCTACACTCACATGAAGCAAAACCACACTATGTTTCAACAGGTGGGGTTTTGCCCCATTTGATCTGAATGACCACTCCTCTCTTTTTACTTGTCTAAGGGATGTTTGCAAGTTTAGACACTAGTTGACAGGCTGATGTTTCAGACCACAGATGTTCTTGTTGATCTGTTTGTTTCATCATTCTTGTCAGCACGACTTTTAACTTTTATGGTAACTTTCACATTTTAACATTTCTAGTAAGGCATTTTTTTATTATTTTTATTTTATCATTATTATTATTATTTTATTTAGTTAACCTTGTTAAAGCCCTTCTCGCGTTAGCTCACATGACTCATACTGCATTGATGTGGGCTGACCCCAATGCAAAACAGAAACATTCTATTGTTATTAGATTCATTTTAATGACTATCTAATTAGAACCAAGCAAAAATGACCCAGAAAACCCACCCACAGCTGGGATAACTGGTGGTTTTCCACTACCGACTGATGCAACACACTCTTCTCACTTATGGCTTGTACAGAAGACTCTGTCTAAATAGTTGGTTTGCTATTACTGCTTAAGGAAACTCAAGCTCGAACACTAGCTTCATCCCTTCCTTTCTTTTCTTCTTATTGCTGCTCTTCTCCCAGCATGGGGTTCATATTGCGGAAGTGAGTAATGAGACCTGGGGGCATACTAGTGTGCTGGATTACCAATACACTTGCAGCAGATTAATATGAAGCCAGGTTTTCTAAGTGCATTCACTGTGCCGCAAAACAGACTCCAAGAACAGCAAACATAAATTAAACATCTTTAGAAATATGACCTGAGGTAGCTATTGCCTCCCTCAACCAAGTGCTGAGCGGCCAGTGGAGATAGCATCTCTAATCGTTTTCCCATGCTGTGAGGCCATGCTGCAGAAAGGCTAAACAGTGTTTTCATAGCTCCCAGATTACCTCCCAGAGTATGACTAATACATATCACACATACATCAGTTTTTTTCACCTTTTCTTACACTCTATCTCTGGCTGTTTCTCTCTTATCAGTCTGTATATCTGTGTCATGTCTGTTTCTATCACACACACACACACACACACACACACACACACACACACACACACACAGATGGAGGAGGAGGTGTAGTGCAGTACTCTGGCAGCAGCCTGTCAGCAGCGTAAATGACCTGTGAAGAGTTTCACGGTGCGTGTCATTAGGCAGCTTAAGATTTGTTTCAACAGTGCTTTACCTGAAGGCTCCATTCATGGGCCCCCAGGTATGACTGCCCTCCCCACAGGGGGATTCAAAGGGTAGTTGCCAAATTCCAGTACTCCATCCACACCGGACAGTGATGGAAAGCCAGTGAGCATCATCGGGCAGTATTTAAGTGTCGAACATGCTTTGAGAAAGAGGTGTCATGTTTTTCAAAACTTGTTTAGACTTATTTGTGCCGTTTTGCTGGGACACTTATTTTAATCATTGCTCGGTATTTTACCTTGTAACTGGATTTCTTTGGAAATTCACTGAAAGAAGATGGATTGTACGGCATTAAAGATGGAGTCACATTTGCGTAAAAGGATTTTAACAGTGTATTTGCGTCTTGTTAAGATATTGGAAGCTTTGGTGTGAAGACAAACATACATCCCTTGCAGTGATATTACTGTTCACCACTTTTTGACCTCCTCGGGCAGAACTTATACAGTATGTTGTTTATTTAACTCTGCTGTCTGACTAATTTGCAAGTAGTTAATCACTATGATATATTTTGTTGGCTAAAAAGTCATGTAAAGGTCAATGGCACTCAGACTTAAGAGCGATAAGGAGGATGAAGCTGTCTACCGAACTGTCTTGTTATTATAATCTAAATCATTGCTTTGGAATGGAACAGAGGAATAGAAAAAACACTATTTGTGAAGGATTTATTATCTCACTGAAAGCTTTGCAGTCAACTCAACTTTCTTAGATTCCTAAACTTGTACACTTTTCAAGCTGGATTATCACTGGGTTTTTTTTGTTGTTATTGTTTGTTTTGTTTTTTGTTTTTTAATCTTCATCCAAATAGATCTCATGCTCTATTAAGCATGCTGATAAGGGGCTGCAGACTTTACTTTGTTTTGAGAAGCGAGACTTTCTTGCACACAGCCAACAAATATCTCCGCTGCCACATTCCTCAAGCCTATATCTGCCAACACCTTTGCGCTACAATGGCTTTGGCCCTTTTCTCCCCAGCCCATAATAGTCAACGTGGGCTGTAATGGTCTGTTGACAGGTTTAGGCTGAGGTAATTTTGTTGCTGGGCTTTACAGTGAGGTGCCAAATCTTCCCCTGAGGAAAAAAAGAGCAGCAGAAGCATTGAAGCTAGCTATTAGCTTTCGACCACTTAGTTATAAGCAGATTGATATTAAAAAGTCTGGAGAGAATGAGGCAGCAGATCCTTTCTACATTGGGGCCTTAAGGATCTGGAGGTAATTGGAGGCTTAGTTTTTGCTTTGTTGTTCAGTAAGTGACCCAATATATAAGCTGGGTGCTAAAATGTTAAGTGGCGCTAGCTTCTGTGAGTTGTGTGCTCCTGAGTAAAAATGGCCCCCACTGTGCAGAGACACAGTTCATTATTTGAAGCAGGACTGCATAAAGAGAGGCCAGCTGAGTGGAACTCCAGCTGCCAAACTAATGCACACACGCACACAAATGCAATGCAGAAACACACCATGGAAAATGCAACGGAAAGCAAGACTGCTGGGGCCAAGGGGTTCCCTATGCAATGTGCAAAGCAGATCAACCACACACACACACACACACACACACACACACACACACACACACACACACACACACACACACACACACACACAGGAGTGCACAAGCACCTGCCAGCTGACCTCTCCTGTGGGATAGAGGTCCCAGGCTTCCCCACTGCTCCAGAGCCTCCCACCCACTGCACACACGCACGCACACGAGCTGTTGTTGTGACCTTTTCAGGGTCATGCTGGGCCCTGCCTGTGCCTGCAAGCTGATGGTGACTAGCTAATGATATTCGTCTCTGCACTGCTATATCATCTGGCTCTCATTTAAGACTTGCTTCAGAGGAGGGAAGGAAGTTCATTATAGTGTACGCAGAGTATGGATGTGTTTCTTGTATTGTAAAAAAGCCAAAACAAATGTAAATGATTCAAAAACATTCTGTTCTTCCTACATGCAGTCTTCACTGTATTTTTCTTATATTTTGCCTTAAAAAACTACTTTTAAACTGAAGTACTGCTGCTGTCTGTACTGCAACAGTAGCCTTTACTCAACTCCAGTCCCGAGACTAACTCTAATCTCAACCCTTCCAACATAACACTATCACTCACATTGATCATTTGTATTTACCCTTGTTTCTCATTTGAATTAAACAAATTAAAAATAGCAAAATAGATAACCTCTTTTTGTATGTAGAAAAGTAAACAGTTCACACACACAGAACATGGAATGATAAATTCCTTGAACAAATGCCAAACACCAAGTCTCAGGCTTACTCGCCCTGGACATTTAACTCCAACCTCCCTTCTGGGGTAGAGCATATTAGCTGCAGGGGTGTACTCCTCATCTCGGCTCAGATGTCTCCCCTGTTTCCCAACCCTCTTTACATACTGCAGACTTGGCAGCTAACTAGCCCTACAAAAACAAGGTAGTTTCAGTTACTACCCGATTGGTGTACTCCCACGCTGCCAAGCAAGGCCCCGACTCCTTGTGAAGACATGCAAAACTGAATCCTCAAACAAAAACATACAAATCTGCGTCTTGCTCTCAACGGAGAAAACACAGGGCAAAGTCTTGATGGAAATGTTTCATTTCTTTTGCCTCCCAACAGATGCTAAACGAGCAGCACAGCACTCTCTCGATTTGCATCTTTAGTTGCTTTGTTGATTTGGTAACACATATTTGCATTTGGAAACAGCTCGAGTAATTTGACTGGGGACCCCCAATTTGCCTTTGAGGAGAAGTCTGTTCTACAAACATTGCTGCGTGTTGGCATTCCTTTCTTTTCCTTGCTGTTTGGTTTTTAGTGTGTTTGGGAGTGTGAGCTAGAAAAAGTGAGTACATTACTGAACATAACCTAAGTCTTATAACTGGGCGAGAGCCTCGATCTGCGATACATATGAGCCTCTTCTATGTGTTATACTTTATCAGAGAGAGAAAACAGAAAGCAGTAGGCTCTGGATTTGGACAACTTTCTGCTCTATACTGGGATTTGTATTTGTGTGTGTTCTTGTCTTGTACACTTCCAAAGAGAGATGCATAAAAGATAGATTAGGCACAGATCTCGAGGTTTGGTCTGTTCTCACATTTCTGATGGGCTACGTAAAGGTTCAGTTTCACTACACTTGCTGAAATACAAAACATAATCTATTAAATCTTGTTCAATGACACAAATTCCACATTTTTAGTCAATATGGACACAGAAAACAGCTGCACTACAGCCTGATGGCAGTCTGTGAAATAGTCATGACATTTTTGATTTGTGCTCATGGACACAAACTGGAAAATACCCATTGGGAAGAAAGAGATAATGCAGGTGCAATCACAGGAGGTTCACATGAGAGACTAGAGTTTGAATCCCACACTAGACTAGTCTTATATTTCTTTGTTAGATTTAGACACTAAAATTAGTAGGTTACGTTTGGAAAAACAAAAGTCATGGTTTGGTCATATTTATGGAAAAAGTGTGCAGAAAAAAAATTATGAGGCCCTAAAAGACTACAAACATAAAAGAAATGCCACTTTTTTGTGTGTTTTCAAAATGATCCATCAGGTTTTTGTGTATTTTTATTTTGGCTGCATCCCTGCTGGTAATCATCAGACCTATGATGTTTCTGCCCAGGACATTTGGCTGGCGTATTAAATGCTGATTCAACACTGAGAACTGTTGTGAATACCAACCTTCCACCTTTGTTTACCCCAAACAAACTGCTATTCCCGCTACAGGAGGCCACGTTCCATGTGTGCCCGGGACATTTTTCCACAACAGACCTCAAACTGAATGTTTGGTGAAACACACGCAAAGGCTTTCATGACCTGGATCTTCTGTGCTGTGTGTGCTGTAGCTGTGCATGGATAACAAAACCAGCTCTTTGATTCACATTTTCAGCTTCTGTTTGCAGAAAACAAATGCAGTCAAAGCAAACAAGGACTTGCTTTGGTGGATGTGGGAAATCTCAGAACAGCTTGCATCATCTGAAATATAAGAATCACTCGTGCAGCCATAACTGATTTGTAGTTTTTCATTCTTCGAGTTAAATTAAGTGTAGTTTTTATTTGGTTATACGTGCCAGTTTTCTTGCATCTACACCAAGCAGAGTACCCCCAACGAATCACCTCAACCGTGGTTTTCTCCATCAATACTATCAAAACAAGCCTGTTCTGTGTCACACATGCCACCTTGACATATAAGGCCTGTTTACATGCTGCAAACCCCCCCACTACACAGCCACTCAACCGCCCACATGCAACCCACGCTAAAGGTTACCATGCTGGGATTTTAATCTACATGTGAAATGTGCTCTCCTACGCCTCTTCTTCTGTCTAGTCAGCAATCTGGCTATTGCCCTGCGACTCAGAGAGCCTTGCTTTATTGATTGAATGGGTTTTAGTTTGGAACACACACACTGGAAAACATCCATCCATCCACGTACACACATACTGGTGACTTTGTTGCAAGATGGAGGGAGGGAGAGGGATGAGTGTCAGGCCTCGCGTGATGGGCGAACATCAATCATTGCTTGTCAGCCTCGCCTTTTTTCTTCACCCCGCTCTGCCCCCACCTCCTCTCACTTTTTTTCTGCTTCACTGATCAGCCTTTGTTTTGAATGGTGGTGCTGGTGTGTATGTGGGGAATGCAGTCTGGCCACACGGACAAGACGTGGGCAGCTTCCAGGTGTTATTATTCTCAGATGCCAATTAAATCTTGTTTCGTCTACTTTTGTACCTCCAGGTCATGACAAACACCATGCATTTTAATAAGTCTGACATGTGATAGACATTAGCATTGTGGGTCCATTAAAGTTTACGTGTATGCGTAGGAGTCGCGCATCTATGCATTTCTGTTCCTCTGTGTTGAGTTCATTTGCACTGTGTTTGTGAACGCAAGAATTTCAAGCAAATATGAAAGTCATTAGAGGTCTGTTATGAAAACTGGTCTTCAGAAGCAATTTTATTTTAATTTTAACAAATTGCAAAAAGGTAGCATATTACAAACTTAATCACATTTGACTTTTTTTAATGGTTCCCATCAATGCACCATTAAGATTGCACTCAGCTGTACTGTACTGTACAGTGATCACAGACATGATCTCCAGACACATTCATCCATTGAAGAATTCCAAAAGAATTTCCCACTGAAATCATCACTGTCTCCATGTGGTGTGAAGTGTGTGCATCCAAAGCGTTTCTCTCTTTGCTGTAACTTAACAAACGCCACCAGCTTTCAATCCCACAGAAATATAATGAATAGGGTATGTCTTTGCAGATTTTATTTTATACTCACATATCTGCTGTTTAAGAGGTTGCTTGCTTTGCCCAATGTAGAGTAGGCCACAGGGACATGATAACTTGTAAATCACATGAGTGATACAGTCTTTAAATTCCCTAAGAGGAATTTTATTCCCAGCGTGGGGGTGATTTAATAATTCTGTGTTTATTACATCTTTCCAGGAGGTACATTTCCACATACACATGCCATTTGTTGTAAACCATGCATTCTTGATTTGATATTATTTTATATGGAAGAATACCGTAATTTATTTTTTCCTTTTCTTCTCTGACTGTGCTGCAAACGGTCGAGATGCAGGTTTTGACAAGAAAGAGCAGTGTGCAGCACAATAAGGACAGCTGATGTAAGCCGTAGAATCAGATATGTCTGTTCTACTGCACTGATTTTAATCTAAAACTGTCAATCATGGGTCTCTGACTTATCATCTCTTTTCACAAGATACATTATGAAAAAAAGCCCTGACTGAGCTTGATTAAAAAGATATTTAAAGGTAAATGACAGAAAACTATGCTTTTTTTTCTGTGCTTGGAATGGCCTTGTATAGAAGCATATATAAGAACTGTACAATATGTTTTTTTTTTAGTTTATTTGTAGAGGAACAAATATGTTGCATGAAGACACCACAGCATTCACGGGCTTATAAAAACATAAACCTGAATAAAAAATTACCAAAAGACGGTACAAAATATAAATTGTTAATTTAAAGCTCTTTTATTTTTGAGGATAAAATGATCCTAGCTATTATTCAATGTGAATTTTGCAGGTCAGGAATTCCGCATGTTGAAACCTAAAACTAAACAAACAAAAAAGCTGTTGGTCCAAATGAAGAATAATGTAAGGACACCTTAATTTCCTTTTGGATCCTACATGTGTTAAAAAAAACCAAATTCTGACTATAACAACAAGGTCACTGGGCATACGAGGAGCCTGATTATGAAGGCATTTATAGATCAGTTATTTGCTTTATGGCTGTTTCTTTTCATTTGTCCATCTCTGTGTTGGTTGACTTTTCTGTGTGCTTCATGTTCAAATTTCAGAGAAACCGGAGGATAAGAAGACACCCGGAACTAATAGACTTTCCAAAGACTTGAGCTCAGAATATAACGATTTATGAATCGGCCAGGGACAAGTGCTTCGTCTGTTTGTCAGGGAAACATATATTTCTTCTTTTCCCTTTTTGGAAAAATGGATTTGGCCCTCCACCAATCACTGGGAGTGTGTTCTCTTCATGTTGTGCCAAAAACTACAGCATGCTTCTCTTTCTCTGTTAGTCGCTCTCCCTCTATTTGTTATTATGCTTTGTGTTGTGTGGAGAAAGCCCCAGTGTGTCTTATTTGTAATGGGTGCCAGGGGCTGGGGGAGATGTTTTCAATTACCACTTGGTAGAATGACTGATGGTAAGACAATCAAGCACAGAACTTGAGCTCAGTGTGTATGTGCGCGTGCACATGTGTGTGTGTGTTCATCCACACGCAACAGCTACATTTGAATGTGTGCAAGCTTGCCCGTGCATGCTTCTTTGTGCACTTTTATGTGTGCATGAAGGCATGTGTGTTTCCATGAGATCTGCACTCTGATTTTTCTCATATTCTTTCATTCAACATTTTTGGGTCAGCAAGGAAATTGTCACCATTGTTAAAGAAATAATTGAACATAGCAGCCAAAAGCAATAGATTTTTTTTCTTTTTTTGCTAAAACATAATGACAGATTTCCATTGCTTAAAATTATTACTCTTATCTATTAAGTTTCAAAATGATCCTCGGGGATACCACCACATCATTTTTTCTCCTTTAGCTGTTTGCCAACATTTCCTCTTAAACCAAAATCAGACCACAACAATAAGAGGCATATGATACTAAGAGCAAAACCAATCCTGACCATGGTTGTTATGAAAAATATCTAGGAAGCATTGGTGGTCCAATACTGAGGGATTGTCCTCAGGAAACCAAAGCTGTAAAGACACAAGATACAACAGTCTGCCTTAAATGTACGTGTACTGAACAGTATAAAAAACAGAACAGAGTAATTTTGTAGCATTAACATAAATCGCCTTAACCATTACATCCAATCAAGTGCAATAAACTAAAGTATTAGATCCCATTGACGTTTCTTTTTTCACAATAACTGAATTGTCGTTTATCTAGAAGCAGCAACTCATTTGGCGCAAAGGCCTCCCTACTGGAAGTAGAAAGCCGCTTTGCTGTAGTTGTACTGTTTATTTTTTATACCTGTAGTTGTGGATAAATGCATGACAAAATCCTCACCTTTTCCATTTAACATTATTCCACAATTTTCAGTCATTTTTAAAAGTGTTTCAGAGAATGCTTTGCTTATTTTCACTCATAAGGTGTATACCCTGAGTGTGGTCAGCAATATATAGCAATATGCATGTGCCGAGATTCTTGCAATGAAAGTAGATGGAACATATTTTACCCTAATCGAGGCTAACTACATGTTACCACATTACTGTTTTACCACACATAAATATAACAGATCATCGCTCAAACTACACCTAGTACTAGCTAGAGGTAGCAGACAGTTCTGTCGAGACGTAACAGTAACGTAACCTGACACTGTTTACTTGGAGATGCCCCCTGTGTGAACTTTGCCAGTCAAACAAACTTAAGTAATGGCAGCAGGTACTGATGACAATGAAATAACACTGAAGAAAGAAAGTGTCTAATATTTAGCTTTTACAAGTCCAACCTCATACATATGTTCCACAGCTAAACAATATACTTGCGAATAGGACATTTTCCCTCATCCTGTTGTGTTTCTCAAAAACTGGGCTCATAGCATTTGCTAATGTGATGTTAACCCACAATGTATCACTCTGTGCTACATTAGTACACTCTACATTCAAAAATATTTTAAAGTTTATGTAGTGCATTCAGTATGAAGGGATGCTGCTCAACTGTAGAGCAAGTTGGGAAGATCAGGTGCACTTAGTGAGATTATTAACTGAATCACAATTGTGCCATTTTCTGTTTTTTTATTTGCCACTAAAATGCACTAATTTCATCCTGTAAGATACTGTGCTTACTTAAGCCCCTCAGCATGCCTTGGTTCAGATGCTTGGCTAAGTATGCTTTCATGCAGTAGACTCCTACACTACATACTTACTTGTGTAGTACATAAATTTTGACAGTGTAGTGGTGTCTCAATCTGCACAACTTGCACATGGTGAATTGTGCACTTACTGAGAATGATGTTTCTCAGTGTTTGGCTGTGTTGTCATGCTAGCTTCTGTCTTTTCTGGACATTTTCAACTAGCCATGCCAAATTTAGCATATATATTAACAAAAAAAAAATGTGTGGATTTACCTAAAATGCTTAAAAAATAAGGTTTAAGTAGTTAGATATCGTTGGTATGATTATAAGGCATTAAGTATACACTGTCCCACAGTCATTAACATAATATTTTATTTTATTTATTTATTTATTTTTTTGGCCTGTCCCGTTTGGCTCTTTTGCCCTCAGAATTGTTGTCTAAAGGCAAAGAAAGATGCCCAACGGATTTACTTTACCAAACTGACCATCCCAGCCTTGCCGTAATGGTCCATTTGATTCACCTTTTATTGTTTATTTTATTTTCACTTACTGAATACGGGACAGACTTGACTGGGGGAAAGAAGGGGAGAAAGAAAGAGGGAAAGAGAAACAGCTGAGAAGAGGGACGGGGGAGAAGGGCAAAAGACAAAAACCAACAGAACGGGCAGAGAAAAAAAAATGCATATATCAATCACCTGGATCACCTGCTGAGAAAGAAAAAAGAAAGCAAGCAGAAGAGAACAAGAGTAATAGAATAAACAACATCACAATGATATATGGGAATATGACAGTAAATACTAAATGTTAAACATTATTGTGCAGCACATAAGATCAACAGAACACAGTGTGCTTTGAGGTAGGAGCCAAAAAGGGTGTAGTTTGTGGGTGTGATCACCCGTGTGTACACCTGTGAGCATGGACGCGCTTGTTTTTTGTTTTTTTAAAAGGTTCCTTCATGTAATAATCTGCTAGAGGGTGTGGGGGGGCCACAGCCCCGTCCTCCAGGGCGTGAAGCAGGTGTGGAGGAGATCAAAACTCCAGACATCCAGAGGCCCCCAGAACACAAGAGACCAAGGAAGACCAACAGAGGGGCAGCTGCGCCACTGTCCCGGAAAGAGCTGAGGAGAGTCCCAGATGAGGGCTCACTCAGCAGCCGCGGAGCAGAAGCCAGGGGGAGTTGCAGTGACGCGCCCGTGAGCTCCGCCGGCAGCCAGCTGCGCCTGAGTGACCGAGCCCCAGGCCGAGAGGCCGGGGGCACCCCACCTCCGAAGTGGCCCGAGCGAGCCCCAGGCTCCAGGCCCCGATAAGCGGCCGCCAAGGAGTGAGCCGGTGTGTACCTGGACGCCCATCCCCGGACACAAAGAACCACCAACGCACCGATGTCTGAGGGGGTCCGCCACTGGCAGGGGAAGTGGTGGTAGGGGGAGATAGGCCTCCAAACCTTGGAGGGCCTGAGATGTCCCCAGAGAGGTGGCGCCTGACACCCAACCTGACATATAGACACAGACATACAGGCACACACAGATACAAACATCCATTCCCACCCTCATGCTCTCATATGCACTTACTCCACACTCAACCAACGTGGAGACAGACATAAAGAGACATTGTACACACGATCACACTCCCCAAGCGTACTCTACAAACCGGGTCTAGGTGCCCCCGCCCCTGGAGGGGGGAACTGCACCCAGACCCAGGTGGTGTTTCCCTTTTCCCTGCGGTGGGGGGAGGCAGACCGCCCCGACTCCGCAGCAGCAGGAAGGCTCCACACTCCAGACCGCAGTCGGACGGCCAACTCCTGCTCCTAGCCCCCCTGCTCCAGCAGGTCGCAGAGAACGGGGGTGAGAGAAGACTCCAAACCTCCCTCCACCCGCTCATTGTAATGTTGATGCATGTGTGTTCTAAGGTGCATTTAAAACCCAGGAGGGCATGGAGCTACCTGCCAGAGAGCAGCAGGTAAGCGCATGGTCCCTCCTGCTAGCCCTCAATGTCTACGTGTATTTAAAATTGAGAGGTGGGCAACGATGCCAGGGGTGGGGTGTACACCCTGATGGTACTTTGGACTCCGTGTATCGTGCCCACCCCCAAGATCCTATATGTATGTGTAATGAGAGTGTGAGTAATGTGAATGTCTAAGTTGTGGGATAAAATTGAGGCAGAGGCAGCCAGAAGGGGACAGAGGGGGGGGGGGGTAGCCTCCTCTGCACCCTGGTGACATACCCCTACTCCAAGGCCCTGCATGTGTGGGTGGTTGTGGTGGAGCGGGAAGAGGGAGGCAGCTGGAGATGGGGAGGGAAGGAAGGGAGGGGCAAGTCATTAACATAATAGAGGGTACAGGGGCATCCACACTTGGTGAAAAGACAGCCCCAAATGACACTCAGTGACTTCAAGTGACGACAGACAAAAGAACCAGTAGTGATGCAAAGTGGGAAAGATCGCTGGTTCAGTTCCAGCTGAAGACACAAATCCCATTTGTGGTTGTGCCAGGAAGCAAAAAATAGCATAATAGCCAAATCAATTATGCAATGCTACCCCGTGGGGAAACTCTGTGGCAAGGGAGTAGTTACTACTACTTAAATGTTGTTGAAATGGGAGCTTTACTGACTTCACGAAATTCCTCCTGGGTGTCAGTCTTTGAGATTCTTCGTTAAGTTTGTTGGGCTGCTGCGTGTTCGGCTGCTAGTGAGGGGAGGGGACGTGTCCTCGCCTGTTTGCAGTGCTGCTGTGTGAACTGGATGAGGCCAGGTTGGCACTGTTGGCATCAATACTATTGCAAATAAGTTTCCAGTCTTATAGTGATTTTTAGTATCAGTAATCACGTATACATTTTTTGACAATCATACTTGGTATATACACTGCCTACAATACTTACAGTACTGAGAAGAATGAGTAATGTAGTGTTTTCAGAATTTTATAATCCATACGTACCATACCTATTATTCTGGTGACATTCCTACTGGCGAACTTTTTTTTTTTTTTTTTTTTTTTTTTTTTGCCTGTCCCGTTTGGCTCTTTTGCCATCAGAATTGTTGTCTAAAGGCAAAGAAAGATGCCCAACGGATTTGCTTTACCAAATTGACCATCCCAGCCTTGCCGTAATGGTCCATTTGATTCACCTTTTATTGTTTATTTTATTTTCATTTACTGAATACGGGACAGACTTGACTGGGGGAAAGAAGGGGAGAAAGAAAGAGGGAAAGAGAAACAGCTGAGAAGAGGGACGGGGGAGAAGGGCAAAAAACAAAAACCAACAGAATGAGCAGAAAAAAAAAATGCATATATCAATCACCTGGATCACCTGCTGAGAAAGAAAAAAGAAAACAAGCAGAAGAGAACAAGAGTAATAGAATAAACAACATCACAATGATATATGGGAATATGACAGTAAATACTAAATATTAAACATTATTGTGCAGCACATAAGATCAACAGAACACAGTGTGCTTTGAGGTAGAAGCCAAAAAGGGTGTAGTTTGTGGGTGTGATCACCCGTGTGTACACCTGTGAGCATGGACGCGCTTGTTTTTTTAAAAGGTTCCTTCATGTAATGATCTGCTAGAGGGTGTGGGGGGGCCACTACTGGCGAACTATTAACAACTGGAGTCTACAACGTCTGCTGTCTACAAAGTGTTGTGCAATGTGAAGTGATGATCCCCTTTAAGTATAGAAATATGGAATTTAAGACAAAGTGCTTGTTTTCCATTTTATAATGAGTCTTAGATATGCTGTTAAATGAGTGCTTAAATAGTCACAGTTGATGTGTTCAAAGTTCAAAGACAACCAGTTGCAATTTCAAGATGTGTAATACTTCTTGTCAGTGGTTTCTTAAAGTGTAAAAAAAATTGGAAGCAAAATTAGGGCATCACTAAAGAAAACAAATCCAGATACAATATAAAATCTTCTTGTCATTTTTTTTGCCAGCATGGCTATCCAAACAAAGTGGAACAGTACTGTTGAATAAAAACACAAAACATCCACAGACACAGACATATGGGCACACTCTCATATCAGCACACAGTGTGATGAAAAAGGGTGTATTAGAAGTGCATTGTATATTTATGAGGCCATGTGGCATCACATTTAGCCCACATTCATTAAAATATTGAAGAGCTTTCTCTCCCCTCTCTGACGGACTTAAACTAACTCAAATGACTCAAAACAAGAGCACAAGTTTTTTAGAGTGAAGATGGCACCTATTTTAAATGAATTTAATAATAATTTATATTATTTTTTTCAAACAGATTAAAAAAATATGAACACACAAAACAAGTTCTGCTAACAGGTTTACTCAACAGTAAAATTCTCTTTGTGGGAGTAATAGTCATAAAATCAAAAGAAAAGTAGCAGTCACATGTAGTGTGACTCATATAGTCTCATATAGTGTATTCAGTAACATTCAACTAATTTAAATAAGTAAGCAACTTAAGAATTAAAACCTCATTAGGAATAATGTCATTTTTATTCCATTTCTTTTTTTTCTCTTTTGATTTTTTGCTATTGATCCTCTTTTCCTTTGGAATTACAACAGTGACCTCTAGTGTGGTTGTATCCCTGAAGACCTGAGAGTAAGTCTGCAGCAGCAGAGATGATTGCACAAGTAACGTGTACGTCCATGTATGAAATTTTACTCTTGATTTTAGCCCACATCGCATCGTTTGAGCCACGGCTTAACAGCGTGTTTAAACTCGTTGCCTTTTTCAGTAGCTCCAGGTGATTCTGTTGCAGCCCAACAGTCTGAGTAGAATTTCCAAATAATGTTTGTTTTACTCAGCTTGCAAAACCAGATGGATGGAGTTCAACACTTGCAACAAATACCGGGAAGTTTAGATAATTTTTGGAACATAATAAAAAAAATACAGCTGAGTTTTGTGTGGCTGAAACTTTATCCACCATCATCTGAAGGATTTTTTGCGCAGTAAATTGAATTTGTTACTGCATGAGGGCTAATTATTCCCGCAAACTACAACACAGCAATTACTTAGCGACTGAATGCTACGTAGATTGCAATCTTATGTTCTCTTTCAACTCAAAACAGATGACGAAGTGTTCCCCAAAAATCTGGAAAATTAAAATGTCAAGCAGTACACACACACACACACACACACACACACACACACACACACACACACACACACACACACACACACACACACAGCCTAACCCTGTAGTGTGTAATATAAAAAGTGATGTGTGATCCCCTAAAAATCACTTTACGTTTGATGGGCAGAATTCAGAGTAAATCTTGCAAACCGAATGTTCCTTAAGGCAACAAATGGCACTGCAATAAATTATAAACCTTGTGTTCAGGTGTAAACACAATCACAGTACTCAGACATACTGACAGCAGCCACATGACAACAAACTCCCACCAGTACAAATGCCACCCAAGACCAAATCACCACATCTCAGAAACCCCTCTCTCTTTCTCACACACATGCTTGTTGAGGCCCTTTAGCCTCAGACTCTCCACAATGAAATTTTCATGCAGCCATATGGAGGAGTATTGGTGAGAGAGATTTACTGTCAGGGCTAGACGTCCCGGTGGAGAAAACAAGGAAACTTGAACATATTGGCTCCTGTAAATCAGAAGGAAAGGAGAAGAGCTCCTGGATTTTGCCACTGCTCCTCCTGACTATATGAAGTTTTAGTATAGGGAAAAGTCTCTGTGTTTATGTATCAGTGTGGGAATCTGTGTCTGCATTGTGTGGCATTTGTGTCAAAGTTCAGCTAAGCAGGTATTGCAGAAAAACAGTGGAGGTGTTGACCCCTATTCTTTGCCATGATATTATGAAGGAAATGGAGGAAATGGGGCCTTTAAATTGACCACAAGCTTTAGAAAAACAACCCACTGTAAGGGGAAAGGTCACTGTTATTGTAAGACAACTCTGCAGTGATGTTAATACTGCCCCTGTGAATGTGTGTGTTTTACATTGTACTGTAAATAGCAGGTATAGCTGGTTCTGTGTTGTATTTGTAATTAGCTGTTAGTGACAGAGCAGGTTGAAAATGATCCACATGTGGGTTGTTAACATTGTCAGATTCCTTGTCATTGTTACCCAATTTTCAGTTAAAGCAACATTTCAACATTTTAAGAAATGTGCACTCGATGGTGTTCGTTTTTCTTGTTATATAAGTTATATAAGAAGTTAAATTTGATTTTGAAGACTGTATGTTAATTTTGGAGTTAGATCAAGGGGATGATTAGCTTAGTTTAGGATTAAGTCTGAGCCAAGCAGCACTGACCAAACTTCCAAAATCCACCCTTAAGCTCATCTAAAGCTCACTAATGAAAGCATTTTTGTTTAATCCTCAAACTCAGCTGTAAGAGTTTCCTGGTAAACTTTAAACTAAATTACAAACAGACAAAATAGTGTATAATCAATAAAAAGACAATAAATATCAGGTAGTACCGGAGGTAAGTAGATAAAAAGCAATATCCAAGTTACAGGCAGGTGAAAGATATAAGAGATACATGTATTGATCAGCATGGCAGATAATGTAATGTAATTTACATAGCACTTTTCTAGTCTTACCGACTACTCAAAGTGCTTTAGACTACAAGTCACATTTTAACCATACACTCATAAAGCACTTTATCTACCTAACATTAATGGCTGATTTAGAATCACCAATTAACCAAACATAAATATCTTTGGACTGTGGGAAGAAGCAGGAGTACCAAGAGGAAACCCGTGGAGGCATAAGGAGAACATCCAAACTCCACACACAGTCGGGATTCAAACGAGGAACCTTCTTGTTGTGAGGCGTCACTTCATCTTTACCACCATGTTATGTGTAGTGAATGGACGAACTGACATAATAAAAGTAGAAACTCTTTGCTGTTGTCACTGTTAAACCAGGAAAACTGTTCCTTTGATCACAGACATGCCAGAACCCAAATGTGCCAAGATGGATCAATGAGCAGCAGAAATGTCAACCAGATTCCCAGTGTTACAGAGCAAGGACGCTGAGGGGGATTATGGCGCATGGTCGTTCTTCCTGATAGCCTTTTTATCATTCATACATGCTAATGACTGGGTTTAGGATGGATGCATGATTAGGCAAAGACGGGCAGCCTGAGTGTTGACACTGTAATGAGACTGAGGGAGGAGATTTAGGGATTGGAAGTTGTCTGAAGTAAAAATGAAGCTTATGGGCTTACAGTTTTATCTTAGGCAAACGATCACACCTGCCGATACAGCACATTCTCACCTTAGAACATACTGAGGTTTGGTTAAGTCACATTTAAACACACTGGGTACACCTTTGGGGTCACTTTTCACCCGCTGTGTAGCATCTTTCTGTGATGGCATGAATGAAAAGATTTCCATTCAAAACACAAACATTTGCATTGCATTTACAGCAGCTATCAGTCTGTGGCAAGATTAGATGTTTTACAGATTAAATCTTTATTAACAGATATCTGCAGCTGAATGTGCAGAATGTGTGTTACCCGAGTCCTATGGGTCAGTCATTTTTGAACTGTTGAATAGGCTTTGGTTGCCTGCTGGTAAACAGACCTTAAAGAAAACAAAGAAAGAAAGAAAAAAAACAGAAATGTTGTGGAAATGTCTACATACACAGTTGCTTTTGGGTGTTACGTTACCTGCATGTCATAATGTTGAAGCATGTTATCGTACTGCATTCCAGTTCCTATGGATTTGCATGTGTTTAAGTACACACACATAGAGTAGACTTTCTTGTATATCCACATTCATGAGGACATTTACTTTAAATGAAATCCCCAGGACATTGTTCTAAACTTATACATTAGAGGTAAACTTTGGCCACCCACTCTGAATCCAAACGTAATTTTTACCCAAACCCTAAAACCAAGTCTTTAGCTTCAAAGAGCCGTTCATAGGTGTGGCAGAACATGAAGACAGGCCAGAATGTCGCAGTGGAAGCTAGAGATTTCTGCAGACCAAAGGAACTTTGTTCTAACAATGTTAAATATAAAACACACAGTTTCCTTGAAGGTTTATCACTACTTAATGCCCAGCATTATTAACATCGGTCATTTCATGTCAAAAGCTTGGGGTCTTTCTCGTCTACAGTCTCTCTATTTCTCAAGTGAACCTGAATCGATGCCAAGATCAGGGGAGCAGTGTAAACATCCAGGTCTCAGCTCAGAGCCTGCCAGTCCAGACTGCACAAAGCCTCCAGCCTCACCTCAGCCAGCACATTCCCCCCGCGTCACTCAAAGACCACAACAATCCTGTCTTTGTTGGCCAGTGATTGATGACACACAGGAATTTCATTCATGACCGCCTTGTGTTTTTGGGTTACCGTGACGACCAGGTGAAAACAGAGTGCATTGGGGGTATTGAGTTTCCCAACCTTGATCACGGGGAAAGAGTTTAAGGGGGGGAAAAAAGGAGAAGCAACATCGGAGAGGTCACTGTAGAAGTTGAACAAACAGCCATCACCGTTATCTCAGAAGATAAGCAGTGGGAATTATATTATTGATCGTTCGCAGGTCCAGTCGATGCTCACTGTGTGTCGTTTCACACAGGTGACTTGAAATGTAACATTTCCTTCTCAGGTTCTCTGTTTGTTTGTTTTTTTGGTGCATTTGTAGTTTTGCTGAATTCAATAGAAGCCATAAAGTTTTAAGATAATTTGTTTAAGGTTTAAAAATTTGCTATTACATCATTTTTGGACAGATTGCATCGGTTTCACACAAGCCAAGTACACAAATGTGTTCATAAAACTGAAGCAGTGCGAAAGCAAATGCCACATTACTTATAAGTAAAGGGTCCCAACACACATGCACATACACACACATTTTCCCTGAGCACACACATACACACACACTCACATTAAGCGCACTCATTTAATGGACATAGCTAGTTGGTAAAGTGCACCATTAAGAGAGTCGAGAGGCTGAGCATAACAAAGCTCTGATGCAATATTCATGCCTTCTCATTCTGGGATAATGCTGTTTTTCCTCCATTCCAAAGCAATGGATTTGCACATTACATGTCCCTATAAAGATTCTTTAAGTGTACGTGAAGATTTTCTTAGAGCACTTGATCACCTTATTCCACAGTGGGTAATTAGGAATTTGTTTGTCCACATACCCATCAGATAGACATAAACACATTAAATTGGAGGGGTCAGAGCTGCAAAGAGCAAGTTAAGTGTTTAGATGTCTTACCCAAGGACAAAGCACAGAGATGGACAATCTGAAAATCAACTTTAAAAACGTCATTCTAAGTGCTTGCTGGTCAGTTTAAGTTAAGCAATAAAAACTACTAGAGTACGATAATGGCAGAATCAGAAAGGCATTGAAAGTCCACAAACTGTGGACAGCAAGGGTCTTCTGTGTTTTTCACTGTAATTTCATTATGTCTGCCTCAGCAGTTTGTCTATAATGAAAAATTGTTTCTGCCATCAAAACACAAAACAAAATTAAGGTCATTATCTCAAAATTTATATTTGCTAACAAGCTTCCGTACCACTCAAATCAATACGAATAACAGCAACATTTTTAGATTTGAAATTGTAGAATTTCAAATAACGAACAGGAACCTTTTTAATCCAATAAGTTTTGTATAAATCTGTACATTTGTGTGACTATTCAGTTTTATTTATCACAACGTCACCTGAAGCCACTTTATATTTTGAGGTAAAGACCCTACTTTAACAGAAAATGCCAACAACCAGATTACAGCCTGGAAACAAGCACTAAGCGACATGGGGAGGAAACAGCACCCTTTTAACAGGACGAAACCTTCCGGCAGAACCATGATCAGAGAGGGGCAGTCATCTACGGAGACTGGTTCAGGATGAGAGGAGGGAAAAGGGACAAAAGGCAAGCTGTGGAAGAAAGCCAGAGATTAATAATAACTAATGACTAAAGTGTTGCATGAA
The DNA here is from genome assembly GCF_057381915.1 of Diplotaxodon limnothrissa. NCBI lineage: Eukaryota > Metazoa > Chordata > Actinopteri > Cichliformes > Cichlidae > Diplotaxodon > Diplotaxodon limnothrissa. The sequence goes on from NC_140608.1 coordinate 4,556,081, forward strand.
AACATGGAGATTTTGGAAACCTATCTGTAAAACTGCATAACATAACATGCTGACCAAAGCTGCCATTCAGCAACAGTCCGAGGTCATATTTCTGCAATGGCAAAAGTAATTATTTTAAGTTTAAAAAATGTCTAGATCATATTTCTAATTGAGAAGCATCATATGTTATATAGTCAAGTGGCCGTGCATAGCTGTATAAGATTTAAAAAAAAGATGAAAAGAAGTATTCAGTATCCTACCAAACTCTCCTTTAATCTCACTCAAACAAAGGCCTTTTAGTGACATAGATTTGCAACTAATAAAGCACTCTAGCATATTTTAGCCTTCATCTGCCATGCAATATGTGAATATATAAATATGTTTGATATCCTCGTCTGAGCTCCCATCCAGGTATGAATTATTCACCTCAGCATGGCCACTCCATTATGTACCATTCCTGCCACTTAGGCTGATGCTCCTCCTCAGCTCCATGAATACAGAGGCATTAGGCTTCTCACTCTAACACGTATACACACAAACATGCACAGCTATATACAGTTCATGCACACAGACACAGGCATGCACTACAGCATGCACATTATAAACTTTATTCACATTTATATAGCACATAAATACAAATATGGAATATAAATACAACACAGGCATGCACACTCACAAGACATGCACGCTTGCCAAGTGATTTAGAGGCTGAATAGCCTTACACAGCCAGACCTCTCTCCACAGTGCTGTGTAGTCACTGAATAAAAGCCTTACCTTGAACATGAAGACATTTCTCTCTCTGTTCTCACACACACACTAATCAAACAGGGTCCTCTTTCTCTACTGGTAATCAGTGCCATGTTGAGATCATCTCCCACTCCCCACAGTGTACACACACTGTAACCTATCATTCCATAAACCTAGAAGAAGTCATTATCGACTTCCCTCTCAGTTTAAAATACCACTCCTTTATCAAAGGTTAGTTGTTATCGGCTGTTTGTTTTGCACACAAACCACAGGCAGTACAGAGGGAGAAGTGAGGAAGCGACCTCTGGCAGCCCAGACTGATGATGACAGCTTTACGGCCCGTGATTGGAATACAACCATCAATTACGGCACATTGCACGTAGAAAGTAGACAGTATCAAACAACAATGCAGACTAGCCTGTGAGTGATCTTACACCACACAAACTCTAATGTTATAAAGTATGCAAACAATCTAACTTTTGTTTATGTGCTTAGTCGAGTGATAGACCTGTCAAGGGGCATGCTCCAGTATAGGCTCCAGCCTGCCAATGACCCTGAACTGGGAAAATGAATTGATGGACAGACCTAGTTTTGTTTTTCTCTTGAAAATAAAATTGTAAGTTGACTACTACTGGACTTACTATACTGATATAATGTTAAAAAGCACATTAAGTGACATAAAAGTACATAGGAAATATTTGTTTTACATGAAGCTAAAGGATGAACCTTCAGTGCACAAAACAGTTGAATTTTAAGGATTCATCTGCTCATTTAAATTTTGATTCTGATAATAATTGAACGGAAAACCTTTCAAGCCACAGTGGAAAAAATGTTTTGCCCCGTTAAGTTTTCCTCCATTTTTAAATTGGACAAAAAACTTTTGAGAATAGCCCTTAAGTCAGTGATTAACTTTCTTCCCGTCTGCCGCAAGCCCAGCACGCCTCCAGTTCCAATAGCACCAGCAGTGTGATACATTACACTGCGTTCTCCTTATGGCCACCTAGGGTTTTCCAACAGCTTGTACGGTCCACGGTGAGTCGGCTTTCCTGCAGTGCTTGAAGGGTTGGGCACTGCTGCTAGCTAGCACCAGGTGTGAGGAGAAACTAGAACTCCCTTTCTCCCTTCTGTACCACCACATGGATCTCAGAGCCAGAATCAGTTTATTTTAATCATGTACAAATGCAGAACGAGCTAAAGTGGGCTTATTTACTTGCACCTGTTCAGGATATCAAAGAACAACACACCATTCTAGCCTCTACCTTCATAGCCTCCTTATTGTGCAATTTAAGTCTATTTAAAAAGTCAGTCAAACATGGCCATTAATGAAATAAAGGAAATGTGATCCTCCGAAGGGATCTGTGGTTTTGATAATTGCATTCCTTGGTGACTTGTAATGCAGTCTTGATATAAGAGAAAGGAAAACAGGTTTTTCTTTTCCGTTAGTTTGTACAAAAACATGCTAATTATCCAAGTCTAATCTAAAAGTGCAAAACCTTACATATACTTATATATCAAACAATAGAACCTCATCTTGTTTAGTCCTTCTTAATCAAGCAAACAATTAAGAAAACAAAATTATGATAATTAAGGTATTATGTCAGTTTGTGCTGTGAAGGTTAGTAGGAATTGCTGCAGATTTCTCACACTTGGCCGTTAAGGCAGTTGTGATAGTATCAAGGAATAAGAGGAAGCCCAGTGTAGACACTGTAGGTTTGGGTGAGAGGGGAGCTGTAGCCACAATCCACGGCATCACCCCATGAAACATGCATGCAATCAACAGGGTCATAGCTCCACCGAGTTTCCAGCCAAAGCCATCCATCACAGGGAAACTGGATCTGCGGAGGCCTCCATTCTGGCTGCAGCACTGACCAACTCACCCGCACAGGACAGTCCATCAGCAGCATGCTAACACTAACAGGAATATGGAGCAGCAATATGATACATGATAAGCTTTGTTCTAACAGCTCCTGGATAGCTTCCAGTCTTTTTTCATTGTTTTCGCTCTTTTCCTGCAACCCCCTGGTTTCATACTAAAAGGCATTACCTCAGCCGCGATGAGGTGATGACTGAAAAGTCAGTGGCCGTAACATTAACGTGACATGGTGTAAAAATTTCTAAATGAAAACCAACGAATGGCGCTCCGCAGGCTGTAATGTTTCAACGTGAAACCCCGGCTCCCATTAATGTGGTCTGTGTTTTGAAATAAAGAGAGCTGCTCATTTGATGTCCACCTCTTTCCCTCATTCGCCTTAAATGGGGGGAAGTGAATTTTCAGCAGTAAGCTAGACAAGTCGGTTTTGCCTTTGGATGTTTTTGAGGGCACCGTACATCTCCCTTCAAAACCGCGGTCAAGCGGTGTGGTTGCTAATACTAGATTTCTAAAGAGTGAGTATGTTCTATCATCTTTTCCCACACTTGGATGAGCATGCTTCTATCTACGTATGTGCTGTTCAGAACGAAAATCCGACACTTCCAGTTTAATTGCATTCTCTGCTCTGATGCGGCATGCATATCAATCTCCCCTTTTTCTCTCTGTCGCCTCCCCTTCGACAGCTTTATTCGCCCTGTCGACGACCGCACATAATAAATTTGTGCCATCTATGCTTAATGTTTATTCTTTGTAAGAGAACTCCCTGTGACAAACCAATAAAAACTAGATTTACTGCCTGCTGAAAGCCATACCGAGGATTATCGCAAAATTCCAGCACCGCTTCCCTTTCTTTTGCTTGCCTATCCATACGCCATAGAAGCGCGCATTTATGGTGCTCATGCTTACGCGGCAAAGGTAATATATTTCAATATGCCTTTTAATCCTCTTTTTCCTTGGCATGGGAAATGGCCAACCCCTTAAATCAGCCACAACACCGGACTCAGCGTGGCAGGAAGAAGAGCTGCTGTATCCAGTGCCCCTGGCTGACCCTCTTTAAATAGGATGTCTGGATGTGTTATGGGGGCTATTGTTTCCTATAAACATCTAGCACCGGGGCAATAACAATCGCATCAGGCCAAATGAAGTTATCTGAGAATGGAATTAAACTCAGTGTGACCCCGCTGTCTGCTCAGCTCACAGGCCCTCCATTAATAATGCCTAATCTAATCAAGGGGCTAAGATGGATGGATGAGAGGCCTGCATGTGTGTAAGTGTGTATGTGTGTGTGCATGCGGGTTTCGAAGGAGGTTTTAAGTCTGCACATAGGTGTCTGTACTTACATGCATGTTTGTGTTTCTGGCTGAGTTTCTTTTCATGTATGTGCTGGAGTGTCTGTAGCTTCAAAACCTGCACGTGCATGTCTCAAGTATATGTGCACATTTTTTTGTGCGCTTGTATGTGCGTAACAGAGGATCACAGTCAATGCCAGGCTCTATGCCAGAGCAGTGTTCTCCTGTTCAGGCCTCAACCAGATCCATGCCTGCTGCACTGGGCTAATGAACACAAACAGAAGACAGAGGGGAGAAGGAGGGAAGGGAATATGTGTGTGTGTGTCTGTGTGTGTGTGTGTGCATGTGCGTGTAATGTTGCAAACAGGGGGAAAGGGAGCAAAGATGAAGACAGAGGAAATGGGGCCAGATAAGGAAGGCTAAAGGAGAGAGAACAGACAAAGCAGAGTGGAAGATGAGAGAGTCAGAGGGAAAGAGGACCGCCACATGGTTTCATCCACTGTTATCTCATTCTTGGCAAAGACTCACTCTTGTAACTGATAGACAAATAACCCTACTGTGACTGATAAAGCCTGGTTACAGATGGAGAAAGAGGGAGGGTAAAAAAGGGAGCAGGGAAATGAAGAAGGGAGGGGAAAAGAAGTGGATCACAAAAACAGACAAGGAAAGAAAAGAGTAAAGAAGAGACAGAGGGGGATATGAGGGGGGAGGAGAGACTGTGGGAGAATGGAAGGCACTAAGGACCCGGGGTGAGATGAGGCTATGGAGAAGAAAGAAGAAAGAGGGAAAAAAAGGAATGTCAGAACTTTTCAGTAACATATTATTAAGCCATCTAAAACTTAAAAAAATGTCAGATCACTTCTTATAAATAACACATGAATTTGTCAGCCAAGAGACTGTGGTTCATGTACAAAGCTCAGTGTTTGGTACTATTCTTTGGTTTCATTGACTGATTTGTCTAGCTTTCACTTTTCACTGCTTTCACTCGCTGAGTAAGTTTAGACACCAAAACATACTTATAAAGGCTTACACACTAAAATACAGTTCATGCCTTGAGGATGAAAATTGGCTGCTTATCATGAATATCTACACAAATGTTCAATTAGATTGAGATCCGGAGGATCTGGAGGACAGTTAAACACTGTAAACTTTGTTTTCATGCTTCTCAAACTATTTCAGAAAAACTTTGGAGTGCTGTAGTGTGCAGTCTTTCCTTTTTTTTTTTGAAGGATTCAATTAATATGATTACAATGAAGCAGTGTGTGTCATTAGGAACAATAAAGTAAGAATGACAAGAGAGCAAGGACCTTATGTCTTCTAGCAGAACATCACTCAGAGCATCACGCTGCCTCTGTCAGCTTGTCTTCTTTCAAAGTGCATCCTGCTATCTATTCCCCAGGTAACAACACACACACACACACACACACACACACACACACACACACACACACACACACACACACACACACACCTTGGCTGACCACATGAGGTAAAAGACACACAGAAAACTCCATTGTCCTTCATTTCTCTTCATTTTTTTAAACAATGGTCTGTGGTTGGCACAGATACTCAGACTGCTTGATAGCTTTTCATCCCCACGTGCAATAAGACACATTAACTGCCCACACTAAGGTGTTAAGGACCTTGAACTTTGAGATTAAATGTTGAACTTGGAGTTGTTCTAATTAAGTCCTAAAGCTATCCCAGTCTTATCATTTCCAAAATTGCTTTGATCATTATGTTTACTTCTTGTCATACTTCCAAAACATTTGATTTGCTGATTAATATATCCCACCTCCTCACAGGTGCAGTGTGACTGTATAATTAGTGTAACTCACTTCACCTGTCAGTGGATTTAATGTTGTGGCTGATATATGTGGCTGTCTTATTATTTATATTTCATTCCTGCACAGTTGGTGTGCATAATTTCATTATGTGTATACAGTGACAGTTAAGTGTCATTCTATTCTATTCTATTCTATTCTATTCTATTCTATTCTATTCTATTCTGTCCTAAAATGTATGTGACGTGTTGATCTGTAAAATGTGAAGATAACCTAAAGTTAAGTCCCAGCACATATAACATCCCAGGGACCAAAAATCTACTTTCATTTCATTGAAACATCTGGCCATCAAATGACCAGGCGTGCTTACAAAAACAGGAACTGCGGGGGAGTAGAAATGGTGGATTTCAATGCTGAAAAACATGATGATGTGGTAGAGGAAAACAAGGAAACATTAGAAAAAGTAAAGACTTAACAGGAAGTCCGGGAAGGACAGAGAAAGTGGATTAGGAAAAATGGAAAAGCATACAAGGGTTCAAAAGCTATTGAAGAAGTGTTTTTCTGTAATGATGAAGAGAAAGATGATTTTTTTTCCCAACATCTGGGAGATGCTGACATGGGAATTTCTAAATGAGACCCAGAGCTGGTTCAAGGACTATTTGCAAACGCTGTGGATGTTATATGTGAGTACCAGATGGCAGGGTTTGCAAGTAAATTCACTAAAAAAGTGTCAGAAAGTTTAGAGATTAAAAATGTATGTGAAGCACAGAAGGCAACTTTGGATATGAACAGGTAAAATAATGGCAGCCAGATTTTTACTGGTTTGGATTTCTGTAATACTACCACAGTGCGACCAACTCTTTATTTGAACAAGCATATCTGTTTTTGAGGTGAGTTCCCACTCAAGCTGACACCTTCACTTATTAACACAGCTCTACTTGTTTGTGCTTTGTTTTATAATAGTGCTAATAGTGGTAACAGGTTAGACTTAACATCACCGCACACTGAAGCAAACATTTGGAAAAAGTAAATAAACTGGATAAATTTAGGCTTATTCTAAACCGATGTGTTTAGGCTCCCTTGAGTACAAAACAACCATGTGATTTTTTGTTGTGTGTCTTTTACAGAGTCAAATGAGTAAAAGATCACTGAATTGTGATCATGAGTAGATACAAATACACAAACGATAATCCAAACAGATATGCTCGCCTAAAACGAATACAATTTGTGTACATGTGGATCGGTTTGTTCCAGCTGTGGGGAAACATGTTTACATGATTATGTATCATGTAACACAATTATTCAGTCAGGAAGCATGTAGTTTTAATATTGTGTGGGGAAGTGATCGCATAATCTGTGTTTTGGTGAGGGAAACAAAATCATGTGTTAGTGTATATGTTAAAAAGCCAGGTTTAAATATATTCTACCTAAAGTACATCAGATCCAGACACAATCTGGATTCATGTTAATTCCAGGTGGAAAGCCAGCTTTCCTGTTTGGACATTCATCTCTTCTGCAGGGTCCCCATGTTATTATGTGCTCCTCTCAGGTTCAGCCTCCATCTCTCTCTCTCTCTGTCTTTATCAGCCTCTTGGCCCGTTTATATTTACGAGGCCTTATCTTTATATCACCCCTCTTCTTTTTTATTAGATGTTGTTTCAACTGTGAACTGTGTTGGGAGTCCTGGGCATTTCTCTTTTTCATGGGAACATAGTCTCACTTGACTAACAAAACTTCAAAGCTATAGGCAAGCTCCTTATAGAGTATATTATGTGTACACTTCACGTGCTTCAATCTGTGTTCACCAGAACCAACGCTCTCAACTCATTACACCCTGTGTTTTAGCCATGTTGACATTGTACCATATCACAAAATATCTTCCAATAGAGTTTTGACTTGCATAGAGGCTTTAAGTGATCTGAGTTGAACAAACCAGATATATCTTTTTAACCATCTATAGTCTTGAAATGCTATGATTGTATAATTTAGATGTGTTTTATTGATCTGTAAATTTTTGAGCTGGGTGAAACATGGTTTATAGAATAATAAGAATATTGATATGTTTTAATATTGATTGTATTATTAGCCAGAGATGCTATTAATTTCCAAGAATGGTGTTTGTGTTCTAAAAAAAAGGTAAAACCAGCTGTGGTACTTGAAATGTTGTTTTTTCAATTATATTTAGGCTCATTTAGTCTCTGTATCATTTAGCTATCCATATACTGAGTTTAGTTCACATTTATTAATTTTTTAATTTCATTTTTTCATTACGTATTTAGACAAGGATTAATGTTAACATTGAAAATAAAATGAACCAGGATAAGAAAGTACGCACTATACTTCTCATAGACTATAAAAGACCGTATTGCTGAAAAAGGCATTCCAGCGAGGCTAACGACTGGGGCCATGTATTGGTCATGACATAAAGAATCAGATAAGCTCACCAACTAGCTTACCTTGCTGTTGCTTGTTCCGCACTCAGCCTCTTCCTCCACTCTCCTCCTTCCCCTTTCTGACATAAACAACTCTAATTTACGACCAATAATATCCTGATTCAATCACCTGATTGATTTTGGACTTGTGTCCCACTAATAAATCTCAGCTCTTCTTCTCTTATTGAGTCCTCCATCGGCTCTCCACACTCCCCCACCCAAACACACACACACACGCACACTCACTTATATATAGTCTAATGGTATTAGAAAATCAAAGTCTCTCATTTTGTCTCAGTATATCCGCAGGGCTTGGTAATAGATCTGGCTGTACTTATATCCGGAGAAGAAGGAGAGGATGAGGAGGAGAAAGAGGAGGATAAAAGAGAGGAGAGGAGGGCTATAAGCAGGGAAAAGTAGAATTAGACGAAAGAAGATGAAGAGGGTATAAAAAAGAGTAAAAGGAGAGCGAGACAGCCGCAGATATAGAAAGTTAATCAGGATCTGTAAGGTTTAGTATGTGTGGACTGAGGCTGAATTTACTGAATTAGGACATTTTATCTGTTCGGCAGCAGAGCGACAGGAATAGTAAACCACAGCAGGCGGTGGTTGTAAAATTTTCGATTTTTTCTGCTTGTAGATAGGCTTTAATCCACTGTGAGTGTTACAGCAAATCACCTCGAATAGAAGCATCACCTAAACAGGAATGAAAATTTCTGATTGTGCTTTATGTGCCCTGCGTGAACAGGGAACAGCCATGTGTAGGCTTTCAGCAATGAGGCCTATTTTACAATAATCGCCATTCGGTGCACAAAAGTTGCCATTTCCACCCCAAAAAAAGCAAAGCAAAATTAAAGACCGAGGAAGACTGTGGTGTTTTCAGGCTACAAAAATATTTTGCTTGATAAAATCCAAACTGTGCCTTATTATTTTATTTTACAGTCATACTCGTTTATGTGACACATGACAGACTACGCAAAGAGCCTGTTGTGCTTTAACGCCTGTATTACATCGGAAATTGTTGGAAACAACGGTTTACTTGTGCTTGAAAAGCCTTAAACAAAACACACATATTTAGGATGAATCTGTCTACTCTGATATCACACATTCATTTCTGAAACTCAACTTTGAAGATTGAAGTCTTGCATTTTCAGAGTCATCATCCTGCTCCATGTACTAGGGATAGGATGATCTGAATAAAAACCTAAGGACACTATTCACATTCATATGGTAATGACTTGTTAATCACAATGTAGCCACACCCTGAAGCGTGCCTTGTGTTTTTTTAATCTACTGTACTCTAAATGAGATCAAAATTTCCAAAATGAACATAATGATCTATTGAAGAATACTTTAAAATAGCAATTGAGACCATAGTGATTATGAACATTTTATACAGAGGTTAAAAATGGAGCAAGAAGTGGGGTAATATTCGTTTCCACTGGAATACAGTCTGAAACCCCTTGCTGTACAGAAGATACACATCTAAGTCACAAACTGAGCTATATCAGTTTATAGCAATATTCAAACTGAATACAGACTGCTACAGATCCAGGTGACTCTATGTCACCAAACACTAAAACATTAAAGCACATCAGCTCCTTGGCTGGCAACTCGCAATATACCAGCAGACAAGTGGACCAGAAGGTTAAAATTAACTAATCATCTCTAGTGATTTAAGATACATTAGCTAATGTTGTTGACTGCTTTTAGAGAACAAATAAAAATTAGCAGACACCTTATGAGTCACAGCATTGTCCCCGCATTATCAGAACAGTTTGAACTTTTGCTGTATTTCAGTTAAGGTGTGTTTTAAATCTGCATCACTGATTTGTGTCATTAAATTTACCTCTTTATCTTCTTTCTGTCACAGCATCAAAAGTCTTATTGTTGATGACAAGTGATGACACTTTATAAGTCACAATGCTGTGACTTATAAAGTGTCTGCTTCTGTGTGAGCGCACAGAAGACAGGACATGAAACATGTTTTCATTCTTTCACGTCAATGGATAACTTATTAAAATACACCATTTCAATATAATTCCACAAAATAATACTAGAATATGATATTATTAATACTTTTAGTAGTTATTTTTAGAGATGTTCTGATAAAATTTGGGGGCACTTGAGCACCCATGTCTCCATCCATGTCACCTATGTCTTTAAGCCATTAATAACATTGTTAAAAGGGTGTATTTTAACCAAAGCAACAATCTTAATGTACTTAATTTACTAGTTTTATTCGTTTATTTTACCTAATTTTATATTTACAAATAAAAAACAAATCAAAATGTTTAAAAAATTCTCTGAAAAAAAGGCTTTTTGACATAAGGTTGCAGTGTAATAAAACAATGAGCTTCAGTCACTTAAATGTTGTGACTGATTATAAATTGTTTTTAATTAAAAGAGGTTGGAAATGTGGGCTGAGGGGGGACAATCGGCTTTGTGAAGTTGTTTGACTTAAAGTTAACATCAACTTTGAAGTCTCTATGAATTCCTTAAAGCCTCTATGCTGACAAATTGCCAGCCAGGCGTGACATAAATCTAAAGAGTGCTGTGTGTCTGCATGTGAGTGTATGTACATGCACAAACACAGGTAAAATTGCACATATAGCCACACACATGCAAACGACATGAAGAATGTAATCACATCTGAGTTTGTGTCCATGTATCTGTTTACCAGTTCTCTTGTTGTCCACCTTGTGGCCTCCCCCCCATTAATATAATTAAATTCTATTACAAACTTTCCCTTTGAATCAAATTAATTAAGATGCTATTATTTAGCCATTGAGAGGTTAATGACCACCATTAGTTACAAAGGCTACATCCACTATCATCAGCCAAACTCGGTTATTTGGTCCATTTTGGTTATTTACTGAGCCTGAGATTGATGGCTCCTGATACTGCTAGTGACGCTAATTAGCTTTTAAAACATAACACACTCCATCACTGCTCAGGACCAGCAAAGAGGCTAAAGAAGAATCCCATCATGCTTTGCTGCTGACTGAACACATAGCATGTTTAGAAACTAGGATTTAGAAAACACATTGTGTGGTGTGTGCTGTGCATATTTAAAAATATACATATTTTGTACAGAACCGTGTTTAAATGTGCATTTTATGTATAGTTTACCTACTTATTCACTTACCTAGCAATAAAATATTACAGTCAATACTAATTTTAAATTCACTTCATAGTGTATGGGTAGAAGAATATTTCAAATGAAGGGTCATATAATTTATCAGTAAATCACACTTAAAATTTGAGCAACACAAAACTCATATTTTCAATCAAAACATAAATGATGCACTGTTCTTCCTCCTTATGTATATAAAATGCATTTGACACTTTTAATCTCTCCAGAGCCGGAGCTCCTTTTACATTTTCATCAGTTCCACACAGTACGAAAATTAAGTAATCCTCTGTGGTGACAGCAGTGTGTTTGTTGCACAAACACACAAACACTCGCACCCACAGATATTTTTAAGAGATGATAACATTTTCTTTCCCCTTCATTTCACACTTCAACCCTAGATTAATGGTTATGCATCACGATGTCACTGAGTGGACAGCAAGGGCCTAGCGGATGTTACCCCCACCCAAATCGAGTTTTCTCATTGGAGGACCCCGGAGCCGACCAATGGCAGCACGGGTTGAAACCACAGAGGGGTCTGGATGAGTAATGGCCGCACCACTAAAGGGCATTCAAATGACATTGCGAGGATAACACAACTTATTGTAAAACGTTTACGCTGCAGGCGATTTACGGCCATTCCATAAATGTTTACTGGCTTTTCCTCTATTTATAACTTCTGAAAATCATGACAGGCTTGACTACGCCCTTGTGTCCCTATACTTTTATGGTCTTGAACATATCCTGACATGCACTGCTGATAGATAGGTGTCTGATGGTGTGTGCGTCTGTATAGGTTTACTGTATCTACAGTTGCATATACAGTATATATATGTGTATATATATTTACAGCATTTATATGTATGCACACTGCTATATCAGATCTCACAGACATCCAGCCATAATCTCTCTCCCTGCCCCACAAATAATCCATGGATATATGGATTTAAAGCAAAAACCGCAAAAAGTGAAGGATGTGCTAAAATACACTCAACTGGACTTGCATTTAATCTCTACTTACAATACCACTGCATCAAACCTTTTATACTCCTGTTATTGATATAGTGTACATGAAACCTGATGAGCCTGAGTGATAGTTGCTAGAAGACAGTTTCACAAAGTCCAGATCTGTCACTTTGGACTCCCTTTGGCCTTCAGAAGGGCCTTAATTGTTTATGTCATACATGTAATGAGGAAACATTCCTGGAATGCTGGGAATATTCCTCAGAGATTTTGGCTCATCAGCACCACCAGTTGCTGCAGTTGCATGATGCAAATCTACCATCCCACCTCATCTCAACAGTGCTTTATTGGATTGAGATCTGGTAACTGTGGAGACCGTTTGAGTAGTGAACTCATTGTCATGTTCAAGAAACCAGTTTCAGATCATCTGAGCTTTGTGACACTATCCTGCTGGAAGCAGCTCCAGAAGATGGAAACCCTGTAGTCATAAAGAGGTGGACATGGTCAGCAACAATACTTAGGTAAGTGCTTAAAAGATACCCAACCCAGATAGCTGCAGCTCACTGGATGCTTTCCCTCTTTTGAAAAATTACCCATGATCTAAAGCTTTCTTTCAATCCTCTTGGCCTGAGTCAAATTAAACTGACTACAAGCGTAGGATGGGATTTTACTGAACGTTAAAGATGCAGCATTTTAAACAAAGAGGTATGCTGATTTTAGGACAAGCAAGAGCATAACTTGGAAAATATAGGACAAGCAATTTTTTTATTCTTATAAAAACTATTTCAGAAGTCACTGCTGTTTCAGGAAAGAGTAAAGATCAACAACAGGTCTCAACGTCTACAAAGTCTTAGATCCCAAAAGTTCACACAAAATGAGAAACATTTTCACGGTCTGCTATTACTTCAGTATGTTGCGAGGCAGGTGAATGCACAAGTCTCAGAAAAAAAGATACATTTATATATAAAACTATGGGAATTAATACATTTTCCTTATATGATAATAACAGGATATGTAACGCTTTTCTGCGTCTGATGCCCTTGGTGCCCCTTCCATCTATTTGTCATGCAGAAGGTATTTCTACAAATTGAGGTAGGCCGTGATTTTCCCTGGCTGCCTGCCTTCAAACATTAATCATTAGCTCAGGCTTTTTAAGTGCTGGCCAACTGTGGTCATCTGTGACAGCAGAGGTGTAACTTTATGAAATAATTACTTCTCAGGCCTTCGGAGTATGTGGAGGGCTGAAAATAAACAGCGCTAGGGGAGGGGAGGAAGGGCAGAATGGAGAGAAACCCGTGCGAATGAAATGCAAACGCAAGCTGTTTTCTCACCCCCCCCCCCCCCCCCCCCCCCCTCTCTCTCTCTCTCCCTGTCCCTCTCTATGGGACAGAGATTTATGGGAGAACTACATGACATGGCAGCAAGTCAGAAGAAACTTCTCTCTTTCCTCTTCTCTTGCCTTCTCTTTCTCTCCCTCGATTCCATAGCAGCTGCTCTGGTCTACTTCTGCACCTGCCCAAAATGACCGCTGATAGAGGCTAGGATGAACAAATCAATCAACACTTGAAGGAACGCATCCAAACTATTAATGCACAAACATACTAGGATAAAAAAAAGATTATGGTTAGAATAGAATTATAGATTTGACTTTGTGCTTTCTTTGCTTTTGACCGCTGAAACAAAGATAAATGAAAGCATGTTTTCTTTTCCGTGACTGTCTTGCTTTTAGCTTCCTTGTGACTTTCATAAACCAAGAGAGGCAGATTCACCAAATTTACAGCAGCATCCTTTAACCCCAAATCACATGATTTTTTCTGCTGTAACTACTCCTGGCGCTTTGCGGAAAAGGGCTGTCTAATGTTAGTCCCACTGTCTGGGCTTGGTTGATTTATATGACTGAACGGCTGGCGAAAATGGTCCATGACTCCTTGTCCCAGACAGGAAATCAAAGAGAAGGAGACAGCATTATCAGTGGAGCAGGCTGACCTGGATTCAGATGGCCTTACATCCTTCTGGAACACAAGGTGGTGGACTTTAAGGATTGAAATTTGTTTTAAAAAATGGGAAATCTGTTAATATTTTACATGTTTTGGCAAAAGACATTCGTATTATTCAAATCTTATCTAACATCATGACATCTGGCATTTTACTGATAAGTGGATATTTTTTCACATCCTCAATGAAGATGGAAATTTTTTAGTGCATTACAAAGTAACAACACTTCATTTTTATTATCCATCAATTTTCCCCAATTTTTGGTTTGTTACTGTTATTAAATATTGTAATTAATTTTGAGACTTAATCTGTAAAATCGCATTCGCTAAAACTGATGCAAGCATTTAAATGTAACATGCAGGAAATAATAATCAGAAATCTTTGCTTAATTATTGGTAACACTTCATGATGTGGTCCACCACTAGCTAACTATCATGGAGTGAATTAATCTTGCCTTTTTACATTTTTTTTTTTTTACACACATTACTTTATTTCATATTTATTATGTTGAGGTGCAAGATGGATGTTCTAGAACAATTAGTCTCATTTCCTGTAAAATACCTGGAGTTTTGCAATACTTAAGTTATACATTGTACTTCCTAAAATTACTTGTGCATTGCATATTTTACTTGTTACCCTCTTATTCTTGTGTACCTACCTCTAAGTATTTGTAGGTAAATATAATCACAATGTAATTTTGAATAAAATATGCTGACATTTAAACATTTTTTAAGTTGAATATTTTCTTCCTGCTTACAGCAGATCTCAAATGTCCTATATTGTCTGGTATGCTGTTATAGATATGTGTGTATATGATGCATATGTAACAGTCTGGTTTATATTTATGCATATGAAGGTATTTTGCTGTGACATTAACATAAAAGTACTATGTTGCCCTTCTCCACCAGGAATGTATTAGATAAAAGTTATTACTGTGTCTCACAAGTTTATGTACTGTATATGATTCCATGTCTATGATAGTATCTGTGAAATGGTCAGTATGTGAGTTTGTGCAAATGTGAATGTGAACTCATGTATCTTAGTGAAAAATCTGCCTCTAATTCTCATTAGAGCCCTGATGCAGCCATGAGTTGACACACTGCCTCAGCCAACCGCCATATGCATTAAAGTGACTGAAGAAAGATAAATGCACAGCACCCAGATTAAAGTGACAAATAGACTCTGCATGCAAAGTGGCAAAGGTAAATTGTGTTGCTAAATGTGAGTGGAGACACTTTCTGTGACTGCTGCGCCCAGACTGCCTGTGATAAACGAGAGATAGGCGCTTAAGCACCCAAGCTCAAGCCACTAAATTTCCCTCTGCTCTCTGTCCACTTACTTCCCTCCAAAAAGCATCAGATGCATAGCATTCAGGGATCAGCTGTAAATCAAATAAATGCACCGATATACAAAAATGCATGCTTTAAATTAAGCTTCCTTTTTTCCCCTCAACTGTTTGAAAATGCAGCTATGTTGTGGAGTATTTTTGGGTGTACATCACACATTAAACCCTGAAGGGAGCAACAATAATACAACAGGACAGGAGGCTATTACTCCAACCACCACACAACCTAACGAACTTTGCTACGGAGCCATTTCAAATTCTTTTTTCACTTATAGTAAAGACTCGTACAGTAATGACTCTGTGAGTCTGCCACACAGTAAGATATAATAGAGTCCTTGCATGGTTTCCCATCAGGTGTCTTAAACACTATACACATATCCACACTTTAGGGTATGAGCGGCATGTTGTACGTGACACATGTTTCAGGAGCCAAGAGCAGACTGTAAATCATATCTGCATATTTTCTTTCTCACATGACAAGTCATGCAAGCACACATACACCACATGTGACACACAAGTAACAGAGGTAGCGGATAGCCAAAAGACATGCAGAAGTAGGAGCAATGGTGGTAACTGTGGTATCATTAGTAAAAAAATATGTTGGTTAATAAACCGCACAGTTTAGAAAGAAAGAGCCAATTAATAAAAACCAGTATTGAGAAAAGACACAAATTAATACAATATGAAGAATTTAAGTTGACATTGAGCCAGTATACCTGTTTGCTCAGTATGATGCAAATTATTCACAGGAAACATTTTGATTTAGCTACTCCTCCACTGTCCAATGGTAAATCATTAACATAACATTATATTTGGGGTAGGGCTGGGTATCGTCACTGATTTCTAGAATGATTTGATTCCGATTCACAAGGTCCCGAATCGATTCGATCCACGATTCGATTCGATTCAACACTCGCAAGACTTTTTCAAAGGTGTGAGCATCACAGCAGATACCTTTGTGTCAAAGTAGCTGAAGATAAAACACAGAAAAACATGAAGGTGATTTTCCTGTCCGGGATTTTATAAAAATATTCTGCAGTACATCAAAAACGAAAGAAAACCATTAATCAACATATGAACATTACCTCTGAAGTTACAGGGGTTTTATCAGAGACACAGCTAAGTGTTTTGCATTTTGTATAATTTTAAAAAGTTTAAATTTGTTCAGTAGCCTATTGAACGACAGAAATTAGGTTTTCTAAGTAAAAGGGAAAAAAACAGCGCTGTAAACAACAGTAGACTTGTGCATAACAAGCAAGCGAATAATGCAGAAAACAGATTTTTAGATGGGAAACTGTTCTATACAGAGAGAGCGAGAGAGAGAAAGAGCTGTGCATGAAGTGGGATTTTATCGTGGTGGAAGCAAAACAGCAAAAGTCAGAGGGAATTCATGACGATGTTTATGTGAAGCGTAGTTTGGATCTTCTTTTGCTGCTGGTTCGGTCAATATTGTTTGGAGAGAGATAAAACTAACAGCTTTAGAATCAGCGCAAAAAGGGCGTAAACATAAAGCGTGACCCGCCGAAACATCAGAATCAGCGAGATGTCGGCTTTCAGCCCCGACCGTGTCCGTGCTGTCGGGTGAGAAAGGCGACATCTCACTGATTCTGATCCGCTTTGTGTTTACGTCTTTGTGCAGAATCCGTGTACCTGCTCTCATTTACTGTTTTAGCTTTTGTGTGGATTAACCTGAGATTCTGGCATTTTGGGCAAAATTAATTTATATTAAAAAATCGATTCAGGATTTTAATGAATCGATATCACGTTATCCAAGCCAGAATCGATTTTAATCGATAAATTGATTATCAAAACCCACCCCTAATTTGGGGAGATAACTGATGTTTGTTAAAAACACAATCTTGATAATCTTGATAGATATTAAGTGGTCCAGGGAAAAATATGAGAGGTGGGATCTTCTAAAAGTAAAATAAAATCAATTTATTTAGCACTTTCAGCGGGATCATCCTGACTGTCAGACTGTTTTATTTATTTTTTGCTCAATATCTGGCATCATGACTTTTTGTTTTTTTACTACTTGCTGCACCTGTTGAATCAGAGCTGTGCAGCCATGCAGAGCTTTCTTTTTTCCTTATACACTTGATTTACGAAAAGATAACCACAGTGGCCACGACTAATAAAAATGTCAACAACTAGGCTGAGCTAGTAAAATCTGGAGGCATGTTGAAGGCAAAAGGGTTCATTCCCACTATATATTATATATTACACAGCCTTATTTTATTTATTTATTTTTAACTGCAGAATTCACTACTGTTGATTCTGCATGATCTCAGCGGATGTAACTTACTTAACTACACACAACACCTCACACGGGAAAGGAAATTATTGATTAACAGTAGCAGCTGCATCAGTTTTCTGGGAGTGTTATTATTATTGCTTGTAGCAGTGGTGCAAATGTGTATGCAAATTTGCATGTGTCAGTGAAAGAAAAGCCAGGAGGTTGATCAAAGATAAAGGGGATGCACTGCAGGAAATGTTGATTCATTGCCTTATTTGCATCTTTGACGGAAAGTGTTGAAACACAATCCCGATCCTCTGCCCGTGGGGCACCTCGTTACACTATACTCCTCAGCTGCACCTGTGCCTTACTCATTCACACGCACATACTGTACGTGCACACAGCATGACAAAGGAAGAGAGTTAGATAAACACAGAGAGAGAAATGGAGGAATACAGAAACATGCCCATACATTATCTTGGAAAAAACAAAACTTAAACAAAGCTTTACATGTGATAACGTGACACTCTGGCTAAAGCAGAAAGAGAAAGCGCTGTTGACGCGGAAGATTTATTAATGAAGGTTTTTTGGAAAAGTTTTCAAAAGTGATCAAAGCACTGGATCAAAACAATGTTCAGATATAAGAGATTAATAAAAGGAATTCGTGTTTGAATGCTATGGTTGAATCAGGTGTCAAGTTAGAGATGCATGACTGGTGGGAAAAACCCTACAACTTACAAATGTGTTGGCACTTTGATACACAGTAGGTGGAAACAGCCCATAAAACATATAATTAAAATCACAAATTGCTACATCAGGAACTCCACAATATTAAAACTG
Source organism: Diplotaxodon limnothrissa (assembly GCF_057381915.1). Taxonomy (NCBI): domain Eukaryota; kingdom Metazoa; phylum Chordata; class Actinopteri; order Cichliformes; family Cichlidae; genus Diplotaxodon; species Diplotaxodon limnothrissa. The sequence continues at coordinate 4,574,694 of NC_140608.1, forward strand.
TTAAATCAGTTTAAATAAACTGTAATGTCTGATGGAAACACACTAATTTATGTATTGTTCAGCCTTCAGAATTAATGACCGACTCTGATGAACTAACCTTGTGACTCTACAGCACATAAAGAGTGCATTCACAGGCGTTTGGATCTGTGCATGTTGTTCCATGTTTGTGTTTGAAGAGGTACGCTCCTCCACACTGTGGGTCGGCATGCGAGTGTTTATAAGTTTCGGCACAGACCTGCTTCTTTGGCCCTCTGGGTTGAAACATGAACCGACAGAACAGAGTTTACATCAGCAGACGGCAATCACAGGAGCCAACTTCCCAAAAGACTTGTCTCTGACCACATCAATGTGTCCTTCGAAACATAAACACACTTGATTTAAATACTGATACAGACATATAAAAGACTAGATGAACTTCATTTTACATTTACCCTTTAGACTTTTAAACTTTAACGTCTCAGTTTGACATTTGTTTTAAACTTCTCTTACAGAGAATCATCACGACATGTTCCTGCAGATTTTACTTCAATAGCTGGAACGTTGTGTGTTTATTACTTTTATTATACCATTATTATATATACTACTACATTTTACCATTTAATCAGTGGCTTGCTTGATCAGCAATTAGTATGTCCAGTCTGTACATGTGAGCTTGGAGTCACTGGTTTTGCAGCACTGACTTAAGTGCTGATTTACAAGAAAGTGCTGGCAAATATTTTTCATTTTCCAATTTTCATATTTTCATGTTATATCTGTGATATAAACCAATCGTTATTGCAAAAAATATTCTTCGTCTGCTTCTGCTGTACCTTCTAAACCTGAATTCTTTATTACTGTAACATATACCTGCATGTCCTCATCTATATACCCTGAATTTAATGGCATTTTCCCCTTGAGATATAGCAAGATATCAGCCTGCTGCTTGCTCACACACGACTGCAGCTGTGTTCAACATTTTAACAGCTAGCTTGGCGAGCAGTTCATCGTGCCTAATAAGTGTGATTAATTGCTACAGACATCTTGGTCATGTCAGCCCATTACTAGCTACACTGGATAGTGCCTCACACATTCACCACAAATAAAGTCTAATAACTGGAATAACCATCACAATGCCTCTTTACAGTTCCATGTTTCCAAAAAGTCATAAAGAAAACTAAATTACTGCACAGTATTTTGTGTTTTTGTATTGTTTAGAGATTAGTTTCTGTAGCCTTTTTTTTTTTAATTTTACGTGTCATGTCATGTTTTTACATTTTCACACCAGAGCATTATTAATTAAAGAAAATATTATAGCTTAAAAAATAGTATTTTTAAAGCAAAATTGAAAAAAAAAAGTCCAGTCCTAAAATTTAAACTAAATTCTTATTTTATTTGGTTTATTAAAATAACAAAAAAGCAACCAAAAAAACTGAGAAAAAAATCCCAAAACAGCCATGATCTCAGATTTACTGCCCAACTAATGGAAGTTTCGAAGCAGACCAAAAAGTACCCATCAGAAAATGGGAGGGGTTTTACACAGCCGAGTTCTCGGTGAAACTATTTCCCCTTCTTTTAGTTCAGGCAAAGGGGAGGATGATATAAATCAAATGAAGGCCTTCATCCTTGGGGACCAGAGTGCTGAAACCCAAACCAAGCCGAGGTTAATGGAAGTTCACCTCAAGATTTATTTTAATTGTTCCATTGTAATTTCTCGAACTCAAACAAAATGTCTCCTTTGTTGAAGTCACTCACTAAAATAAACCACATCTGTAGTGGAAAATGTAAAGTGTTAAAAATCTTTTTCACCCCACTCTCGCTGGGTTAAAGTAATAAAGCGATGAGATGTTTAGCTCGGTGATTAAAAGCTCCTTTTAAGAAGCAGAGTGGGAATGCTGGAATTCTCAACAGGAAATGAGGAACTATTCCAACAGGCGATAATAACAGACTTTTGTTTTAGTTTATCGCTTGAATGAATGGAGGAAGCAAATTTAGGCAATAGATTTTCTTAAATATTTATGTAACTTTTAGCAGTTCATAGATGTATTTTCAACGCTGTGGCTTAAACTTTTACTTCCCGAGATGGATACATTTTTGCAAAATATATTTTTATGGTTAAACTAGAAGCGTTAGGTTTGCACAAATAAGACCTAAAATTATTATTATTTACCTTTAGACAGCCAGTTGCTCATTTACAATGTTCCCCCCCATGTGATGCTCTGGCAGCAAAAAAAAAAGTCAGTTCCACGTCCTTCATTAGATGGCAAGGAAATTAACTGCCTCAATAAGCGTTTCAGCAACTTGTAACAATAGCACATGCAGATCAAATGAAAAGCATGTGCATAACTATTAGACAGGTGCAACATTCTCAAGCACACAATGAATGCCAACTTTTGCCCTTGATCAGTGGGCCAGCATCTGCCCTTGATCTCTGCTAGGGAACTTAAAGCATGGTTCTGCATGAATCAGTCTAGGGAGACAGCACATGGAGCATGAAAACCACATAAGACAGCTTTGGTATGAGTATTTGCAAACAGACACTAGTTAGTAATCTGCTCCTCCTCCTATTCGTGCAGCCCCAGCTGTGCTGGGGTCTATTTTAGACATCCAAACTGCATGCTGAGATACACTGACACCCTGTGAGCAGTTATCAGCGTGTGTGCGTCTGTGTTTAAGTGTGTCAGGAGTGGGAGCTGATGATATTACTACCAATTATTGAAATAACTTCCTGCCACCTGTCTTGCTGATGCCTCAAACCAAAGTACAGTACATAGTGTTGAAACTGCTGAAGGTGCCTTTATTCAGCCGACAGTTGATATGGCAAACTGGCACGTTACACCGTGTGTCTTCTAATACTTAGAGTATTTAAACTGTTTTTTAATGATTTTAAGTAAAGTTGTGTTTTTGTTATACATATAAAACAATACAGATTCAGTGTGTTTATTGTATAGTTACTTGTAAGTTAGTAACCCAGCTGGCACATGATCCATTACTATTCACAGGTAATATTTGTAATATGTGAAGCACGGCAAGCATGCAATACATTTTCTTGTCACTGGTCGACTGTACTGAACAAACTAATAGGAATTTAGAGAAGTCCAGTGAGAAGTCTAAGAGGACTGCAAACAGTCACATCAAAATGAATAAAATTTTAGGAATATTTTGACTGAGCGCTCAAAAACAGGAAAGAGGGAAAAGAAAATCTCAATAATTTTGATTTTAAAGAATCCCCTTTTCAAGGATTATAGAACAAATGAGTGTTTTTTTTAAGAATTACTTGAGTCATATGTGTTATATTAATGGAATACTGCGCACTAAAAGATGTTCTTTTGGATTTACTTGATTTACTTAAAAAAGTGATGTCAACTGGTTCCACCCAGTTAAGTAACTCCAAAGAAACTGTTTTTGATTCTAAAACACTGAAGTGACTCAACTCGAGCCATTAACCTCCCAAAATACACTATTGTGTGTTAGATTTCATTTAATTTTTTGAGTATGCTTTTTGATGACTTTTGGTTAAAGGAGTTCCACACTTTAGTGTAAAACAGTCTGTTTGTTAGGAGCTACATACATTTTTAACTAAAGTTGGGTTTTTTTTGTTTGTTTAGTTTTGAGTGTGGTCAGCAGTAACCACGGGGAATAAAAACATGAAAATATTTGAACACTTTAGCATATCATAACACCGATCATATTGCTAATTCTAGCATAAACCAATAGGATTACAAGATTACACATATAAAAAAAGCAATATCTATCTATCTATCTATCTATCTATCTATCTATATATATATATATATATATATATATATATATATATATATATATATATATATATATATATATATATATATTTACTTTAATTCAATTTCATTTATACAGCACCAACTCACAACAACAGTCATGCCAAGTCATTTTTAATGTAAGGTAAAACCCCACAACATTAGAAAACAAAAGACAAAAAGCAATCACACGATCTTCTGTGAGCAAGCACTTGGTTGCTCCCTCAGACAGAACCAGGCTCAGGAAAGGGGCAGCAGTCCACCATGACTGGTTGAGGGTTAGGGGAAAGAGAAAAGAGCAAAGAGAAACAGGACAAAAAGCAAACTATAAAACAAAGAGCCAAAGTTAAAAAATCTTTGTTATTATATACAGTAGTGGTGTATGAACTCACAAAGTGAAGCGCAATGAGTAATGAAAAAGTTTCAGCCTAATCTTAAGAGTAGAGATGGAATCTGTCTCCTAAATCCAAACTGGGAGCTGGATCCATAGCCTGATAGCCAACGGCTCTGCCTCCCATTCAATTTTGAAAAATCTAGGAACGACAAATAAGCAGTCTACGATCACACTACATGAGGTTTGCACAACTGTGTTTGCGTGAGGTTTCTCCAGGAGCTCCAATTTCTACAACCATCAAAATTGTGGGTGTAATATAGTTTAAATATAAAGGTTAAAAATGCTTTTAAAATGTCCTCATTCCAAAAACGAGGAACAGATGCTGATAGATTTTACATACAACCCACGAAAGTAGTTGAAATCTTAAAATGTTTAAAGAGGACATAAACAGCTATTTGCTGTGTCACAAATCCATCCAGAGTCATCACCGTTTAACCTGCATCACTCTGCTCCTACTTATATCCAAATCCTCAGCCACACTAAGTATCAGAGCTCATGTAACTCACGCCAGCACAGATTTGCCTTCCCTCTTTAACACCTCCTCTGACCAGTGAAAGTGCTGAGCCAGCAGGGCTAAGCTGAAATGAAACCCTCTTTAATTTTACAGTTTGAATCTGCCAACATATGTAGGCGGCTTGGTAGATTATATCTGTATGGATCGAAACAAAGTATTAGCTATAAGTAATGTTTTTGGGGTGTTCACTACCACAGGTACAATACTGTGCATCACTCATTCAAGAAGCCTCTGGACATTGGCTACTTTTTCACTCAGTTTCAGTGCAGTCCTCACACCTGACCATTTTTCTGTTAAGCCACTTAACACTGACCTATGAATCTTTTATGCACAACAGCTCCTAACTCAAGGGATAAATCAGTGTACTGTCTACACATAACAGACAATTTAGCAATGAACCATTTTTTAGCATGCTGCAAAACACATATTTTATCCCATTTCTGTAGCTGAATCAACACAAATTTCCCAAAACAGTTTGACAGCCAAAAATTGTATTTGTGCACATTGAGGTGATTCCCAAATATTCATTAGCTCAAAAAAGTGGCATAGCTCAGCATAGCATGCACTGTGTCATTGCAAAATCTGAGGAAACAAATGGACAAAAGAAGTGGAAGAACAACAAAACTATCTGTAGCAGATAAATAGATTCTGAAAGTCATTTTCTGGTTTTAGAGACACAGTTACTCCTTCAGTTGATCTAGCTACTGTTCACTAAAACCCTGTGAGAAATGGTCCTATGAGAAGGTCAAGGAGCCATTCCCAAGGAAAGGAAAGAGGAGGGAAAAAGCTGAAATATGTCAAATTACATAACAGTTGGACTTACATTGTGGAAAGAGGTCTTATAGAAATCCAAATTTGACATTTTTGGTTCAAAACATCTTAAATATTATGGATAATAAATAATAAGGTCAGGAGAGTGGTACAATAGTGAATGTCTGCAGCCATCTCTAAAACATGGTGGAAGCACTGTCATGGTTTGGAACTGGATTTTAGCCAGTGATTTCAGAGATCTTGTCAAAAGTGTTGGATTTTTGATCCTCTGTTCAATACCTTCTGGAAAATTCCCAGAGTCTGGACCTCAGTATTTTTGGAGCAGTGTGGGATCATCTTGATAGAGAATGGACCAAAAGGCAGCCAGCAACCAAAGAAGTGCTTTGGGACATGGAAGCCTGGAGACTACTTAAAGAAATTGGCCTAAGAGAATTGGGGTTGTCTTTAAGAATGAAGGCATACTAAAACTTGACTTTCAAGCTGGTTAAAAATGCTCACACTAGAAACGTTTTTGTGTAATATAATGTATTTCCATGTATGTTTGCTAATGTTTCAGTAAACTGCTACACTTTTTTCTCATTTTAATAGCAAAATATAAAGAAATGATGGGTGCCTCCAGACTTTTGTTCAGTATTGATTGTGGTTGTAAGCAGATTAAAGCACAGTGGAGATCGGGGCTTTGTTGTAGCTCCAACTAAAGGTTTAGATCAGTCAGCCTCTTCAAATTTGGACCTTGACCCGACTTCTTCAAAATCCATTTGAAAAATCATTTTTACTCCTTGGGATTTAAACTAGACTGAGTCCTGAAATGTTTTTTTTCCTTATCTGTCTGTTTTCTGTATTGTGCTGTTGAATTTGTCCAATTGTTGTATTCTTTTAGTTCTACGGCACTTTGCTTGCTTTTAAATCTGCTCATAAATAAGTTGACTTGACCAGCGTACCACAGGTACTTTATCAAGTGTTTTCTAATCAGTTCATTATGAAGTTTAATCCCCAAATGTGTAGGTAGAACAAATTAAAATGTTTCACAGAAAGATTTCATTGCATTGAGATCCTCTAATCCTCATCTGCTGAAGCTTTTTTCAGACTTGTAATTGTTTGACTATTGTTTATCTGCTTTTCGTTCTTATTAATAACATGTGCAGCATTACATTGATCTTCCCATCCAGATTACTCAAATTTGTGGTTACTGGTTTTATAAGTGTTCATTTGATCATACTATAATAGAATAATGCTAGTTTTTCATTATTTTATATATATTTAGATTGTAAAAACATTGACTAAAGTTGCCTCCATGCTGATCATGTGCTGAATTCGTAGTTAAACAGACTGAGGAGTTTGTTTGTGCCAGAAAGTATCAGGAGGTGTATCTTGTCATGTTCTAAATTTTAATTGACTCCTGACCAGCTAAGTATATATTTATGAGCACATACTTGTGTGGTCTAACCGTTAACTCACTAGATGATCAAAGAGCACTGACTAGTTTCAGCTGGCCTTTTAACACTACTAGATGGAGATAAATCTAAGATTTGAAGTGCATATGTTTCTGTTATGTAATTGCTATACTTGTTCCCTTTTCCTGCTTGCAATATGTGCTCTGTAAAGTTTTATTAGACCACTGTGACGTTACTGTCACTATTCAACTTTACAGCTCCATGTGCTGGAAAAAGAATGTGAGTCTACCCGCTACACTTACTGGCATGGTGGAACCCACTGCCCAACACACCAGCTGAGCAACAACTAGACCAACTCCCAGTGAAGTCCATGATGATGAAGTTTAAACCTGCCATGTGTGAGCAGAGAATGAGACACTGACGTTTCACACTGTCTAGATTTCCTCCAAGGGTATACGGTGATAGCCTGGCAGCCATGTTGGAGCTTTAACTGCAGAGGGAGTGTTGTGATCTCAAGGTTTCATTACCTCCTGCACAGTTAAGTACGGGATAGCATTAGCTGTTAATGTCCCCTCTAACTGAAAGGAGTGATTCAGACAAACAGCATTCAGCCCATTAGGTCACCATGGAAAGTATCTTGCTAAAAAGGGATGCACTGTTAAAAGTCAAGGTGCCGTTTTTAAACACTATGCGTCTACTTTCAGATGTGCTCGTTGGAACGGCATAAAATGTATTCTGCTACAAAGAAGCACAGGTTAATTTTATCTTTTGTGATAAGAATCACAATCTGTGCAAGCTTTAACATCGTCACAGTGAACAGTAATGTTTACTAACAACCTTAATTAGCTTTAATACTTTTTAATTTAAGCCAAACCAATGCCCTAATTTGAGCTTCTGCAGCCAAAAGTACGCTGTTAACACAGAAAACTAATATTAGCTTTACAATCACAAGATGAAAGCTTAGTGGTCATAAGATGGAAGCTCATCTACGACTATGGAACAAGATTAGCAAGATTTGATTACATGCTACTAAATTTAGCTAGGCAACTTATCAAATCAAATCGAAAAAGAAAAAAAAAGAGTACAGTTTAGAGCTGCTTAGATCTATTATTCAATATGAAAGCCCGGACGTAATCTAAAGTGTATCCAAGACATTTGCTGCTTTGTACTGATGCTCTTGAAATTAAATCTGTCTTTTATGCTTTTTATTGATATGCCTAACGTGCGTGCGTGTGTGAATAAATATATGACATAATTTCATTGTTCTGCTTGACTCTTCTCAATTTGTGCCTCTAAAATGAATTGAAGATTGTGTGTGTTGCTTGACTTTGACGGTAATAGATTCTCAGCAGGGACTACATCCAATTCCACACTATTAATCCACCATTTTCCATTCATTTTAACTACATACAGTATGTCAGTGTGGAATATGTGTGTACACAACAGTGAGAGTGAAAAAAGGCTTTTTGATATCCTTGTTGTGACAATATGTCTACCACTTTTATAGCTGTATTCCTGGTTTTATATATGTAGGGAATATTAAACTGTTTTATTTTTCCTTGATCATCATGTTCGAGCACTTTCTACATAGAGCACAGAAATATTTAAGTTTAGTGAAGCACACTCACATACATAGCCTCTAAAGGCATAAGATTTTCTCTGTGAGACTGTGTGCCAAAAGCATTTTATTTTGGCTCCGAACTTACATTAAGTTGTTTAACAGCACCTCAGATTAGCCTTTGACAGGGCATAAATTTATGATATGCTAAGTTATATGGGCTACTGTATACTGTCTCTGTATGGGCTGTGTGGCTAGGTTTTCCATGCTGTAAACTCAAGTATAAAAGGTCAAGGGCCATTTAGACATGTAGAGTGGATTTGGCAGCACATGACAGGCATCTTGTCTCTCTGATAGGTAATAAAAGCTAGCAAATTAAAAGCTCTCTGCAGCTCCCAAGACTGGTGACATTTACACACTGATCACCCTGTTTATGGCCACGGCGTTTGCCAAACCCTGGCCATTTTCTCCACATGTGTCATTGATCTATTTTTCTCCCAAATATAATCAGTTATGTTGGTATCTTTGCACTTGTGAGAGGTCTGGTGCAAAATGGGGAGTGTTTATATTATATTTATACAACTGGAGCATGCAGTATTTTGCCAGTTTACAGTGAACCGGCAATCAGTAATGTCGCTTCACTCACCACCATGAGTAATTAAGCAGATGGTACACATACTCAAAATAGTGTTCCCTTAAATTCCAAAACAATAGCTGCCCAGTGGCCCCCAGCAGGCCATGTTAAAACAATCATGTGACTATGTGCCATTAACTTCATATGCCTCCTTAATTTAACTGACAGGAGGCTACTGACACGGCCTTATACTGTATCACCCGATGCCATTCCATTGCTCTTTGATATAGTGATTGATGATGCGCACACAGTAAAGGAACATAATGTTAAAACATAGCATGTTGTCGGCAGGGGATACAGGCTCAAAGACTGTTTGTGCGGGTTCACAATGTTCGGCGGCCTTGTCATTCCTACACTGATCCTGCTTGTTCGTCCCTGGACTCACAAACAGCAGAGTCAGGTTTCGAGCCATCCTCAGTCTACTCTGGGACTGTGATGACAGCAGACAATCCCGTAATAGAGGTTCAGCTTTTATTCTCAACATGCTGTAGAACTGTATGAATGTGGGTTTCATGGACCAGGCTAGACCTTTTTTATTACAAATCATGCTTGGATTTCTCTGGGATACTGTATGTCATAATATACATATTGTACAAATTATCAATATAAATTATTTAGATGTTTAGGAGTCTTTATTTTACATCTTTAATCAAATTACATTTTTTCCATCAATAAATTCTCACAATTACATCATCCACCCCTGATAACTAGCTTCTGTCTCTTTGCAGGTCTTTTTTTCTTGCTTTTTTAAACTGTTGTCTTTGTAGGGCTATATCTATGTCTAGTTAATAAAGCCACAGTACAATAAAAACACTCAACTCCACACTTAACCATCCATTTACCAACCAATTGCAAAAAATTACAGAGCTGCCACAGATCCTGCATGGTCTCATGCTGCCCTCTAGAGTACTACTCTACCTCCCACCAACACACACACACACACACACACACACACACACACACACACACACACACACACACACACACACACACACACACACACACACACAAACACACACATTTAAGCTAGCACACAAACAGTGCAATCATAGTCACAGTTGGAGTTCCAGAGAACACCATCCTGAAAGCAGTGATACAATGTAAGGACAGTCCAAATAACGTTTTACATGTAACCTCTCAAGGGCATAAAAAATTTTAATGTTTCAAACACAAAATAATCCTTAGTAATCATTAACACCAAGTAAAACTCACATAATGTATAAAACTCTAAGTCTATGTGCCATAACAGTCAAACTTGCAGACATGGAGATTATTTAGTTTTAGCTACAGCACCTGATCTTCTGTACCAGCAACACCTGCCTCATAAAGTCAGTAGTAGTGAAGTAGTAACTTTTATAGTAATTGCTACACAGTGGTAGATAATTGAAGTAGAGCAGCTGGTAGTGCTCTAAACAAAATACCCGAAGACTCCACGAGTGCCTTTCAGAACACCGTTGTAATAGTTAAAACTTCTTAAAACATGACAGTGCCTGCGGTCCGGGGATTCATCTCTCCCTTTGCATAGCTATGTGGTGATGCCTTCATCAGCGAGGCATGTAGTGAGCTGCTTCTGTGATCCGTTTAGTGTCGGGAGAAGTCCTGCACATTCCCTCAGGTAAGCCTCTGTCAGACTCCAGACAGGTAAAGCAGTATTGGAATAACAAAGCGGAAGACGTATCCCAGAGTTTTTCCTTGAGGCAACTAGGCAGAATGTTTTTGCACAAGACCTGTCAAGTTCTTAATAGGAGCATGAAGAGGGTAATAGCCCCAAGAGGTGAGTGTGAGACAAAAAACAGAAGTTCAGCCACACAACTTTTGAGTAAAAATATGCAAAAAGTCCTCTATTCCACAGTCCTCTTCATGATTTTCAGCTTTTTCCTGGGACTTTAGTACCACACTTACTATGATTCAAATTGCTGAAAAATCCTTACATATCTTATACATTTCTTCACACAGCCCGTCACTTCATCAGTTGCCTGAAAAAAGTTTGTAGCTTCTGTAACTAAAGTAAAATTCAGAAGACCTGTATCTAATTTTCGTCTAGTAAAATTTATAAAAGAACAATGTTGCCAAAGATTTCATAGCAAAGTATATTGGAAATATTCATCTCTCAACTCCATTCAAACCTGTTCTGTAATATCTCAACTTTTCTAGTGTTGCACTTTGTAGATGGTATTGGTATTTGTAGAACTGATCTCATTTTTACAACCACTGACAACAAGTTCTAATCAATTTCATCAATTTTAGCTCAGAAAATTTTTAATGAAAATGACTCTAACTTGCCTAGAGTTTGACAGATGTGTTGTTTGTTTTTACCTTTCAAATATGAGCGATTACTTCCTGAAGCCTGCAACGATTGATATCTTTCCAGCTAAGTCAAAAACTCCCTATTAGACACACCTGAAGAGTTGCACGCACCAACTCAGTTATTTAATCTCATGTGTTTTTGAAGCCTCACTTTTTACACCATCTTCTGAGTAAAGACAGTTGAAATGTTTAAGCAGGAGACGGCAGCTAATTTATTTAGTATGTACCTAGTATGCCTGTGGTTCATATCATAGAAAGCCTGGCAACTTGGGTAAGATTAGACAAACATGTACAACTTGGATGTTGGCGGGTATATATTTGCAAAAAGGCTGGGGTTTTTTTGTTGTTTTTTTAAAAAACAGCATCCTCTTTTCACATTAACTGGTAAAAGTGGCTACTTTTATTTATTTATTTATTTATTTATTTACTTTTTTTTTTCTAGAAAACTTCAAAATACTTGAAAGATATATATTTTAAAAAGCACCCTGTTATGAAGGGAGAAATTAGCTACAGACACCCAGCTGTCAACATCTATGCTTTTTGTTGTAAAGTTGGACAGTATGTGGGGATTGACTTCCTTTTGGAGCCGGTGGCCATTCAAGGAACTGCAGTTTTGCACATTTTTTTTCTTTTTTTTTGTTTTAGGAGACAGAGGATTTTGCTCGCTAAGGAGAAAAGCAGAAATGTTGAAAAAGTAGAGCAAAGTGTTAACATAGTCTACTTTTGCATTACTTTATGTCATTATCTGGCCACATTTGAAACAATACAATGAAAGCAAAGAGGAAGATGAATAGAGCTTCTTCTAAAACGGTATGACAAATTAGACGATGATGACATTTTACTATTTGTGTGTGTTTTGTTTTCTTTTGTATTTAGCTGCTGAGTATCCAGGACAGGCAAGGTGTCAGACGGCCTCAGGCCATCTGTTTGGGGGTCCTACTTTAGCAGGGGATATGTGTGGCCGTTTTCTGCTTAATTAGGTCCAGTAAACAGGGCCTCATCAAAAAGCAGCTGCTAATGTCCCCATTAAGGCACCAACACACACATAGATACATGTACGCGTGCACGAGGACACAAAAACAGACGCGCCGCATAGATAAAATTACACAAACACATCAGTAATGACTGTGGCGATGATTACGGTCAGTTCAGAGGGTGAACTCTGTCACCTTGATCACTTGACACGCGTTGGTTCCTGGGAGCCTCCCACTGTTTACATGTCTTGTTAAAAAGTTGAGACACGAGCTATGCTTACTGTTCCCGTGTGTCTTAATCTGTTGTTTACCGTTGAATTATCTCAGCATGCTGCGTTGTTTGACCAAACTGAATGTGTGAGTTGCAAATGTGTGCAAAGACTGAACATTTGCCACATTATCACCTCGGAAAAATTATAGGAAGCATAAGAGTGCAAACAATCAAATGCCTAATAACACAATTATGGAGCTGCTCCACAATAAAACAAAACAACCCAACAGGAGAAGCAAGAGCAGCATTTCCACATTTCACACCAGCCTCCTTGTTTGTGATTTCACACAACAAAGTTGTAAACTGGAGGGAAATATACTTAACCACACTGGACGTTTGCCAAATTTCCATAGGGCATTAGCAACCAACTGGTGCAGGCTCATTAAAGAGCAGAGAAACCTATAACCATTAAAAGGCCATTAGGCAGCATGTAATTTTGTGGAACTAAATGGCGGAGAGTAATCAAAAGCACATGAAGCCCAGCTGGGCGACTGGGCAAACTGTTTCGATTAGGGAGGAATTCATCATCTACAATGGCAGCTTTTTGGGGGGTCAATTTTCCTGTGCACTCGTTCCTTTCCCTCTGTCACTTTCACTCTTTCTCTCTTTCTCTGTCTGTCATTTTTATGCTCTTTGTCATTAGGATCATTATTACAGTTAGTAAATGCTGCAATCATTATTACAGTTAATGCTGCACCGGGCAAAATTTCTATGTATGCACCTGTATTACCAGATTAAATCACAAAATTAGACTTTTCCTCCAGATTTAAACATAGAAGTGATAAGGAACGTTAGCAATCTTTGACTAATGAGCATGACTGACGCGGTCACTACTTCCAGGTTATGAAGGAAAATAAGGAGCATAGTTATCAAATGCCATAAGATTAAAACAGTTCATTTGAAAACAAAACAAAATAAAACTCTACCCAGTATTATTCTCAGCTTCACCTTCTCCTTACAGTACATGAAAAATGTGACACCACATATATATATCTTCATCATCAACTACCCATCAGATGTATACAATGCACCACCAACTATAACTTCCACCCGAGGCGAAAACAGTTTAAAGAAAGGCTGTTACCCTGGGCCTTGTAAAAGTCATGTCAAATTCAGACCAGCTCCCTGTAGTGGTAAATGGTGTCCAAGAGCAAGTTTATTACGTGTAAAATGTCATTAGGCCAGTCAAGGCACATATTTCTCAGGCTGTTCTGGCTTTGGAGGTCACTGTGACAGGCCAGACTCTGATTAGTCAAATTAGGAGAGAATTTGGACAGACATGCCTTTCAGGGGTTAAATCAAGTGCATGCCACCTTGTTTCAATCAAATAGCATTCACACTCATACCAGAACATTGGAAACTTTTATCGCCTCTATGTTAAACCTTGAAAGTCTGAAGCAGACTTTTGGCCGGTGCAGAGAGGACTGATGAGAAAAGCTGGTTTTGAACATTTTTGAAATTGTTGATGAAAAGATTAACAATAATCTAACATGCTTGTTCCATAAAGCACATTTTGTTAGTGCAAACAGATTTTAGAATAAAAGTATTAGGTCATGTTTATGTTTAATTTTGCATTTATTCCACTTAACGTGGTTATCCTAAGGAATCATTCACTGATGACCACTAATATTGCATGCAACAAGTGGTTGGGAGTGGAAAACACAAATCATGCAAATGAATGGTCACATAAAGAAGCTGGGTGAAAATACTAATAAGTAATTAGTATAAACCCAGGTTGTGGAAAATAACGCTTGTCTGGCAACTTTTCACTGTTCTAAGTTTTTCTTCAGTGAAGTCATACTAATTTCTGATATAATGCAATTTTCATTCCAGGTATTCACAGCCTTCCATTTGCCAAAATCTGGACTTGAAATACTCAGTCACACATAAATATAGCAATAAACCTGACAAAACATGTATGCACTATTATTAGGAAATCCTTTTGTGGATCTTTGCAATTATGCACAATTACCAACTGCAGGTTTGTGTGTTTGGTACAAATCAAAATGACTGAGCTGCTCTAAACGTGGACAGTGAAGAACACAAAAGAAACCCAAGGTTTTTCAAACGCAAGAAGGGAAGACGAATCTAATATTTCAGAGATGAAAATAAGGGAGAGAGGGACATGGGGGTTTCTTCTTTCTACACCTCATTTACCGCACATCTGTGTGGTTAACCAGTTCCAGCATATAGGAAACATCGGGGCTTTACACACTGCCCATTCTTCACAATAAAACAGTATGATGGCCATGGTGGTTAAAGGGGAATCCCAAAAACCTAAAATGGGCTACTTAATTCTTCTCTGAGTCATGTTTGAGAATGTCAGGCACAGAGCTCTCAGGACTCCAAGGTCAATATTCCTTTTTATTCTTTAAAATGTGTCACGAATTACTCAGATACATCTGGTGAGTTCTACTTCTTTCAGTGTATTTCCATGATACGAACATTTAATTTCAAAGAGTGGCGTAAACAATTTGGATAAAGACGTTTTATTTGCTCATTTTGTAGAGGACAGATGTCTCAATCTAGTTGATTTCTTTTATTTTACAGAGTCACTGACATCAAGCCAACACTTTAATAAGCAGTCCAGTTAATCCAGGAAATGAAAGAACAAAAATGAGTCTTTGCCTTGTAAAGGCGCAGCACGCTTTGCAAGAGAAAGCAAAGTTGGAAAGCACAATTCATTAGCATCCATTTTATAGCCTTCCAAAGCAACTGAAAAAACTTCAGACGACCTCTCGTTGTACAGTAATGGCTGTGAATGCACCTCCAGTTTATTTCTCACACTTGATCTTTGTGCTCAACACTGCTTTTCAGCCTAAATACCAATACTAATAATAATAATATGAGGAAACTTTTCAGCATTCATAAAGCATATCTTGAAATTCTTAGGGTTTTACTGCCTTTCTGTTTCTTTCTGATGTCTTTGTGTTTAAATTATAATAAGGGAGTTTTAATTTTTGTCTTTTTGTTACTGTGTTTGCCTTTAGTTATGTCAACTCTATGAAGGAAATTTGTAATAAAAATTATACTTAATTTACTTAATATTCCATTGAGTATCAATATGGCAAGAGATACATTTCATGCATAATAAAAGAAACATTTATAATGTTTACTTGGTTTTCATTTGTTATTTCTCCTCTAAAAGTACTCTGACGTATACTTGTATATGCTTGAACTTCTGCACATCAAGAAATTCTGCTTTGGGATCTGGAGAGTATAATAAAAATAATAAGGGAGTGTATTATGTAATGACAGCCACTACTCACACTGTACACTCCATTACCAGGCTCCATCATTTTTAAAGAGAAGTGGAGCTTTATCATAGCTAAAGGGCACAATCAACTGATGCAACCTCTCATACCTCTCTGATGAAAAGACCACAGCCCCCAACGCTGTGAAAGTCAACTAATTATTTCATGTTTTCCACAGGTAATAAATAGTGGGGAGTCATATGTGAGTTCATTAAGGGCTGGGTGTTTCAGAGATTTTGGCACTGTAGACGGTTTCTGACCATTTGAAGTTGGGAAGGAATGTGGTGAGTTTTCATAATTCTAAGCGGGATGGCCGACAACCTTCATGAAGTGGATAAGTCAGACAAACTCATGATGAATTATGCAAGCAGCCAAATTAAACGAGAAGGTTACTTGGGTGGGTGCGCGATCTGGCTGTCAGAAAATGACTGGGTGTGTTGAAAAAATGTGGAGTAAAACTATCCACCCTTCTACTATTCGGTATGCAAATCACTATAAAAGACATCCATTCACATACATTTAACAGCGGGAATTAAAGCACCAAAACTACAAGCAACACACATCTCATATCACCTGGATTTATTCAACAGTTATACTGGAAGGTTTAAAAGATCTTTGGAAAGGCAATGCCCTGTACCTCAGCCCTAATGGTAGTAACTTCAACACAGAGAAAGTATGACACATTACCTCTTTTCTTTTCCCCACTCACAAAGCAGCAGTATACTGTGTGCGCGCTAATGAACCCCAATACCATCATGGATACTGTTTTGTGGACTGATAAGAAGCTGGATAATGTTATCGTTTTAGCCTGAGGGATGCAGCGTCTGTGATTTCCATAAAGAACTTCAAAATTCATTTGGTCAGACACAGGACAGTTTTCCACTTTGCCTCAGTCCTTAAATGAAGCTGCCCAGACGGTGTTTCTGGAACTTTTAAGACTTTCAAATAAATCTGGGGTTAAAACAATTTGCAAATCACTGCATCCTGTTTTAATTTTCATTTGATTTGGCATCCCAGCTTATTTGGAAAGAGGGTTGTATATGAAAAATATTGATGGATATCCACTCAGCAGAGGCCATGAGCCAGCATGCTGAATTCAGTGCACTGCAAAGTATTATTTCTGTCTGAAGAAAAGAACTGAATAACAAAATCTTTATACTGATAAAAACTAAGTGCTTAGAACAGGGTCAAAAATAATGACTCTCAAACTTAAGCTGGTTGAACACTGCGTTACTTTGATCCTATACATCATTTCAAGCACGCTGATAATAAAGTCAGTTTTGGCTTGTACCTCTAAATATAATCAAATCTGACAAAACATCCGTGAGCTGTGGGTTTCCTGAAAAGGCAAAAAAGAGCTACAGCTCAGACTCTACAGGCCTCATTTAGCATGTTAAATCTTAAAATTCATGACAGTACAACCAGAAAAAGACTGAACATGTGTGGGTTGTTTGGAAGGGTTGCCAGCAGACAGCCTGCTGACTCTAAAACAGCAGCACAGCTTAGTTTGCATAATTACACTCGAACAAACCGCAACATTTCTGCAACAATATCCTTTGGATACTTAAGACCAAAATGGACATGTTTAGACACAATGCATAGAGCCTCATTTCACAAAAAACAAATACAGCATACCAGCACAAACACCTCAACTGTCGAGCATGGTGGTGGGGAAGCGGTGATTTCTTTTGCAGCCACAGTCACAAGAGTTGCTAATGAACTCCTCTGTATACCAAAGTATTCTAAAGTCAAATGTGAGGCCGTCTGTCTGGCTGCTAAAACCTTTTTGAAATTGTGTCATGTAGCAGGACAATGGTCCCAAGCACATGTGCAGATCTACAATAGAATGGCTCAAAAACGAAAGATTCAAGGTGATGGGATGATGCTGTGAGAGCCCATGTCTCTATTCAGCTGAAATACTGTGGCCGAGCATTAAAGAAATCTGTGCATCAAACCCTCAAATATAAATGAACTCTTGCTAACAAGCATGGGGCCAAAATTCCACCACAATGATATGAGAGACTGAACAAATACAGAAAACTGTTACTTCAACTACTAAAGCTTCTGAAAGTATGTTAATACTGTCCGTCCATTCTCTTCCACCTTTCCAATTCAGGGTTGCGGAAGGGAGGCTGGAGTCAATCCCAGGTGTCTGAGGGTGAGAGTCAGGGTACACCCTGGACTGGTCGCCAGTCTAACACAAAAAAGACAGACAACCATTCACACTTATGGGCAATTTAGAATCACCATTTAAACGAATCCCCAACAACTGCATGTCTTTGGACTGTGGGAGGAACCCGGAGTGCCTGCAAACTCCACACAGAAAGACCCATGATGGTGTCGTTAAACCCAGGACCTTCTTGCTGTGAGACAACAGCGCTAACCATTGTACCATCCCGCTGCCTGTGCAATACTGTGTATTTCTAAATGGATCTAACTGTAGTAAAGACTAATAACAACCTGAAAAAACGGCTGGCCTCTTATCAAAAAAAGTGTCAAGATAAACAAACAAAAATGAACTTAAACAATAAGAACATATATATATTTAACTTTGTAATATAAATTTATGAGACTTCTTAGTCTTAGATTCAGTCCAAACAACAAGATTTATTTATATAAAATCTTTTATAGAGTTGGGTTGCTGCCACATTGCAGATGGTGTTGAAGCAAAATAGTGCTGTGATCCAGTGGAAAATTAAAGACTTCATGTTGCACATTACCTCATAGCAAGTTCAGTACGGGTATTTTGTGTAATGGAACAACTCTGTCTTCTCAACTCGCTCAGTCATCCCCCCACCTTCTCAACAATGTCTGAATGGTGCGTCCCTTGGCAGTGTCAGGCACTTAAGCCGCTGACTAGCCTGATTTACAGGGATAAAAAAGAGGAGTTAAGATGTTAGTCGATGAACTACAGCTATGCTGTGCTTTCAGTGCTGTCCTCACTCCACCGTAATAGTATTTTACAGCCGCCCAAAAAATCCATTGCTGCATCTAGCTTTGGGGCTGACATGTACAGGAGCCAAAGCCAAAAAAGGAGCAAAGCCAACAAAGTCCTGCTGTCCCGGACAAATACTGCAGACATAAAACTGCACAGACAAAGCAAATAACTATCACATGACATTGCTGATGTTGAAGATATGCAAGCAACAGAAACAATTTCATGACATGGATTCTTCAGCACTGCTTCAGCCTTTCAGGTTTTAGAGTCATTATTACATTTAGTGTAATGTGTGAAATTTAAGTTGAGTGAAATCCACTGGTTTTAAAAAGACACACAATCCAGTAGATAATGATGATATTCCAAGACTTGGCAAGTGGATAACAGGACTTGTTTCATGCAAAATGGATTGAAAGTCAGTACAGAGCACAAATGTGCTTACAGTCTGTAAGATATATAGTAGCAGCTCTGGTGTCTCCTTCTTGAATCATTCCGCCATCACCCTCTTGTCTGTTCCTCCCTCTCACTGCAGATTTATCCCATACTTCCCCACCAATCTCATGCTGCGATGAATGTGTGGGACATTGAAAGGCCCCACTACGCACCCATACTCACACTCCCTACATCATATCTGAAGTTAAGAACACAGTAACCCAATATCTAGAGTTTCCCCTTGGTTTGCTGGTGTTCCCACCTAACCCTCAAGTCCACCCTTGGCTTCAGCCCCATGATTCACTGAGGACAGGAAGGGCTGAGTGGAGACATGTAATCCATTACTGAAGGAGACTGCGGAGGGTGTAGGGAAGGAAAAGGAGGGAAAATAAGGTGTGGGGTGGAAGAGGAACAGACAAGAGAAATAGAGATGGTGAAGATATATGTGAAATGGAGGACTGGAGAAGGGGGATTTTGATACTCTCCAGCAGTTCATAACAGGACTCCCAATGGCAAAGCGGGATGTCTTCATTTTTTTTTCAAAGGTTTAATTTCTTAACACACAAAAAGTACATTATTTTAATCAACTAAATAAAGTCAGTAATGTTTAATACGAAATAATTCCCCTTCTTACTTTAGCAAGTAAACCTTTAAAGCACAAACATGTCATTTTGGCAACCTTATCATAAAGCAAAAAAGAAAAAATGTTGTTATTGATGTTACATGTGATGTGTACGTGACTCTGATGAGTTTAGGCAGTGCAGTTCTCCCGACTGCTTTAATAATTTTTTGTCATTGTGTGCTGGTTCTCCACAAGGGGCACTGAAAAATATCACCAGTGCAGAAGTTGCAAAAGCATGTAGTTCTTCCACTTGAGATTGCCTCCAGAAAGTAGTCGATCTCCATAAACTCCCATCTTAAAACTTGTTTCATATTTACAGACAATTATACAAACTACAGCTTCGGCCTCTATACATTGTTTCCCCACTTCTAACTGCTCTGAATATTGTGATTCTTAAAATTAATTAAACTACCTGAATAAACGACTTAGCAGTGTGGCTATATTGATCAACAGGTGCCAGATTAGCCAACTAGCATCCACTAGGCCTCATCTACTACTTCAAGTTATTAAACTGGACATCTGTGTGTGTTGTTTTTGGTTATTTTGGGGACATTTTAATGGATTATCTCACTAATATTATACCTTGTGGTACAAACTTCAGTGAGTGAAATTCTAAAGTGGTATTAATTCCTTACTTAATACTAATTAGCTGATATGTGTCCGTCGTTGGTAAGCTAGATAGCATTAGCAGATAACTTAGCAATCCATCCACCCTTCTAACTCAAATATTCAATACAACGGCGACTGAAACACAAAAGATCGGGCTTTAAAATGCAGAGTTGAAACGCAGTGTGCGTCCTTGTGGTGGCAACACCCGTCTTTTATACGGTCTGTGGTTCCTTACTTGGAAACATGAACACTATAGCCATATACCAGATAGGTTCCTATAGTTTAGCACTTGGGCCAAAACTCACAGTGACCAAGCAAAGCAGGTGAAGGAAAGGTGAGCTTCCTGCAGAAACATAAGGGAGCCACCACAACCTCCTGCCCTGACTATACTATTTTCACTTTAACAACACATATATGTTTATCAAAAAACTGATTGATGTGGCTATTTTGTACACACAGGTGAATTACTGCTAATCCACAAACCCACGAACAGAAAACAAGTATTCGCAAGGTTTGATGAACAGTGAAGGGCAAATAGAAAATCTGACTAAGCCAATGACAGGACTCTATATAGATACAGAGGAGTAATGAGACCTACATGGAAATGAGACACAGGTGGAAACGATAAATCTAAAATCACTAAAAAGGTAAAGACAAAAAAACAGGAAGTAAAAACACAACAAGAAACTTGAAAAAACTAACCTTTGAAATAAAATAGGAAATAACCCAATGAGAGAGAGAGAGAGAAAAAAACAGCGACACTGAAACATGAAGATGCTGAAAAATGAAGGCTAACAGTAACAATGACGACAGTGAAATTGAAACACAGAAATCAGCTAAAGAAAATTAGTGGATACCATAAGAACCACCACAAGTTTGACTCCAAAATGTCCTGCCAACCATGAACATTCCCAAACCAATTCTAATTATTTAAGCTAGGAAACAAATATGAAAGCATTTGCAATCGAAGTAATATAAAACATATAAAACCTAATAATGCCTAATCAAAATGACTGCCTTTTGCACTGCACAAGCGCCCTTGGACAACCACAGAGAAAGTCAAACTGCTTCCTCATAATCCACTCATGCCCCTCACCGGATAACTTGCCTCTTTTTCTACCGAGGACCCCTGCTGCTTTGTGGTGAGTTGTCTGTTTTTATTTATATCAACAGGGAGGAGAGGTGGAGAAAGATGAGATGATGTGGGGGGGAAAGATACCTCCCACCCAACCACCCACCCAGGACATACTAGGACACAGCACTCCAGAGATGTGCTGCACCTGCTGTGGCTCCTGGCATGCAAGGCTCATCTCTACAAACACCTCATATATTATAGCCACACATGCACAGCCACAAACAGCAACCTTACTTTATCTCTAGCAAAGTTCTTTTGCTAACTCTTATTGAGCTTGCATTTTGTGTATCTTGCATGCACTGTCTATGTGGTCTGTATAGATACTTTTTTTCTAGTTATTGAAGAAACCATAGCAGCAGTGAGCATCTTTGATTATAATCCATTCAGGAGTCAGATATCCTACAACGGCACTAAAAGTAATACGGGGTAAGTGATGCTGTCAAGTGAATATCCTCTTCCGAGGCATCGATGTTGATGATAATATATTTTGACATGGAGTACGATCAGGTATCACTTCCTTGTCTTTCGACTGCCAATGCACCTCGATCTGCCCCGCGCCTCAGGTTGCGTTTTACAAAGTGACAAGACCAGATCATGAAAGTACAGCAAAGACTCTGATCACTATCACTGGTGTAATGCTGACAGCTTAAACTTGAATCTCTAAATCAAATGATGCCACATCCTATTTTTGATCCATGCCTGTCGTTAAACCAGAATCCGCTGCCCACATTACAAATAAAAACCAAATGGGGACTGATAAAAATCTACAACAGTATTCTGGGTTTGGTTACATGGGTGAGACAGAGATTTGCTAGTTCACGTATTTTCTTTTCTTAGTATTTTGTCATTTATACACTTGTGGTATGTTCTAAAATTGGCTGCTAGGGCAAACCTGTCCCAAAAGCACCACCACTGGCCAGTTCGGCGTGATGGAGAATGGAGATTGTTTATTTATAAAATGGTTATTACATCTGTCAGACCGCCTTTTGAAATCCCTGGCTTTTGACGGCGAGAAAAAGCCAAAGTGTTTTCTTACTATTTAAGCCTCAGAAAGCTTAAACAATAAACAGGCCTCTCAAAAAGCTAATATTTTCTGAATCAGATATTTATTTGAAAAGGCAACGCTGGACGAGCTACAGATTACTCGTGTGATCAAAAAGAGCGTTTCTCTGTTCAGTGCACGAACCTTTCAAGTTTGGCCATGTTCAAATAAATAGAGAAAACAGCCTGAAGTTTAAAATCCCACACAGATGATGAGGGCTGATGTGTGTAGTCACCCGCTGTGGGAGCTCATGTGCTCACTGCAGGAATATAAATGGAGTTTTTAATTGTTTCTGACTCAAGTCTGTGGGCTGGGTCTGGGTAAAGCCAATTAGGAGACTGGAGGAAACAGTGAAGGATTGTCTCCGGAAAAGGGCTATGACTTTCTGGTAGACAGGCAGACAGTGAAAGCAGTTGTGTGTTATTGTGCACATGTCTACATATGCTTTGTGTGAGACTGCTGAGCACACTGTGTCTGCATCCAAACGTATGCACGTGAGCACATTTCTTTGCGTCTGTGTGTCAGAGAGCTAGTGCTTTGAGTTTGGAGGAAGAAAATGTCATATGGCATATCTGATTACGTCTCGCAGTGTTTTTTTCTACAGTATTTCGCTTTTTTCCCCTGACATTGAAAGCCCCGGCCACTGCAAAAGTATCTGGAGATTGAAATCAGACCCAGAACTCTGGCCACACTTGGAACCAAAACAGAGAGAAGAGCATTGCAGAGAAACCAGCTCTTTGGTTTTATATGACTTATGTGGTGCTTGAATTTCACTCATTGTTTTGCATAGTCAAAACAGTGTTTCAGGATGAAGAGAAAAGCGGTCAGTAAAATTTATAGTGCAGTTCACCAAAGTGAAACTTCATACTGCATGTGAGGTCGATTTTACTTGTACCATGTGTGTCACTGTGGAACTGACACAGGTTCCCGTATTTATATTGTATTTGGCATTTTAACTAATTCTAAAGCTGAAGCTAACATTCAAGAGGCAGACAGAAACAAGCAAAGAAAAGAGCTCAGAGAACAGGGCTGCTGACCAAAGTGCCTTTGTGGTCAGCAGCAAAAACACAATGCTGTCGCACTCCAGTTATGAACTGTAAGTTTCAACTGTCTCTCTATTCTCTCTGTAGAATATTGTCAGCATATGTTTGTAGTTTTGCATACATTTCGACCTTGAATGTGTGAGAACTTATATGTTTGGCACAGTCTGATTTGATATTACATGTGCGTAATGTCTTCCTTCTTCATTCACAGCTAGTGAGGGAATGTCCTGTCTCCTTTCTGTTTGAGTTAGGCATCTCTCCCATTAATAGCACACAGTCTATCACCTGTTGTGTGAGAAAGGACAACTTTGGAAAATGTCTTTTCTGGGAACTGAGTTTTTGTGTGAAAACAGGTCCAAACAGGTCTTTGCTTTTCAGTTTACTGTGGCCCAAACTGACTTTTACCAGTCATGTTTTGTTAGTGTAAATATTTCAGAACTTGTTGATGTGAAATATGTTTTTAACTCGTATCCACAGCAAATATACATTTTTTTAAAACCCTTTTGATGAAAAAGATAATTGCAATAGCTCCTTTTACCAGATCATTCTCTTTCTATTTCCAGTTTTACAGGATTTAAAGTTATTGCTGTAAATTATCTCTACAATGAAAAAATAATAATGCTGCTCTATTGAACGCTGTATCCCTGCTGGTTTATTCAACTGAATAAAGGGTGGAGAAGCTAAACAAGAGCAAAGTCCCCATTTAGACCCAATATATTTACAATGCTGTGTTATTACAAATAATGAAGTCCCAAAGGTTTGAATGCTGACAGTGTGGTGGTTGTTACCAGCAGCCATTTGGCCATTCATAATTCCCTAGCGGCCTTTAGTCTCCCAGAAGGAGAGCAGCAAAGCACCACACTCATTTCACCACTGCTACTCAAAAAGTGCATTATTCTGATGTTAATATATAGAGTCTGGATATTGTAGGAAAGTATGTGAGTAAAGGTATGGGTGTATATGCACTGCATTTCCATATGTCATAATGTTGGTCAGACACACTGTATATATCTGTTCGCCTGCTTGCTGCATGCTCATGCATGTGTATGCCTGAGGCTGTGAGCCAGTGTGCGTGTGAATAGGCAGATGACCTGAGTGGTGCCGGGGTGGCCAGCTGGTGAGGGTTAGTGTTCCCTTTGGCATGAAAACTCTTTGCTTGAATCATCACCATAACCAGGCAGGGGGGTGTGCATATGTGTGCAAAATGGCAGCGAGTACAGACTCTTTGGTGTTAACATTATATGTACAGGGTGGGCCATTTATATGGATACACCATAATAAAATGGGAATGGTTGGTGACATTAAAGTCCTGTTTGTGGCACATTAGTATATGTGGCACAAAGGGGCAAACTCCTCAAGATGGGTGGTGACCATGGTGGCCATTTAGAAGTCGGCCATCTTGGATACATCTTGGAAAAACAATGGTGTTCTTGGTTTCAACGTAACTTTATTCTTTCATGAGTTATTTACAAGTTTCTCTTTGTTCACAGCCATTGACATGTCGAAGAGGTTAACACGTGAGGAGCGGACCGAAATTGTGTTGATATCTGGTGAACACAGTAACCGGGTCATTGCAGCAGATTTCAATGCAAGACACCCTACGAGACCACCCATCTCCCATGCTACCGTTAGCAAACTGCTTGCTAAGTTTCGTGAAACTGGTTCAGTGTTGGATTTGCCAAAATGTGGACGCAAGAAAACTGTCACTAATGAAGAAACATCAGTGGCTGTCCTAGCTTCATTCAGCAAGAGCCCACAGCGTAGCACTCGCCGCATGTCACTGGAGAGTGGCATTAGTCGAACATCCCTTTGGCGGATATTAGCTATACTCACAAATGGCACCCTTACAAACTCCAGCTACTGCAGCATCTCAACGAGGATGACCCAGATCGGCGCACAGAATTTGCAGAATGGGCAAAACAAAAATAGGAACAGGACCCTCAGTTCACGCAGAAGATTTTGTTCAGTGATGAGGCAAACTTTTATGTGAATGGTGAAGTTAACAAACAAAACCACCGCTATTGGTCTGACACTAACCCACATTGGATGGATCCCTCCAAGACTGTTGGAACAACAAAAGTGATGGTTTGGTGTGGTATATGGGGTACAACGATAATGGGTCCATTCTTCATCAATGGAAACCTCAAGGCCACTGGATATTTGAAATTGCTACATGATGTGTTTCCCTCTTTATGCACTGAAGCTGGCACGTTCCCTGAGTTTTTCCAGCAAGATGGTGCACCACCACATTATGGGTGCCAGGTCCGAGCATTCCCAGATGAACAGTTTCCTGGAAAGTGGATTGGTCGTCGTGGGCCAGTTGAATGGCCCTCAAGGTCTCCCGATCTGACCCCCTTAGACTTTAATCTTTGGGGTCATCTGAAGGCAATTGTCTATGGTGTGAAGATACGAGATGTGCAGCACCTGAAACTACGGATACTGGATGCCTGTGCTGGCATTTCTCCTGCGGTGTTGCCATCAGTGTGTGAAGAGTGGGAGAAGAGGGTTGCATTGACAATCCAACACAATGGGCAGCACATTGAACACATTTTATAAGTGGTCAGAAACTTGTAAATAACTCATGAAAGAATAAAGTTACGTTGAAACCAAGCACACCATTGGTTTTTTTTTTGTGACATTACCAATAAGTTTGATGTGTCACATGGCCCTCTTCCTATTGAAAAAACAAAAGTTGTATCCAAGATGGCCGACTTCTAAATGGCCACCATGGTCACCACCCATCTTGAGGAGTTTGCCCCTTCACATATACTAATGTGCCACAAACAGGACTTTAATGTCACCAACCATTCCCATGTTATTATGGTGTATCCATATAAATGGCCCACCCTGTACTTTGCATGAATATCAGCCGGGTAGATCTACTGTAGATCTATTGCATGTTTGCCATTACTAAAACTATTTTAACTGTTTGAAAACTAAACACATTTTAAGATAATAATAGGTATGTAGTCGCACTGCCTTTTATCTCTCAGATTACCGTAATTGTCGGGCTATAAGCCGCTACTTTTTGCACAAGCTTTGAACCCTGCGGCTTTTAGTCAGGTGCGGCTTTTCTATGGATTGTCCATGATTTTTGTCATATCGTAAGACGATTTGTTTTGTTTGTTCCGCTGTTGTACGGCACTACGTTGCCTGGCGGAAGGATCGGGGTTCAAGAGTGGTATGTTAGTCACATGTCCGTCCGCCAGGCAACGTAGTGCCGTACGAAGTAGCGCGAAAAACAAACTTCAAAGTAGCGTTACGCGTTCAGCGGGAGTCGTGGATGATGAGCGGCGATAAACTTGCAAAAAGCAAGTTATGCCCAACTCCACCGGTGGATTCTGACAGCGTGGAAAAGTGTGAAAACATCCACGATCACCAACGGATTTTGAAGGGCTGGACTGCTGCATGATGGAGAGGAGGACACCGCCACGGCCCTTCTGAGGGTGTTCGACTCTGACACTGACAACGAGGATTTCTTTGGTTTTGAAAGTGACAACGAAGGAGAGAAGCGGAGAGTGGATGACGAAGCCATCCTGAGCCTGTTTGTATCCGACACTGGAGAAGAGGACTTTGGTGGTTTTAGAGCGCAGGAAGAAGAGAAAGATGGTGGTGAATGACTGACTTTTCTTCTTGTTAAAGCCGTGTCACTGCACCTGAGCCTAAAAGGTAGGCCGAATCTATTTTCCTGGTGTGCTATAGGTTACTGTTATGTACTACATGTGCAAATATGTACCCATAACTTGTTTTTCAAAAATATTAATAAAAGGGGTGTGTCTCCAAACAGCCATCTCTTTCCTGACAATTCCCTTTGTGCATATTCTCTTACATATGATAAGTCAACATTGAAACACCTGCGGCTTTTAGTCAGGTGCGGCTAATGTATGTACAAAACAGGATTTTCCCCTGATTTTAGCTTGTGCGGCTAATATTCAGGTGCGCTTTGTAGTCCGGGAAATACGGTAGCTTCCTCTGTCTCACCTCACATTCTCAAGGCAAAGATCATCCATCTCCTTACTTCCACTCTACGTGTATATGGTCTGACTCTGGGTGAGGCAGGTATGCCTGAGGCTCTTTGGAGAGGAAGCTTCCACTCATTCTGCTTGTAGGAAGCGACAGAAAACAGACTGTGATGATCTGATCTGCTGATATCTTCTTGACACTTTATGTTTGAAGTTTTCAGTGTTTCATTGCTAAACTAATTTTCATGGAAATGAATGGAAATGCAGGTATGAAATCTGTGGCAGCGGCTTTTAAATGTCGTGCAACACATACAAACAAGAAATACAGCACAATGATTTAGTCTCTTCCTACTTTTGAGAGAAATATCTGGATTTTTGGTTGCAACTGCATTCACTAGCCACAATAACCCTATTCAACAGCCCTGTGCAAGAAGTAGCTGTCTGCAGCGGGTTAATGTCATAAAATGAATATGTGGCAAAAGGGAGACACTGACGATGTAAAGAGAAACCACTTTATATTGAGCCAAATTATTTAATTCCCTTTCACATTAAAGTTAAAAATGCAAACATGCCGTGACATACCGCGGGATATTTAAAAAATTTTATGACTCCCCCCAAAAAAATAAATTATTGTACTTTATTCTGGGAACTATTGTTTGAGAATACATGAAAGTCAGAAGGACAGGACTAGAATAACAAGGGAGTCAGGGTAGCAAATGAAATATTGCTGAGAACATAAAGTGTGGGGTGTGAGAGACAAATAAAGAATATGGCAACATAATAAAAATGGATGAACTACATGCATTCACCCCAAGACCGCATTGCTGTCGAAGTTTACGACAAAATGAAAGCTCTACTTTTGCCCTGATTTATCGTCTGAAGTGCAGCAATTCGACCCCTCCCTTTGTCTTTTGCTCACTTTCCCAGTTTTAATCTAATTTGTAGTGGTCAAGTTGCCGCCTATAAACAAAGCATGCACGGAAGATTGATGATGCAAAGACACACAGCCCCTGCCTATTGTGTACACATTTTTGCAAACTCGCTGTTATAAGCACAATGCGACAGTGGAGGGATTTTCCCAAGAAGAAAAAGGTACACTTGTGTTTCACCATTTCATGCAGGCCAGTGCGAAACTGATTAAAAGGCCTGGGGAAGTGTTTGTGGATGTGATGGCAAGCGTAAATGTCAATGCATTCCTAGGCCACACACTCTTACATACATACATACTGACACTTGTGCACAACTGCATTGCCAAAACCGCCAAAAACTACATGAAGCAGTCCAGCAGATCTTTGAATGCAGCGTAAGACTGTAAGCCAAACAAAACCTAGAATGCAAAACCGCAATACATAAGCAGGAAACTCTTAAAAATATGGAAATGTGCAAACATAAACTTCCACACGTATGCACAATATAGGAATACCCATCGTGTACCATATACAACTTTGTAACACAACAAAAAAGTTTGAAGGGCAGAAGTGGTTACAGATTAAATTTACAGGAAAGGAAGCATGGTGTTACTACTAAAACCCAATATAATAAAAAAGCAATCCAGGGAATGAATTTGCAAACTCGACTGTATCCCTGAGTCTGTTCTCTTGTTTGGTATCTAACAAATGAGTTATACCCAAGGTTAACAAGCCAAAATAAGATCTAATCCTTCATCTACTGGAGACACAAACACATTAAAAGTAAATATAAGATGTGACATGATCGTAAAGTTCTGCTATGCCGTCCGTAAAGATTAAAAAAAAAATCTGATTTATTACTGCCTGCTCTCCTCAAGATCATGGGACTGCTTTCATTGTGACTCATCGTCCAATGTGTCAAAACAGCAGCCCTTCAACTTGGTTTCATTTTGGGGACAAAGTCACATGTATGCATAACTGACGAGCAGGGTGTGATTATGTTTCACTGTGCTGTGTACCTCGCCATTTAGGATTTCTCCAATAGATCTTGATAAAATACTGCAAAACATTACAGTGAAACTGCCTCCATGGCGAAATCAGAGAGAAATACATTAAAGAGGTCGGGAATCATTTTGGATGATACTGCAGGGCGTATCAGGGTTCGCTGCGTGGCGGGCAAAGTAGGACCCAAATGCAAGACTTAACTCACAAAGGTAAAACTGAAAAGCAGCTTTATTGCTGAATTAAAGAAAAGTACAAAGTACTTAAGTAGAAGTACCAATACTACTGTTAAAAACTACTCAAGTAAAAGCTAAAGTACTGATTCGACTTCTTTACTCAAGTAAAAGTGAAAAAGGACAGGCTCTGAAATGTACTCAAAGTAAGAAAGTACAAAGTAGCTCTTTTTGTGTGAAGCTAACTGAATCCTGTGCTATATTGACATAATGAGAAAATAAGTCAAGTAAAGTCAAAGTAAACTTTATTGTTATCTCTGCTTTATCCAGTGCAGATTACAGAGAGACGAGATGACAAGGCTTCGGTTACATCAGTGCAAAAACATAAAAACTAAATAATATCAGTAGATTGGAATATAAACTTTAACTTTTTTAAAATCCTAATTATACTCAGCTTGAATCTGGAAAAAAAGAAGAAAATTAAAAAATATATATCTATTTTCTTTTGCCTACATTGTAGAGGGTGACTTTGCCCCTAAATGGGACAGCGTGTACAGTCAGGGGCTAAAATTGGATTCAGCAGGTGGGGGGACTCTAAAATTGGTTGTAATGGCTCAGCGTGGGGAAAAGAATCACAACTGACAATAATTTCCACTGCGAGCTTGAGTAGATTTTCTTAGTGTTCAGGTTGTGATCAGCTGACCTGCTGCTCTTTGTGGATGTACACAAGTTAATTCAACCAGATGTCAGCAGATGTTTCATGAGCTGCCCTGGCTGATTTCCATTCTCTACACTGACAGTAAACTGTTTGACTTTTTTCTAGATGGTGCAAAGGTGGTATAAAAGTGGAATTCAGTGAATGGATCTCAGCATCATCAGCTAAAGATCATTTGAATTTCTTCTACTCTTGATGTAAGCTTACTCTGACAATGAAGCCACAGCTGCTGTGCACCAGTCACACACTGTTCTTTACTTTAAGTCCATCACAGTACAGCAAACTAACCTGTTTATCCTGCACTAACCTGCAGAGGATTTTCAGGCAGCCTTTAAATAACATAGTTAGTCTACCTCAGTTTGTTTTGCAGCATGTTTCACAATATGACGTAATGTCACATGTACAGACCCAATATCTGATTTAAAAACACAAGGACTTAGATGTAAGCTTTACATATTCAGTTTATCAAACACCACTGAGCATCCTTACCTTTAAATCTAACCTCTCTTCTTCCTCTCCTGTCCTGCCTTTCTTATCTTCCTCCATCTCTGAGTCAAGTTAGCGCTTTTTCTTTTATCTCCCTGTGAAGTACAGCAGCTAGCTAAAGTACAGACCTTTAGCTAGCAACACACTGTGAGACAAACAGTTTGTGTGTTGGCTGATGTTTGTTGAGCTGATGGAAACACTGCATTTGAAATTACCGGACACTTGAAAAAAGTCACTCACTTTATGTTCGTTCCTCTTTTGTAGAGCTAGCTAGATGCTGAAGTACCGCTTCAACCGTAACGTAAGGACATCTGCAGTCGTTCCGGTGTTATGGCAAAAAAACAAAACAAACAAAAAAAACTACCACCTCACTTTTAACTCCTGACCTTGGCACACATAATCTCTTTTTTATCTCTTGGTGATTAATGGTAACAGGATTACCATTCATGTGTTTACTCATAGTGAGGAAATAATAACTCCCAACAAATGTGTTAGAGCAAAAGTAACAAGCCTGTTCTGAAAATGTAAGGAGTAGAAGATACACTAATTTCTTTAAAAATGTAGGAGTAAAAGTAACAAGTATTCAGAAACAAAAAAATACTCAAGTAAAGTACAGATACCTGAAAATTGTTCTTAAGTACAGTAACGAAGTATTTGTACTGGCCACCTCTGACAATAAGTAATAAAAAACAATTTGATGAGGCAAAAATCAAGAACTCAAGAATTAAGTTCAAACTACATTCAACCTGAGGAACATGGAACACACAGAGCACACAGCAAAAGGGAGAATACAACAAAGGAGAGGGGAAGACTGAGATGATACATGCATGCAGAAGATAACAAGGGAACAGGCCACAGGTGGGAACACAGCTGTCACTAAGTAAGTAAGTGAGGTAACTAATGTTTATTTATTAAGCTCTTTTTACAGCCAAGCGGTCACAAAGAGCTGTACACAAAAGATTAAAACAAGCACAAACATTACGTGTCAATAGTCGATGAAAAGATTCATTGAAACAGTCAAATAAACAGGTAGCTTTAAAATAAATAAATAATACTTTAATAAAAAAAATTCTTAACAGAAATCAAAATCGTTGTTAACTGCTTTTTAAAAGGATCCACACCATCAAGATCCTCTCAGATAATAATAAGAAAAGCAGTCTAACGTAGAGCGAGATGTACCAGCCAAAACCAGACTAAAGAGGGGGAAGCAAAACTGAACACAACGCACACAGGACAACGGACTACCAAAATAAAAGAAGTAAGAACACAGAGACTTACAGACAAGCTTGACACAGAAACAAAAGACAAAAAACTGAACCATGAACTGAGAACACAAATAACTCAGAGGTGCAAGGAAGAACTAAACTCAAGACTAAACAGTACAAAGCTTGAACTTGAAGCATCTCTTACTGCAAAAGAATCAGGAGACGGTAACCAAATTTAAAATGCTGGGTGAAAGACCCAGGATTGTGACAGCTTGATAATGCTTGAAAGCACCAATATAGCTCACTGGGTTAAGTAGGTAACCCATAACCCAAAAGGATACTGCAGAGACCTGGTCCATTTCCTACATGCTGTTCTTCTCTCCTTTCCCATTTTAAATATCTAAATCTTGAAACACAGAATGACATTATTAAGCATTTATATAACACAGCTGTCTTCGTACCAAGCGGTCTATTTTTTTTTTTTTTTACCATCCTTCACCAGTCTCCATCACAGAAAGGATTCATTGAGCAGTTTTGAACCATCTGACAGGATTAGCTTAAAACAGATCAGATCAGAGTACAGGTACAAGTACAAAGGGGGAAAAACATAGTCAAAGTATTTTCCACCTAAAGTATTCATTGTATGGGAATTATAGTAATTACTGCGTTTCAGATTTAAATGATTGTTGTAAATGTTCAACATCCAGGACAACATATGATTTATTTAAAAAAACAAACAAAAAAAGAAAACAGATGACATGAAATCATATTTGTTCTTAAGTTAAGAATCCAACTGGTGTTACACTAAAGCAATCATATCACCTGACCTTTTCACACACACACACACACACACACACACACACACACACACACACACACACACACACACACACACACAGTAAGTGGTGGCTGGGGATGGATTCTCATGTTCTCTAGGGGGCAGTTTAGATGGTCACGCCTTTCCCTCTGTGACACTGAGGCATTGCCACTGTCTGTTTCACATTTAACATGGCACCACCCCCGCCCCCCACCCACACACACACCCACACACACCCACACACACACACCCACACACACACACACCTAACACACATTCATTACAAAACACACATACATGCATTTAAATGCCTGCACTGACATTGCCTGTTTCACATTTCAAACACACACATGTGCTCGCATACTACACGTACGGTCATCTGGCACTAACTGACAAGCATGCAGAAAGACACGCATACACCCACAATGCCTCTGTCCCTGTCTGTTTGACATTAAAGCCGAGTCCCTCTGCACCAGAAGGCAGTTGTTTATGTAGATATAAACTATTGCTCTAATTATCCCATATGTAGTCCTCCAAAAACAATGACGCTCTCTGATGAATTTTTAACGACTGAACTCATACACACACGTATGCTTAATAATGATATGTGTGGCCAACATCAAACACTGCCTGATTAGAATTTATCTCAGGATAACAGTATGGCTTAGCCTCCTAAGTCCCTCAGTAATTATGATTATTGCAAACCTCCGCTTTCAGCCTTATTTTGGAGTAACGTCACATTGATAGAACTGTGACAGGCCAGATTTTTGACTCCATGTAACCATGTTTGGTCTTACTTTGAGGCAGAGGCGCAAAAACAAAGTAATCGTGGAGAGCTGTAGAGCTTCCCCAAGAAATGATTAAGTCCCTGCAAGAGGGCAATTATTGGACAAGAGTGTATGCTGATATTTTTACTTCTCTTTGGATATTGACGTGCATGCTTTGTTTGGAGAGAGCTACAGTTACTTTAGTTGCTATTCATTCTAACCTGTAGTGCTAGAGTGTCTTAAAAAACATGGCAAACAGCGGTGACGAAGCAAGTCATGCTCAGCTGCAAAATAAGACTGGTGCAAGGAACCTGTCATTATGTAAAACAAACAAATAACCAAACAAAAAAGCAAGTGGTTAAATAACGCTGACTCAAACCCGGTCTATTTTGACCAAGTCTATTTCTATCAGTTCTGCTGAACTTATTATAGTCTTTGTCTTCTTATGGTTGTGTGTGAATTAGCAACATTTGTGATACATAAGAACAGGCCGTCGGCATTTGTCTGCATACCCAGCAGAAAAAAGTGTAACAAGAACACCTTAAACAGGTTGAAACCCAAGGCTTGAAGAGGGATATTAAGCAAGGCTATGGCAAGCTGCTCTGTCTGTCATCATTTAGCATGAAAGAGGCAGATGACAGCTTCCTGTGAAGAGCCAGGAGTGGGCTAAGATAGATTTCAGTTAGACGTGATGTGGGCAAAGATCTCCTGTGTGTGCATACTCAGAGGTTTCCCTTCAGAAATGTCACATGCATCACCTTAGATATTAATACACAGTAAACATTTCACAAATAACTGCAAATAAGTAGACTTTCAATAGTACTCACTCTGCTCTCTCTTAACAAAGGCACAAATAGATTTTGCACATGATACAATTTTAACTTTTATTTAACAGAAAGTTCACTTTAGCAACGAAATTTATAAATACTGTACAAATAGTCATAATTGCAATTATTATTTCTTTTGACATCATGGGCCCATCATTATTTATATTTGCGTAAAAAACTTTATTTTTCTCTTTTGCATTACAGATTGTAATTCTACTGTACAGGTTTAAAAAAAATGAAGTAAGGGAAATAAAAATAATAGTTAACTTGACTTTCAGCACTTTTGTGACAGCACAATCACAACATGCTGACACTGCAAATTCCCTTAAACCTCAAGGCAGACCTTGAGTACCTCTAAACAAGTGCATCTGTAAACAAGTGCTTGTGTTGGTCAGCCATGGTTTCATGATTGCAGAATACATTTTGAGACACACAATCCTCGTGTGTTTACTATTATCTGTTCGAGGTCAAAGACCCAGATATATTACACTCCCCAACAAAGCTACAGTCGCTCTTCAGCTTACACAGTTTAAACTAATCTGAGCGCAGCAATGCGAAAATAAACTCCCTCTTGTGTGTGATGAGTGACAGAGAAGCGTGAAGATAAGCTGGGCTTTAAACTTTCTAACTATATTGAGATTAATCGCTTTTAGTACGTGGGAAATACACAAGTATGCGTGGTCACAGCTCATAGAAAACACACACAGCGGTTTAATCACATTGCACAGCACATTACCACATACTTTCACATAGTCTTGCCACATTTTTGCAAACACAACCAGAAAACAGCAATATTACTCACTCAGATTAAAGTAACAGTTTACATGGAAAAAGTGTTCCAGCAATATTCAATTCAAATAGAAAATTGTGCCACATAAAAATCCATAAAAGTAGAAAAGCTTAAAACATGCATGCAGTTTGCCTTAGTAAGGTAAAGGGGGAAAAAAGCACTCATCGCTGCTCAAATATCAGTTATGCTGAATAATCAGCCGAATACACAATGTGCAAATTAAAATACAGAACTAGCCAATTTTAAAAAATCAATCATACCATATTGTTTACACCACATTCTGGCCCTAGCATCTGAATCTTCATGAGTCATCAATCCAGATCTTCTCTTATACAATGCATATGTGAAATATAGCCTAAAATTCCTGTTTCTATTTGATACTGTATGGAGAGGAAACCAGTGTCATCTTCTGCTACTGTAGCCTGTCTGCTTCAAGCTTCAGTGTGTTGTGTGTTCATAGATGGTCTCTGCATACCCCGGTTGTAATGAGTGGTTATTTCAGTTGCTCCTGGCTTCCTGTCAGCTAAAATCAGCTTCCTGCAATTCCCCTCTGACTTCTGGTATCAATTGGGCATTTTTTTTACTCAAAGAGTAAAAAGAGATAAATTAGCAGTTTCTGAAATACTCAAACCAGCTTGTCCAGCCCAAATAACTATTCCACTTTTAAAATCATTTAAATCTCCTTTCTCCCCCCCATTCTGATGCTCAGTTTGAACTACAGCAGATTGTCTTTACATGCCTAAATTCACTGATTGCCATGTGATTGGTTGATTGGATATTTCAGTTAATTAGCAGTTAAAATATGTATCTAAAATATGTATAAGTATCCTGTGAGTGTGTGTGTGTGTGTGTGTGTGTGTGTGTGTGTGTGTGTGTGTGTGTGTTTTGTAAATATATAATGAAAATGCACAAGCACATATCTACTAATTCTGATTTGTACAACAAATGTGTTTTAAAAGGGGTAATATGGGCCCCTTTTCATCAAGCACAAACTGGAATTTGTCTGGATATCATTTCAGGAGAGACAAACAGGCATCAGATGGAAGGGAGGTGTTCTGACTTATTTTTGAAGTATCGAACAGATAGAAAAACCGACTGGGAGTAAGAGCAGTGAGACTTGCAAGAATAAAATTTGAAGTGAAAAGGAGGCTTTGCAAACTGTAATAGAAAGTAATGTACTTGTGTTTATGTGAATAAACTTTGTTTCTAAATATAAAACATTGGACAGGCCTTTAGAAAAAAAAGCCAAAGCCTAGCAGAGCGCTCGACAGCCACAAAGATGAAGAGATGAAGTTAAAGTGAGACACAGGCAGAGGAGACGTGTGTGAGTCACTGTATCACGGATGAATGAGTTCATCTGAGCCCTCTAGGTAACAGTCAGTTTTCCGTGGTTATGATATCGCTCCTGCGTGAAATTCAATAAGAGAAAAAAACCTGAATTGGTCTGCTGGAAGTGAGCCAGATATTTCACTAAAACAATGCAGAGTCTTAGATGAGTAAAGAAAAGCTTTTTTTGATTTAAAAGATATCATTTCTTTCCACTGAGCAGGACTTCATTTTTACAGACATCATTTTTAAATCAAAGTGATATCTATAGAAAACGTTTTTGTGAGACATAGAACATTTTTAAAACTCAGAAATGGCTCGCCTCCAACTTCAATGTCTTTTACTTGTTTTAAAGCAAGTAAAAGACATTTTATAGTGAAAGGGGAGAAACCAACAAAGAAGCGAGAACCCCAACGAAAACAGAAAAAAGACATTTACATTTTCCCAGCAGGTGCAGTGTTTACTGACTATTTGAAATTGCGAAAAGGCACTCATCCCTGCCAATAACGAGCAATCACAGTCAGTGATATTGGAATATGATAGTGAAACAGCGAAACCCACAAAGGTGAAGGAGGAGTGGGCTCACAAGCTAAACAAACCCCACAGTGCATAATAAACCTATTCCTCTGATCCATCACTTTGTAACCCAGTTCCAGCAACACTACAGAGCATTGACATGTTTCCCCTGGTGTGCCACCTCAGGCATAGAGCCGCTCCAGTCTTGGTGGAGTTGTAAAAGAGAAGTAGACATGCTGTAAAGAGTGAAGTCTGGCCCAGAGGAAACAACAGGCCCGGCCCCTCTCTGCACCTCCACCTCCCCAGTGACCTTTCACAGAACGCAGCACTGGCAGATATTACAGCTCCTATCTCACCAGGCTCTTAAAGGATCAAAGAAGCCCTAGACCTGAACCACACAGGCATATAAGAGTTTTTGCCGAAATGCACATTCAATGCACTTCCATAAATGCGGACATACCAAAAATAAATAAATAAAAATATGAGGTAATAATAGCTCCACACAGGCAACATATGCTTCCTCACACACCTGCACAGACACAGACTCACTCCAATTACATGTTGGTTTTTTTTGGTCTCCTTCAATGCGGCCTAAGGGAGAGAAGATGGAAGCGATAGAATAGAAGAGGATAAGAGGATGAGAAGGGTGCCTGAAGCCAAAGCGAGTTGGTTTTCAAGAAAAGAGTCATCTAAACTGCCAGTCCTTGTCTTTTCTTTTGGAAAAGTTAATCCCCGTCCCTCTCCCGGCAGATATGATCCTTCGTCTGCAGGAACTGCCGGCATGAAAAGAAGCAGGTGAACTGTCTGGGGGATTCTTTCACTACAAGAGCGATTGGATTCCACAATACAGAGATGAGCCTTTTTTTCATGGGCCAGCAGAGCTATCTTTTCCATAGCAGGTCCAGTGATCAGAAACTTACCTCTGGTTGTAGCTGTGTACGTGTCTGTGTGTGTGTGTGTGTGCCAGGTGAAACGTGAGCATAAGCATATCTGTGTGCATGAGACTTACAGATTACATGTCTATTCAAGGATGTTTTTTGAATCTGTGCTTTGGTAAGTAGGCTGTAGGAGTGGGCTGGGTGCTGCTTTACAACTCTTAATGGATAATATGCTTTTTCCACACACAAGTCGGCTAATCTGAGCTTGACTCTTAACAAAATGTTTGAGTAGAAGTGCTTTGATAAAACTGACTCACAGGGCCTGAGCCGAGTATCAAATGCTTAGCCAAGACCACGCAGACAAAGCGTGTGTTATATAACATTATTGTAACGGAGACTGGATTTTATTATGAATTACATCATGTTAAATATAGCAATACTGTTCAACAGGTCAATAAAAAGCTATTTTCTTTATTTGGGAGGTCGGTGTAATCCTTTTCTAATTAATATTTAAACTTACCTATTAATTCTATAATTGAAAGTTTTGTTTGTTCATTGTTTTAGCTTTTTGGTGATACAGACAACGACTCTTTACAGGTATGCTTTATAGTTCTGGAATACGTCCCTAATTAGTAATTCAATAATTCAATTCAATCTTGCTTTTCACTATAACAAATCAAAATGTCTTTACAAAAGAAATACATTATATATGTTCTTTAACTCCCTATTAAGTCTCTATTCATACTATAGTCTTACACTGTTGTATCAGTTCCAGCCTATTAGCCACCAAGATAGAAAAATGGTACCGAGAATGTTATGTTAATTACTACATGCTGCTACTGTTTCTGGTACATGCATGTGCATATCTCAAAACACACATTTGTATCAGTGCAGGTGTGTGCATGTGTATGTTCTCTCATGTGATCACAGTAAGCAGCTGTGAGAGGCCCCAGTCTTTGGGTGGTCTTACACCCTCATCCATAAATTATTAACCCACTCTCCTGTTGTTGGCCTTGAAGTGTGGTGGGGTTTGGGCTGACACGCTTTGCCAATGCATCACTATTGTGTAAGTATGGTGTCTTACCCGATTCCATAGAAGATACAACGGATCAAAGAACACGATTAGATAAAATGTTGGTTTTCTTGTTTTTTGATTTTATGATTCAATTCAGATTATCTCAGACAAAATCTGCATGTGATCAAATCCTGGATTTGTTTTTCATATTACAATAAACCAGACATTTAATTATTTAAATATCTGCTTTTTAGCAAAAAAACGTATTTTGTGCAACACCTAATTCTTTTTAGTAGGTGTTGCAAGTTTTATAACCAGCATTTGTATTTGTTTAATAAACAAGGTAATTCTGCTTTTTTCCTCCGTTTCCAGTTAAAAACAAACACAGCATGGCTTCTAATTTTAAAAAAGGGTCATTTATGACTTATTTTGAAAGTACAAAGATTTTGTTTTATTTCATCTGGCTTAAGGCCGTCATTTTTTTGCAAGTCTCTTTGCATAATTGATGAAAAGTCCTTAAATAAAGTGAGAACTAGAACAACTTTATAAAATTACTCTATAAAGTCTAATATAGTGAGAACATGGGGATTTTGCATCTTGATTTACACATAATTTGCAAAAGCTTATCCAAAACTACTTTTATCTGTCCATAAAGCTGAGAGTAATTGGCAGACTTTGTTTCTTTGACTGACACTTGAGATGATAAAGAAAACACACGCTCGGATAAAACACACAAACAAACCGCCACATGCTACTTAAAACATAATTCACTGCATATTTTGCTGGCGTTTAATCATTCCCGTAAGTATAAAAATTGCTGTAATTATCTTTGCCTATTATATCTAATTGTTGCCATAGCTCATATAATCAGAGTTATATGGGGCCAGAAAGTGTGCATGCTTAAAAGTGCTTATGGGTGTGTGCATATGTGTGCATAAATGAAAGCGTGCTAATGCTTGTCAAATAAATGTGTGTTTCTCTGTGCTTGGGCATACATGTGTGCATGTGCCATTAAGTCTATGTGTGTAACTGTCTGCATGACTTCTGCACATGCATGCAACCTAAACCAACAGAGCATGTTTGGGTGGAAAGCGCAGTGTCTGGAGATTACAGGTCTCTAAGAAAACAGTGTGTTAGTGCTCCTCTCTTTCCAACATACACAGACATCACAATGCACACACACATACAACTTAGCAGTCTTGCATAGTTTCCATTAGGACACATAGAGACCTGGTGTGTGTAGAAAAGTGAGAGGCAGACAGTTGCACAACCATAACTGTCATTTAAAATCTCCCTCCGGCAGCCTACGGATGACCCCTTGATGCAGTATTAAATCTTCTGTCATCATCAATCACTGTCATATCAAACTTTGTAAAATTCCCTCAAAATACATTTTAAAAAATGGGCAGGCATCAAAGTGCTTCACAGAGACAGACGCCATGACAGGTAAAACAACAAGACGTACACTAAAAACACTCCAATAACTGTACCGGAACTAATTTCACCACCACCAGCTTTCCGCATGCTAACTCAAGCAAGCCCGGTCACATAATAGAAACAATGACTCTTTGACTCACTATTACCACCATTTCTCATGAGCTGACATCAATTGTTTTGACTCCATCAGAAATCAAATGGAACCACGCACTTGGCGTCTTGCTAAGGTTAAGGCTGCAGCTTCAGAACCAATTCAAAACATGGCTCTCCACCAAGGCATTCACTGCACTGCTGAGCATTATCAAATTCCCAGTGACACTTCCCTTAACGCTTAAAATGCAGAGTGAGATTGGAAGTAATATGCTCAGCTGTGTAAGACAGAGATCATTTTGATACTGTGTAAGATTGGAAAAGCACAGGGGACGCGCAAAAAGCCTCTTAGATTGTATAACTTAATCATGCATGAAAGAAGGCAATACAGAAACATTCAGGGCCTATTCAAAAACACTGAGAATTTTTTCAACTCCTGCTAACCCTGTCCAAGTTCAGATCTGCACTGGCAGTGATGGCAGTGTTATGAAGCCAAGCTTTTATGAGCTTTGGCCGTTCACGTTGATGATAGGATCCCTTTATAGCAGAATAACTGTTTTCTGTTAATGACCTCTGGTTACTGTAGCATTAGCATGCTAGCAGAGGAAAATGAAGCAGAAATCCCACAAAATACATCAGCAGAGTCTACTTATTTTGTCAGTGTTTTGAAATAATTGAATTTAAAAGCATTCTAATGGCTATTGTCTATCATCGGACCCTGCTGATTCACAGTAAAAAGAAACAAAAAACAGAAGAAGAAAGAGAATCCATCCTTGAGCTTGTTTTCAAACCCCATCCCAAGGAACAGCTGTTGTTCATTCTGCTCGGCTGTGCTGGGGAAGAGCACCAAATTGTGCTGTTTTCAGCCCAAATAGCTTACGCACAATTACTCTGCCGGGGATCTGTGTGCGTTGGCACGTCGTTGCAGTTCACTCTTTGTTTTCTTAATAATTAGCTTGTGTTTTCACAGGGGGTTTATGTGTGTGGGGAAGCCAGTCTTTTCAAGGCTACTTAATCTACTCCCTAGTCGGTCTCCCCTTGTCTCTCTCTGTCTCTAATTCCTTGCTTCGTCTCCGCCTGTTGCCTCACTCTCCCATACTACCTTATCTTCTGTGTCTCCTTTACGATGCCTAAGGCATGCATGAAAAGTTCAGGTGTTTTTGCTGCAGCTCATATTTGATCTGAGCAGCAAAGTAAAATGATGAAAAATGACACAATTTTGCATCACCGGGTTCGTCTTTCCTTGAAGGCTTGTGAATTCTGAAGATGATCAGATTGGTGGTCATGGTGAGCACTGGGTGACTTCATAGCTTGGAGTCTGTGTATCTATGTTTTACTAATATAAAATCATAACGATATTCACTACTATTCTAAACTATTCTGACACCCAGACAAATCACATACACTTTGTTTTTTTCCCTAACACCTCACTCCTTTGGTTTATCTCGACAAAATGGAATAACAAATCTTTAATCAGTATTTGAAAACTAAACATAGATACTGTGTCCAAGCAGAGCTCACTTAATGTGTATCCGACACATGAACCTCGTGTTAAACAGACTTCCACTGTAAACATGTCAATCAATAGTGTCCATGTTTGATTAGTGGTCGATCTGCTCTGTGCGAGCCAATCTCATTGATTTTCCACCTGCCCAGTCAGCTCAATCACCTTGACCCCAATAGGATCTGCT
The DNA here is from genome assembly GCF_057381915.1 of Diplotaxodon limnothrissa. Taxonomy (NCBI): domain Eukaryota; kingdom Metazoa; phylum Chordata; class Actinopteri; order Cichliformes; family Cichlidae; genus Diplotaxodon; species Diplotaxodon limnothrissa. The sequence continues at coordinate 4,616,946 of NC_140608.1, forward strand.
CACATGCTTTGTGTTAATTAAACTAAACTAAGAGCGTGCATTTGATAAAGCACCCATACACAGATAAAGACAGGATCACTTGTGGTCAGCTGGCTGGCACACATGCATTTGAGACGTTACAGAAGAAGCACTTTGGCCGCGGTGTCACCAGCACACTCCTTGGACTATCTTGGAAAATGTAGCTAAAGAAGGTGAATGAGTAGCACTTCCTTGAAATAGCTGCCATTTAGAATGCTTAAACAAACATTTCCTGTGCAAATGTTAAGGTTAACAGACGCTGATTGTTGAAAAGAAAAATAATTGCAAAGATATAATTTTAGTTGCAAATGGTGGTAAATGAGGTATAACTATAATGAAAACTTGTCCAACTTTCATTATAGTTAGCCACGGCCAAGTTTTCAAGGCTAAACGATGGCCACAATGAATGGATCAGAATTATCCAAAGCGAGGTCTGTAAACGCCAAATGTTTCAAAGTCAACTGCTCCTGTAAAGCTGTGTCTGAAAGTAGAGGCTGTGCAGAGCTGGTCCCAGGTGTGAACACATAAAACTTCATGAATGTAGGGTTGATGTTTATCAGCCGTGCTGTACATGCTTAGTTGACTTTTGATAGATTGTCAGACTCTCTCTCTTTCTTTCTCTTTCTCTCTGTCTCGCTCTTTCAATTTAAAAGCCTGGCAGACAGTCACATTGGAAAAGCAGGAGTGACGCTGAAACAACAAACAAAAAGTAAACATATGTGTCAAACAAATGTAACAGAAAAATAACAGAAAATATGAAAAAAGAACATAAATTAAAATTTAAATTCATTATTTTTTCATGATGTCTTTCTTTAAAGATATGCAAATGATCCTTGCAGGGACGTATAAAGTGGCTATCACGGCATTCTCCATGGCGTTTGTGTTCCACTGGACATCATTTTCCAGTCAGAACAGATCCGACTCGCTGCTGCGTTTGCATGTTTCTGCAATTCAGTTGGCAAATGTGAACTAGTCACACTCTCTGTTAGATCAAAAACAACCCTGGAAGACCTAAACCTAAACAAATGTCTCCTCGAAACACTGAAATAAAGTGTTTTAAAAAGTTGAAATCACAAGCACAGGAATATGTGGAAACTCAGGTCACTGGCAAAAACCCTGCATGAACTTGATACTCCCTACTTTCCTTAACCTGGCAAAGACCAAAGCCTCAAACAAACTGACATCATGGAATACTGATTCTAATAGCTATTGAGAATCCAAATCCTGCAAAAATATTTTACCACTCAATAATAAATTTCAGGTGCCACGTGTAGCATTATTAAGTTTGATAAATGTCGGCATTATATCAAGATAAAGCAAGCTCCTGAAGTTCAGTAATGCATTCTCCATCAAAATGAAGCACACCTAGCAGCTCTTCTTCCAACATATGTTTCACAGAATGTTTGGAGGAAAGAAAAGAACAGAGCACAGAATATGAGAGACAATGTAGGAAGTCACATGCACACTACCAAACTGAGAGCACAGATTGTGCATAAAGTGAACCTGATGAAGAGAAGGAGAAGATACAAATTACATTCACATGATCACACATGCATGCACACACACAAAGGTATACTTTCCCACCGGTCTGCGCTCTCAGTGAGGGCATAGGAATGGGGTCACACCTGCACCGGCTGGCAGGGGTGATAAACGATGTTGCTTTAAACTCTGGAGACCGTCATTTTTGGGAGCCACTGTTTACCCTCCATTGAAGTATAATGGGGGCCTTTGAAGACTAGAGTGTTCGGGACAGAGGCTGCCCTCTGTCTGCTGTTTTGAGAGGAGAAACTAGCACTCGTTTAGCTAATGACACATTCTGCTTCGATTTGCCATAATAGGATAGAGCAGGCCTCTGACTTAGGTCTGGCATTTCCTATTCTGGCTGCTCTGGAAAGTTTCTCAGAGCCTTCAATGATCAAATAAAAAAAAAAAATCAGTTTGTTTGTGAAGATTTTTCTTAAAATCCAGTACAGTGTCAAGTTTTCTGATGCAAATCAAGTTGCCAAAAAAGTAAAAGAGATCATATTGTGTAAACAAAAACTAAGCATGAGCTTCACTTCTATGCACAGCTCTTGCATTTCAATCATCGCCTGCCCAACAACTTTTCTGTATCACACACCAAGGCTGCCTTTTCATGCTAGTTTGGAAAAGTCATCAGCAGATCTTCTTACCACCCCTCTTATCAGATGAGGTTGCATATCCTCCTTGTTTGTCTTTAAAGCCCGAAGTGATGCGAGAATGACAGTCTAGACTGCAGCTGTCTCAGTATGAAGCATACCAAACCGTCCCTGAAAAGAGCTAATCTCTGTCACACACGTGCATGTATACAGACCGACATTAACACCAATACAGCTACAGTAAAACAAGTAAAAGCACTCCACTTAGAGAACACACAATCAGGCACACCAGTGCAGATACAATCAAGTACTTTAAACACAAACACACACACACACAATTACATGGATATGCACGCAGAGCTACAGAAAAAACAGCCAATTGATGTCAATCCAAGCATGCAGTGGCTGTGTATTAGATCATGATTAACCCCTACTGCCTGCAGCTAGTGGAACGTAGGACATCCATTTTTCCTTTTACATTCACTGTTAGGGGATTTATGCGATTGGACTTTAACTGAAAGTCTTATATCAACAGTCATTCATGTTTTCAGTTTCTATTCAATGCATTTTGATTATACTGTCCATGCAGAACAGACAACTAAGGGTAAAGTGTAGTCAGCAAATACAAAAGCACTTTGAATACACGTTACGTTTTATCTATGAAATTGTGGCGGATTAAAGATCATTATGTTCCCGCTTATGTCTGCAAACACTAGTTTTTCTTTCACAGTTAAAATGTAAACTGTGTAGTCTGTGTATGTTAAAGAAGTAGGAAAAGCACGAGAACGCATGCAGACCACCTTCAGAAATCCTCCCATAAAATCACAATTCATCAATAATCAAAACTTTTTTCTTTTAATTAGAAAAAAAAACTTCTCTTAGCTAAACAACCCTGGAGGGAAGTTGCAACCATAACAAATGGGTTTAAATAACAACATGCAGCAGCAATCTCCTCACAGCACGGTGCATTGCGGATGTCATTCATCACACCACCGCAGCATAACGCGGGACTTCCACAACAATTACTTCTGTCATTAAACTCCCAGTATTGTTGTCGTTTTCTTGTGTGATAAGGGTGATTACTGGCCAAGCGAGGGCTAATCTTCTCTGATCTGCTCTGTGGTGGGAAGAAAAGCAAACCTCAGCTTGCCACTCAAGCCGGACTAGAGGACGGGGTTGTACTGCTGTGTTTGACTGCCCCCCTGTGGCTGTTTTGGGGGACTTAAAGTAAAGAGTGCCCCGTCTGAGACTCCCAAGTGGCTTTACAGTCAGCTTATATGGGGGGAAACAGTTTAGTCAAATTAAATCAAATGTAAACGTTATTTTTTTTTGTCTCTTCAAAAAACAAATAAACAACGTGATGATTCATAGAAGAAGACTGAAGGATTTGTGTAGCATGTTAAGCCTGTAGCACGAAATAATTACTGGAAATTTTTAATTTTGTGAAAATGAAGCGTTTAAAAAAATAAATAAATATTAATTTGCTTATATGAGTTTCATTTCTATCATATTTTGCTAAATCCTGCATTGTTTTTAATTTATTGCGTGAAAATGTATTGTACAATATACTGACATTTTCAATTCGCAAACACTGATCTATCAAATAGGATACACCTGGATTTATAGGGCTAGTAGTTGGATCTTTTCATAAATGCATACAGCCAAGCAATGTTGCTATGAAAATACAAAGTATGCATTCAGTTTTTAAATATATCACTACTACGATATCATAGATATGTGTTTTCCAGAATAAAAAGCTAAATGACTCAAAGGAATCCTCAAATAATCATTTGTTTTGGTATTTTAAAAAAAAATTTTCCTCTAATCTAATGTTGCGTTGTTATCATGTGTGCTTATTGCAGGTTTGCAACTCACAGAGCTCATATTTGTGAATCTTGTACGGACAGGTGTGGCAATAAAGTCAGTATATCTCACCGGTCCCATCTCCTCTTAATTGGACAGATAAAAATTGTATACAACAGGTGTGGGGTTGATGTTTTTAACAAAGGTTAAATCAACAAAAAATAGCTCTTAAAATGTAGCTAACTTAATGGTTTAGGTTACATTCTAATTCTGTGCTGACATCATCTGCAAAAAGACTTAAACTTGGTGTAAATATTAAGCAGCACAACATACAAGCTCCTCTTTTTACAGCAGTCCAGTCAAGTACAGTAAATGGACAGACTGCTGCTCTCACAAGCTTTTTTACTCTCTCAGGCTACATCATTCACATCATCGTAAAAGTGGGGGCCCTTCATCACTTTACAGTACCCGGTGCTACCGTTAGCCCCAGGCTCTCACATCAGGCCTGCAGCCTTCCGCCCCACAGTAGCTGTAAACCTCGCCTCTGAATGTACAAGCGAAGCGGGATGAGAGGGGTTATTGATGTGCTATAAACCCCATTATTTTATTGAGGCAAAGAGGAAACTATAGCGTGCGCGAAGGAGAGCGGACTCTCTAGCTGTTCATATCCAGCAGGTGTGTTTCTTTCGAGGAAGACTTAGGAGGAACAAGAGATGTTGCTGTTGTGGTGTTTGTTTGCACAGAGGCATTATAAAATGCAGCAAGTGCAGAGATGATTTTGTAACTTGGACAAGCATGTGGATATTTCCCCAGTGTGAGGAAAATATTATTCAGTTTAGTTTTCTGTTCAAGATCATAGTGCATGCATGAAAGATGAAAACAAAATGCTGTTCACTTCAATCTTTATAAGAGCCGTATCTGGATGTAAGTCTAGAAATCCACGGGACTTAGATGCCAGCAGGGTCTTTAATTTGACATACGCCAAAAAATGAACGTTCAACTAGTTTTAAAAGTGCTGAGCACACTAAAAACAGCTTGTGAATAACCCACATGAATTTAAGAAGAGTGACTCATACATGATATTGTTATCACAGCAAATTTTACAGTGTCTTAAAAGGAAAGCAGAGTGAAAGCTGTGGCAAATGTGGCCCTGCAATATCAACTAATAAAGACATATGATCCAAGGAGAAACAATACTTAAACTTTTCCTAGTTGGCAAAGCAAAATCACTTACAAGCCGCATGCAACCAAATCTACCCCAAATATTCCTGTAAACCTACAAGCCTGTATGATTATATGACTCCAGGATTAGCTACTGTATAGAGAGGAGAGTGAAATTCATATTTTTTATATGAGACTGGCCAGCTGCTCTCCACCCTGCCCCAGCTGTTTGAGTCTTATATACAACAGAGGAGACCTGCTCCCGTCTGCACGCTAATAACATCAACCTGTGACTCACCTCATCCTGCAAAGGTAGCTGGCTTCACATGTAACACTGTGCACTAGTACTAAACAAGAACAGACACAATGGATTCAGTGACCTTGTACATGGCTGCTACAAAATAAAAATCCTTAGGGTGATCACTTGTCATGTGCAGAGGAATCTTCAGTCATGCTCTTTATGCTGAAGGCTCAGACTTAAGGCATTCCTCTGGAAATTTATGTCCAAACAGCTGTGGTCTCATCCGCCTCTGTATGGATCTAGAAGACAACGCTATCCCAGGAATTACGAGGGGATCCAATCCATTACACACCTCCAATCAACTCTGAGTGTACATATATGCACATGCAATCCATTTTCTGTGTGCTTTTGTACGTCTCTCAACATGTGTAACAGTCAGTGTTTTCCTGCTTTCACAGCATGCTTGCAGCTGCCTAACTCCTTCTGTATGTGCGTTTGTGTGTGTGAGACTGTGCGCACGTTCATGCGTGCTTGTGTGCAAAGGATTCAGAGATGGTTTCGCGTTCAGCTCTTTGATGGCTGGACGGTTATCCTGAAGCTTTATGCATCGGAAGGCCATGGTTTAAAGGGGAAAAACCCCGATTTCACATTGCAGCCATATGGGGTGATACATTCCGCCTCCTAAAAAGAGGTCCATGCCAGAGGTAAACATTGGGACACAGTAATAGATGAGGTCTTCAAATGGCCACAGAGTCTGCAGCACACTGACTTCATCTTAAGCCTGGTCTGCACATGTGAAAAAGACAATAAATAAGCCCAGTTTAATAAGACTGTTTCATTTTCAAAACTTTATTTATCTATTAAAAGGTCATTGAAAGCAATTTCCTATTTCACATTTAGAAACATTCAAACGTTGGAACTTCTCAGTACAATCACAGATGCCACTTTGACTTGGTTTGGGAGAAAAGACAACATTTACTCACAAAGAAAACCTAATAGTTCATTTTAACCTGACAGATGACAGGCCAACCCCAACTCAGTAAATGAGGGGTATTTCTGGGGAGAGTTTTTTCTCTTCATTGGCAGGAGTAACGTCATTTTAAGGATGGAAACACAATGAAGTGTGATGGTGATGTGATGTGTTTAGCGAGAGGATTTCAAGGCCTTGGTTTCTATGGCGTCACAGTATCATATGGCTAAATCCCGCTGGGATGTACAGAGAAGGAAAGTGTAGATAGACACAAAGAAGTGAAGAAAGGTAAATCATGAATTTGCGTCCTTGATGAAATTGTCCAAGTACTACTGCTGTTTTTGTGTCACATTTCGAAAAATTCAAGAGAAATGAATGGAAACCAGATTTAGCATTGACAGTTTGCCTATTAATGCTTCTCCACAAAACTGTACTATAGTTTCTAATGACAAATGAAATATATTGAGTTTAGATGGAAACATTAGGTAAGGAAATAGCAAGTTCACAAGTTCAGTAGGTGTTCTGACCAGAAGCGTGTTATTAGCTTTTAAAGGGAAATGAATTATTTTTTGGTTATTTCAGCAGTAGAGAGGATTAACAGAACTTAAAGAAATAGAATAGAAGGAACTGACCCCACTCTCTGCTGGACAGTTTGGTGGTCTGAACTGTCTCACCTTCTGACACTTGAAAAAAAGCAATTTGTCTCTGTGCTGGGGGGCTAGCTAAAACAAAAACATTGTTATCACGATTAATCAGCGGCTCTGTCATCAGGTCTGTGAACAGAAAGTGGCACAAATGACTGGATGGAATTTGTGGTGTGTCAGATGGAATAAAGCGGCAATAGATGCAATCCTTCTCTCACATTCACTGACATTTCACCCAGCTATTCCAGAGAAAGCTTGTCCTAGTGGGCTTATATGCCCCATCATTCTCTGCAACACAGGCTGCAATGAAATGACTTTCCAGGTCTGTGTAGGTGATGCACTTTGGGATTTTAAAGGTTTTCACATTCAGCCTTATGAAATGCAACATAATTGTGTTTTTGTGAATTATAGCATTTTTAAACAAACCCTTTTGGTTTTCAATCAGGCACCTGTGCCCATCTGAGACTGATTCTTTTTTTGGCATGCATGCACATACAATTTAACCTCCAATTCAAATTACTAAAAACATACTCTGTATATATCATCCCAATTGTAAATTTGAATCTCAGCATTTAACGCGGACAGCAAGCCCTTCTTCGGATAAAGAAAATGCGATGTGATTGAAAGATCCCGACTTTCCATTCTCGAACTAGAACACATGACCAAAACAATGTTCACTTCTTCCTCATTTTTTTTTAACATTCCCTTTCTCAAAATATGAGTACTTTATACTGGGCTGAAAAGCACCAAATACAAGAAAAGAGAGGTGAAAGTGAAGAAATACATTTTCTCTTGTGCCCCAGGAAAAACTTATGACTTCTCTAAAGAATAGATAAGACACCCCGAATGTATCTGATGAGACACAAATGATAAATTCCAGGATATTAGAGGCAATGCAATAAAAAGTCTGGCTAGTGATTACATAGACATTATTTGAGGCTTCTGGATTTCAGCACTGTAATCATAGTGTAGCCTATTTATAACATCTTGTAACTGACAATCCAGCTCAAACTCTGTGATTTAAAGCTGGTTAACACAGTCTTTTGTCAGCAGACTCCATCCTTTTAGGAGACAGTGTTTGCAACAAAGGCTGCCTCTAACGCCATCTTGCCTGAAGAGGTCATTTGGTCTGATGCCTTTCACTCCACGTAATATAAACTTCCTCACCGCAAGCTGCTCACAAACAGCATAAATAAACAACCGTGGGACAAATCAGGGTTTGGAACGAGTTAGGGCTCACAATTTCAACATGAGAGTTTGTTTGTTCAAATTTGCTCGCACTGTGACCTAACTCCTTTATACTCAGCACATGTGTGGAAGAGGGCATTTGAAGGCGAACATAACAGAGAGGGGAAAAAGCAGAAAAATCCATATTTTTCCAATATGCAGACGGGGCTGTTCATCAGGCAAAGTTTGACACATGTCTTTGAACAGAGTTTGAAACAACAACTTGGTGGAAAAACTTTAAAAAAAATGGAGTAGGAGGCTTTGGCTAAACAAATGTCATTTTTGGACGCTGCTGTAGGGAGGATGAGAAAAGGAAAGATGATGAAAAGAATGAAATGATACATTCCTTAGAATCTAACTCACTGCCTCGCTGTTTCCTGAGCTTGATTAGAGGGATGCAGTGACTCGAGGGTACATTAAGATTAAGATCTCGGCTGTCCAGAGGGAATTAGAAAAAAGGAAGCTATATGGGTGCCTTTATCAAATGTGACATTGGTTTTTATAAGGGGGAGTCTCATTACAGCCTATGCTTATACCATGCAGCCATCCAACTACAACACTGTTTGCCATGGTTACAAAGGCCACTTTGTAATCAAAAGGTCACCAGTTTGACCGACGTGAGGGCCGATACAAGTTGCTATCGTGAATTAAATATTCCTCTGCTTGATTGTTATTTAGTACAATGCAGTTTCACCCTTTTTTTGTCCTATTATTCTAATGAAATGAGCTCTACAGTATTGTTTACTTTGACCAAGAAGGTGAAACACAAACATATGGGTTTTTAGTATGTCAGTGTTAAAAGTGTTTCATTCAAGAAATGAATTTTAAAAATATTTGCATGTTTTTAACTCTCATTATTAGTGCTGAAAGTTTTTAAATGAAAGTAAAAACTATTTTTCGTCAGAAGGAAATCAGTTTGGGTTACATGTGATATTCTGCCTGTAAAGACTGGCTTAATTGTTGCTTTGTTGCATGGTTCTGTAATATAAATTGCTGGTTTTATTGACTTTTTCACTACTTACTGTTGAGATGTTTGGATTGTCTGTATAGATTCTCATTCACCTGGGTCACAGTCATCTAAAGCAGCGATCCCCAACCTTTTGTGCTTAACGGACCAGTTTATGTCCAACAATATTTTCACAGACCGGCCTTTAAGATATCACAGATAAATACAACAAAATAAAACCAGTACCGGTACAAAAAAAAAAAGAAAAAAAAAAAAAGGGGGGATTTATTCATAACACACGGGAAAAGACCCAGGGAAACGGAGTTAAGGATGAAAACGATTAAAAAAATAACAGTAAAAACTCTGAAAACCACAAATTTCACACCTGAGCCTCAACTCTTGCGGCCTGTTACCAAACGACTCACAGACTGGGCCGGGGGCTGGGGACCACTGATCTAAAGTGAATGGGAGTCGAGGGCAGTTGAACAATCTGGACGTACTTGTGAGTCACAGGCATGTTGAAACCACCTTCATTAGAACAACAGTAGAGGTTATATACTACCGATCAGCTTTTAGAACTGAAGAAGCTTTTTGAATGGTGTTCATCAGAACAATAAACTGGATTGGACTCACAACTCAAATGCCCTGTACAGGAAAGGGCAGAGCAGGCTGTATCTGCTGTAGAAGCTCAGGTCTTTTGGAGTCAAGGGCCCACTCCTGAAGACCTTCTATGACTCTGTGGTAGCCTCAGCCATATTTCACGGTGTGGTCTGCTGGGGACAGAAAGAGACTGAACAGGCTGTTCTAGGATGCCCTCTGGACCCAGTGGAGGTGGTGAGTGACAGGAGAATGGTGGCTAAGCTGTCATCCCTGTTGGATGCAATCTCCCACCCCATGCAGGAGACTGTGACAGCACTGAGCAGTTCCTTCAGTGGCAGACTGCGGCACCCATGATGTGGGACAGACAGATTTTGCAGGTCTTTCCTTCCATCAGCTGTCAGACTCCACAACAGAGACCAAACATTGAGTTGACCAAACACGTGCAGACACACACGCAATACCAATAAGTGTAATTTTTTTTGACAACATAGTATTTTATTCTATTTTATATAGCATGTTATTCTTTTATCTCATTCTATTTCATTATTTTTGCTGCTGTAACTTTGAACTGTCCACTTTCTGCTGTGACACAACAAATTTGGGACTAATAAAGGTTTATCTTATCTCATCTTAAAAGAAGGACTATTGAGGAAGACTATCAAGAAACAAAAACAACAATAAGCCTTCAAAAAGAGAAAATTAATATTAAGATGAACTCAATTCTGCTCAGTATTAATTTTAGCTTTCTGTAAGCTCAATGGTGCGGCCCTCAACAATAATCCTAGCTTCTCATGTGGCCCTTTAGGAAAATTAATTGCCGACCACTGCCTTAGATAGATCAGCAGTGTATCATATGGTCAATTTATATAACCACCACGCTCTCTCAGATCGACCAGAGGAAACAGACAGCTGAGCAGAAGGCTCACATCCTGCACTTGCTTCCTGAAATGCGACACTATTACACATTTCAGCACCATGCTGACAATAAACTGTATAAAAGAAAATAATTTAAACACTGTATTTTTGGTGAATATTTTTATGCTAAAGGCATTATACTCACAAAACCATTTTCTTGATGATGTTCAAAACATTGCATTTGTTTAAAAAAAAAATAAAAATGAAACTTTGATTCCTAGAATCACTTTCAAAATACAAAGATTTAGACCAGCGCAACATTACAAGAACATTACAACATGTTTCAAACCTAGAGCAGCTGTTAGCATCAAGATCCAAAAGTATGTGAGACTGCCCTGAGACGACGTGTCAAACGTAGCAACTACAGTCTTTTGCTTGTCAAACACATTTGCAGACTGCTGCGGGTCAACCATGAAAATTTACACGACTCCAAGCTATGATCCTGATGATGGATTGTTCTGTTTAGCTGTCTTGTGTAATTGTTGATCAGACAACCTTAGCCTTCAAATGTGGCTTATGACCAAAATGTTTTACCCCAGTGTTCATCACCCTTAAAGGTCGTGATCTTTTGCACTTTGACATACTCTGCAGCTTCTTCTTTATTTCATTTCTGCTTTGAACGCTTTGATGGAGGAGTTTCTGAAGATGTGCTTGCTGCTTTTTTTTTAGAATCCTTATCATCAGGATCATAAAGAGCACTCCGGACGAAGCGTGCAGCAGCTCCCTTATCCAGACGGGCAGCTTTTTTCTTCTCTGTGATCTCTTTCACTCTGTTCATATATGTCCTTATTCGCTCCTGAAACAACAGGATGGTTACTGAGGAATTAGACAATACATATGAATCCATGTGAGCAAATAATAAGTCAGAGATAGATGGCACATACCAATTCCTGTTTGATTCCATGTTCTCTGGGATTTATCCCTTGTGTTACCAAGTACACTGAGTAAGATAAAAAATAAAGTCACATGTCCACACTTTCCACACAAAATGACATCCATGTATGGAAAAGTTGTAATGTATTTGTCTCTTCAGTATGCTTTCGCTAAATTTATCTATATTCAACAAGATATAAAGATTAGACAAAATAGGGAAAAAACTCACTCCAGAATAATGAATTAAGGGTGTAGGCAGACATCAGATCCAGCTTGGCTTGATCCAGAGGATCCAACTGTTAATGAACCAAATTGTATTTTATTTATAGCCTCCTGCATACGACAGATTAGTATCACTTTTTTCATTAAATGTATTTGTAACATATTCAATGCAGTATTGTTTCACTGAATAAAATTTTGCTCTATAAAAGAAAATAAATATAAACACACTAGCCACTTTATTAGGTACATCTTCCTAGCATTGGGTTTTGACATCCTTTGCCCCCAGAAGTGCCTTAATTCTTCATAGCATAGATTTAACAGGGAGGTGGAAACATTGCTCAGAGTTCTGGTCCATATTGATATGATAGCATCACACAGCTGGTGCCGCTATGTCAGCTGTACATCCATGAGGTGAATCTCCTGTTCCACCACATCCCAAAGACAATCTGTTTCACTGAGATCTGGTGACGATGGAGGTCATCTGAGTACAGTGAACTAATAGTCATGGCAAGAAACCAGTTTGAGATGATTTACGGACATGGAGTGTTACACTGCTGGAAGCAGCTATCAGACGATGCATACACTGAGGTCATAAAGGAAAAGACATGGTCAGCAACAATACTTAAGTAGGCCGGCACTTCTGTTGTTGTCTTCTGTTGCTGTCACCCATCAGCTGCCATGTTCAATGTGTTGTGTGTTCAGAGATGCTCTTCTGCATACCCTTACTGTTGTCTTCTTATGAGCCTGTGGCAGTCTGGCCATTCTCCTCTAACATCTGGCATTAACATGACATTTTCACCCAGAGAACAGACAATCACTGGATATTTTCTCTTTTTTAGACCATTGTATGTAAACCATAGAAATGATTGTGATGGAAAATCCCAGAAGATCCGCAATTTTCTGAAATACTAAGACCATGTTTCATCCCCATCTCAGTTGTTTTTCTTGACCATGTTCACGTTCCTAAATTGATTGAGCTATTGGCACATTAAATAATCTGTTACCAAGTATCTGACCATGTGTTTCTAACAAAGTGGCCGGTGAGTGCACGAGTGTATACAGATAGTAGGTACGCACAAGAACAAATCTAAGCCAACAAAAAGACCACAGTACCCGATGTGTATAATAGTATTAGGCCTACCTTTTGCAGCAGGTCATTTCTAGGCATCGACATCAACTGCTCCAAGATGGTTTTAACTGAAGTCACTGACGAGTCGAAGCCCGTGAGCTGTTCATCTATCTCGTGAGGGTAGTCCTCTGCGGCCATATTTCTGTAAAATAATTGAATAATTACAACGTCGTGTAACTTTCCTATAGGACTATTTTTCATTAGAAGAACAGAAAAACAATAGCAATATGTCCAGGGAGAGAGCTAGCATACAATGCTAACAGGAAACCAAACTAACGTTTAGATAAGCTGAGGAAAGTGACAAAAGGGATAGATGTAAGTTACTAATTACTGATTTAATAGCAAAACGGGATCACTGTAAATTAAATCTAACAAAACAAAATCACATATTTACCCTGTTAGCAGACAACACGCTTTAGCCGACAGGAAATGACGTTAAAACTGTGACCTAGTCGTCTTCGTTTTCCTCTTCGCTCCTCTACTGCCGTCTGCCGTTGGGATGAGTGGAACAGCTAGTTATCGTTAGCTAAAAAAAAATTTTTCAGCGTGATAACAATTTTATTTGCAGTTTTCTATATTTTGTTTAATAACAATATCCGTTTTTGTGTAACCGTGTGTATTCTCTAAATCGACGCTCCTTATTATTGACTTATGGCACAATTTTTAAAAAAAGGGTCTAAACGAAAAACTTATTTAAGTATCAGCTGTTGTTTTCATTCCTATTAAATGCCCAAATGTATTTAAAATACTCATATGTAGTAGTAACTTAATATCTAAATACAACAGAAGTGGTCATGTTACTGTGGTAACGTGGGGCGTCAGTGTGGTAAATAAAACTGAGCGCGCTGGGATGGGACAGCAGTTTAAGTGCTGTGTTTTGGGACTGTTGTAGCTCAACCCAAGCAAGCTATAAAGAAGACGCCCGAGTCATCATGGATAACTGTGATTTAGAGAAGCTCTGTGTTTCTGCTGGGAAGCTCCGTCCATCGTTCACACCTGAAGTCACAGACTACAAAGTGACTGTGGAGAGCAGCGTCAACGAAGTGACACTGGACGTGATGACAAGCGATTGTGGGGCTTCATATAGTATTGTGAGCAAGCTTTATGCCTTCTATTTCTCAATTCAAGTCTCTTTCGCATCTAATTTAGCCTTGTGATGTCTATTTCAGCTCTTTGGTGATAGGTCTAACACGATTACACTGAAAGATGGGTTGAACAGAGTAGGAATCGAGGTGGTAGCTGAGGATGGCACCATAAAGAAATACAGTGTGGAAATCACCAAACTGTCAGCAAAGATCGCAGAGCTCAGTAACCTGGCTTTGGAAGGAGATATTTCACTTCACCCCGCGTTTTGCTCCAACGTTTTTGAATACAATAGTGAGTACAGCCTATCTGTGTTAAACAAGAAGTTGTATGTGAAATGTATAATTCTTTGTTTTGTTTTCTATTTCAATTGATACACAAAAGCAGCCGCAGCAGTACACATGTATGTAAATGTATGTATAAATATGCTACTTTGTAAGTGAATATTATTTAAAAATGCAGACATAAAAGGTTTGCAGTATTTCTCAGTTTACAAAATAAATTGTTATGTGCTTTTCTGGGGGTTTTTGCCTCCAGATACTGTTCCCTTTTGTTGTAATTCAGTGACACTCCTTCCTGAGGTGCCTGACAGACGCATTAAAGTTACAGTAAATGGGGTGAGCAGCTCGGAACCAGTCCCTCTGAATTTTGGAGACACAGTGGTGGAGATTTCAGTCTGTTCACCAGATGGCAGTGTTTCACAGGTATAATAAGACATGGCTAGTGGTCAAACTTTATATATGCATCCTAGCTTTGAAATTCTTTGAAACTCATCATTATCCACCTGATAACATATAGTTTTCTTAATTTTTAAACTTCATAAGCTTTTAGCATAGCTTTTGCTTCTGTGTAATGAAACTTATTAGGAATTTGAGTCTTTTTAAAGGTCTCTGTTGGAGCCCTAATCAGAATCAGAATCAGAATCAGAAAGGGTTTTATTGCCAAATGTTGAGCAGGTTTACAACATTAGGAAATTGCTGCGGTGCTTCAGTGCAAACATGCTGTCATAAATTGCGCTTAAATAGACATGAAAAAATAAAAGTAAGAATAAGAATTAAAAGTGCTACGTAGAAAGATATATGCATGAGATATACATGAGATATATACATGAGAATAAGAATTAAAAGTGCTACGTAGAAAGAAGTTGTAAAATGTTGCTTTTTTTGTTTCTTTCTTTGGTTTTTGTGCAGGTGGTGATCAGTGCCAAAACATGGAATCATGCAGTGAACACAGCGTAGGGTCATGAGCTAGTGGTGGGAACAGTCATACGGTTATTGTTCATGTGACCAACAGCAGAGGGGAAGAAACTGTTCTTATGGCGAGAGGTTCTGGTGCGAATGGACCGGAGCCTCCTGCCTGAGGGTAGCAGGTCAAACAGACTGTGTCCAGGGTGAGAAGGGTCAGCTGAGATCCGAGCTGCACGCCGCAGTGTCCTGGAGGTGTACAGGTCCTGCAGAGATGGGAGTCTGCAGCCAATCACCTTCTCAGCAGAGCGCACAACACGCTGCAGTCTCTGTTTGTCCCTGATAGTGGCTCCAGCGTACCACACGGTGATGGAGGAGGTGAGGATGGACTCGATGATTGTGGTGTAGAATTGCATCATCGTCCGTGTTGGCAGGTTGAATTTCTTCAGCTGCCTCAGGAAGTACATCCTCTGCTAGTACATCCTAATAACTCCTGCACATGAGTGGATCCATCTGCTTTGTACCCATACATTTATCTGTGGTAACCTTTTGTCAGTAAGGGAGTAGTTAGCTTTATATACCTAATGACCTTCTCACCTTTTCAGGTGTACAAAGTGTTGGTGACTCGAGAGCTGCTTCCTGTGCCTGTGACTTTCACTGATGTGAAGCAGCAGCTGGAGTATGAATGCCCAGTATCGCTAAGTGCTTTCTACAGGCCTTTGTCTATCAATCACAGGTAAGTTTTGAAACAACTCACACATATTGCAAAACATATTCGCCAATAGTCACATCCATTACTTATCCTTTGGTTCATGCTGAATATTAATTTGCAAATGAATGATGTGTTTCCTTTATATAAAAAAATAGTATAATATTTAGCAAATCACCTTTCACACATTTGTTATTTTGCTAAATTGTAGTGAACCAAAGAGCATCTTCTCAAGGCCTTATATTGAGATGCTTGCCCGAAGGTCAAAAGTTGACCCACTTAGTGACTGTCCTCTTGGAGACGGCTGGAAGGTTATTGAACTGGACCTTGACAAGAAGATGTCAGCTGCCTTGGTCAAGTGTTTCTTTTTTCACAGAGGTGAAGCATTTCAAACATATTAGTTTAAAGCTACTGGCAAGAGTGGATGTTCTTATTCTGGATGTTCAGATAGGAGGAGGTTGTGTTGTTCTTAAAGAGAGCTAGTAGATTCCTGAACTTCTAGTACAATGAATGTCACATCAATGAATAACAAATGAAGCCACTGCCCTAATATGGATTCTTTGAGTTACTTCATTATTTCCACACCTATAGAAAATGCTTACAGCTACATTGTTGACAGGTATCTTACCTCTTAGCAGAAGTGATTACACAAGCTATACTATCATGTAACATGATGTAATACTGTAGACAACGATCATGTTACTCTAATGACAGGGGTATTATTACTTAACTAAAACCTTGTGCCACTAACTGTCATGGGACAAAGGCTGGATTTTATATCAGGCCTTTATGTTCAGAAGATCTGGCTTGCTTACTCAGGTGTGTATTTCTAAATAATCAAGGCTTCTCTTAAATTGTTTAATTTAGGTAAAAGTACAAATAAAGTAAAATTGTATTTATATAGCATCTTCCAAGATAAATATCACAATATGGCTTAAAAGACATACATAACTGATCATCTGTCATTCTCATAGCAGTGAAGGAAAATGTCCTTAAATTGCAAATGGCAGTTTTATTTATATACAACATTTCAACCTTAATATGCTTTATAAATGCCCCTTAACAGAACTTTGAAGCAAACTGTGATGAAGAGAAGTAGAAGAAAACGTGTTTAGAAGCAGCCACAGACAGAGATCGATTAGAAAGATACGACCATAACAAAAAGACCCAGAAACACCCGCCCAGTATCTCAGCCTATCAAGCCTTTTGCACCCGAAGGGACAGATGGACTGAAAGACATTTTTGAATAAAGATGCAGGTAAAATATCGAGAGTGCAGGAGCATGCTTTCATCGAGTCAACTAATTGCTAGTTTGGACACATTGCCTAGGGGGAGGTTGCATGGGGAGCAATTCTACAGATTTGTTAAATAACCTGACAGCTAAATCCATCCCGGTCCACCTCTAATGAGCTTTTTTCCCCTTTTAAACAAAGGGTGTGACACTACGATGAAACTGTCTGAGCTTGGGTCACACATTCTGGACTGTTTACATAAACCCACTGGGGACCTAGATGCAAAGGTCAGTGTAAAAGATTAAGCAGTAACCTCCATTGCCAGAATCGCTGACTTTGACACTGTTTATCCTTTATTTACAAGACAGTGCTCCATTTAACTGTGAGTAAACGCAAGTTTGAATTCCATAGTAAAAATAATGACCACGTTTATGGTGAACGAGTCAATAAAATAGTAGTTTTTATTAACCATGTATAATTTTTACATTTCAGTAATTGTTATTTTACCATTGCTAGAATGACAAACCCAGTTCTGTATATTCAGCACAGCCACCTTGTCAGTCCAGTTCGAAGCTTTATCAATGGAACCTGGTAAAGGCACTTTATAAAATCTTTATTTGTGATATAATCAGGATACTATTTCTTTTAGGATGTAACAGAGACAGATTGGTATAAGAAGCACTTTGAATCAGCCAAATGTCTGGAGACAGAGACCAAACACACCTGTGAGGTAATAAGCTGTACTGGATATTCCTTTCAGTGTCCAGTTAGTTAATATTCTGACTGATGTTGATGATACACAGCAAACCTAAAAACCTAAAATTACTTATTGCCATAGTTCTATCTTGTAGTGAATGTGGGAAATCGAGGACCTTTATAGTTTACCCACTTAATCAAATGAAAAGTATAAGTTATAATATGGCTCATATCACTACTCCTACTGTATCTGTTTAAGCTTTCCTGCTTGGTCTATTTTCTACTACAGATTCGTAACCGGGAGAAAAGACTACAAATGACAGCAGCAGAAGACAGTGTTGACAAGTTGTGTGCTTTGGCCCAGGAGCACCTGAAACTCTACAGGCAACATCTGCCAAAGCCAGGCATGTAGCACTTTCACGCCTACATTTTAACACTTTGTGAATTATTATGCTGCATTGTAAGATGGTGATCCAAAACAAAATGTGGGTCAGACAAGAGTGTAAAGCTATTATAATACAAACTAGAAAGTCAGAAAAAAAAACCAAATGCATTTTTTCACCTGTTACTTTTTATAAAGTGCTGACTAGTCTGTCCAAATTTCCATCTGCCCTAATGCCGAATGTCTGTAGTTGCCTTTATTTTTAAACAGGCTATTTACTGATTATTTAAAAATACTCTGGAGCAAAGGGACTTTTTCCTTGCCTTACCTTGACAACACAGCTCAGCTTAAAGCTAATAAAAAATACATGAAAACAGGCTGCTAAGTGGCTACTTCTGAAGCGTTCTCTTTTATTTGACATGCCAGACACTCACACTCAAGTTTGTGCTCATGTTTTCTCAGCTATCTTTGCCTTGCTAATTTTTTTGTGACTGAAAAGTATCAAAATGAGAATGAGTGTCATGAGGGTTGTTAGTAAAAAGTGTTGATTTTTGACCTTTCATTTTTCATGTGGCCTGGTGAAACGTTTTCATTTTTAAGACACTGTTTGTTGCACATTAACATTAGCTCAATGCTTCTGTCAGACTCAAAAATTTCATCAGCTAAAATGACTTTTCTGCTATGTAGCATATATCAGTTATAAAACAGCAAATGCTGAATGGGTCTGCTTGTTGGATTATGTAATGTACCAGGGAATATAACCAATTAAAAGCTTGACATCAGTGCACTTGGACAGAAAAAGGACGCACTTGCCAAGGGAAGATACTCTCTTTCAATATTTCATGCAAAAGGCGCATCCAGTACTCGGTAAAGAGAAGGCAGCTAGATGGGAGAGTCTGTTTAGTTTTCATTATGCATTGTGCTGTGAAGTATTCATGCTTGGATGAAACTGTCCTTTAATAAACTGTTCAAAATGAGCTCACTTCACAAAGCACACAATACCTTATCCAAGATTTTTTTATTTTTCTGATACTCAATACAGTTGGAATGAAATGTATTAAATTGGAGAGTCAAAATTGCTGTACTAAGATTTACTTCCATATGAATTTTATTACTGCTACTACTAAGTACTACTAAGTGACATGATACGTGCTGAATTCTTTATAATTCCTGGAACAAAACACGATCATCAGGTTTACACTGCTGCTGGTTGCTGACAGCGTTTTGAGCATGCCACCAAATACAATCCAAAGAATTACAAAAATAGTTAAATTCAAGTCAGCGGATTATAAAGGGCTTAATTACTTAATAAAATTCGAAACTAAAGCCAATATTCATGACGCATGCTGTGTACTGATTAAATCAGTTTCTCTAAATACTTCAAGCTATGTTTATATGTGTAAGATCAATAAAATTGCTAGTGGTAACAACAGCCAACAGCATTTTATTCTTCTCACATTAATAAACACATTTAGACAGTGTTCTTAAGCTCAACCAAATACTTAAACTAGACACACTTATGGTAAAATTGTAGATAGGAAGTCTATTGTAAGTTTGGTTTGATCTTACATTTGAACTGAAGGGGGTTTTAAATGGGTCTTTAAAACTCTTAAATGTAATGTCATCCTGTGGCGATGAAAAATGTTGTTTGCCAGTACTATATAATCTATATAGATGCAAATTCTCTCATATATATGCAAATCCTCTGGTCTCTCTGTCAGATGTGTACCACAAAACAGTGTTTTATTTTTCCCATTTCCACAGGAGACCTGTTGCACCATGAAGATGGCCAGTCTCCTCTGCATAGCCTGGAGCAGGCTGCTGTCCACTATGCATCAGCTATCAGACTTAACTCCAGAGATGCCAGGCTTCACTTCCAGCTGGGTCTCGTGCTGGAGGAGCACCATTACGCTACAGAGATGTACAGCCTACAGAGGAAGGTGTGGTACTATTATACACAAATAAAAGCTCTCTATGCAGCATATTAGTTGTATTAAAACAATGAAAAAAATTACTGAAGGTTATTTTAATCAGAATTGCATAGTAAATAACATGCTAATTTTAAATTAAAATATATGGTCAATTACAGCTGAAATGTCAGTTAACAACATTGCTTTGATGTTGCAGTACACACTTTCATTATTCATAAGCATGTGGAAGTTTATGAAATGTGACAAAGCTTTCAGAAAATATAAAAATAGTACTTTTTTGCCAGTTTATTGTAAATCAGTTGTCTTGTTGATTTTTGAGTTGAAAGCTAATGAACCTCGCATGTTTCAACTCAAAGGCTGACAAAGAGAGAGATGAATTAAGTGATGCCAAATCAACAGCACATCAGGATGACATCTTGGCTGTGTGTAAACTGCACAGTTTCCTTGGAACACCCACAGTAGAGAACCAGCTGCAGGCTCTGGATAAAGAGTATCATCTGCTCAAAGAGCAGGGACAGTCCAGCAAAGCAGACTATGTTCAGACTCTCTACATCTGGCTTTCTAAGAAAACTGGCAAGGTAATTGTGTCATATGCTGTCAGTACCTCTGCTTCTATTGCTTGAGGAAACTGTTTTATCTGATAGTGATGAAAAAGATTAGTGAGGGGCCAGTACAGACAGACTATCGCCGTCTTCCTAACATCAGTACAACTTCTCTTTGACTTATGAGTGATCTGTTAGAATGTAAAACCACCCTAACCCTTTTGTAAACAATATTCAGTTCAGCATCTCAGAATATTACTGTTAACATTTCCACAGGCTCTTCAAACACACTTAAGTCGTCACAGAGCTGAATTTTATTCAGCTGAAGATCTTGATGTTTTTCATTGCTAGTTATAGAAATCAGTATCGTTCCAGATACTTCCGTTCTGCATTCACTACCATGGTAAATATAGATATTGTTCTGTATGGTTGTTTTTAGTCTAAGCATCTATGACTGTTACTTATCATCAATAAACTTGGACTTGGTGGTTGCAGGACATCAGTGCAACTATGCAGGATAAAGAGAGCTATATCCACCGAGCCCTTCTGAAGTACCTGGATGCCTGGTCTCTGTGCCCAGAAAGCTGGGAGTACAGCCTCCATGCAGGAAGGCTGCTGCTGCTGCAAGGGAGGGAAAGGGAAGCCCTGCTGCACTTTCACAATGGGCTGGCCCTACGACCCCTACACCCTGCACTCAGGTCAGTTTGCAGGATTGTACATACGGTAGTAGAAGAAGGAAAAATATTGTAATACTAATAGTAACTTGTAATAGTAACAAGAAACTAGATTAAAGAAGCTGATTAAATATTGCAGAGTTAGGAAGCTGTGCAGCTCTCACTGTGATGTCACTGTGACATAGATAGAAATAGATTAGATATAAGCCAGAAAATCAATGCTGAAACTCACAGAGGTCCACTGAAAAATGATACTAACAATTATTTAGTCTGCTGGTAACAGCTTAAAAGCAAGAGTTTGACAATCTGTTGCTCAGCTACTGAGTTTCTGGTAATCAAGAACAAAATACAGAGAGGTTAAAATATGCGCATCCTTTCTGTGGCTGTGTAAGAGCAGGTTTGAAAAAGCCCTTATTCTCCTTCTTAAATTCTCACTCCATGATAAGCCCTCTATCATATAACCTTTCTAAGATTAGACTGTTAAACAGGGTAAACTGGGTCTAGATTCTAAACATCTAAAAACTAGATCAGAGCTCTTCAATGTGTGCTGCCTTTCTTTTTTCCAGATTCTTCGCAGGCCTGGGTCTGCTACTGCAGGAACAGAAAGCCTCTGAGGATGCAGAGAAGGAGGCTGCTTTGTTCTTACAACAGGGACTGGAGCACTTTATCAGCCAGCGCTGCAGCAAGAGGTGTGTGTGTGTGTGTGTGTGTGTGTGGTGGAGGTGGAGGTGGATATATTCAGTGAGAGAGGGAGAGTGTGAGGCCATGACAGCAACAATAATATACCAGCTTGTTCTGTTTAAGCCTGTTGAAAGGAGAGGTAACTGATTGAAAGAGACCACTATCATCTACAGAAGCACATTGATACACTTTAAGTTGTGTCATCTATAGAGTTATAATGGCTGCTTCGTGCTTGTACTGCCATATATTTTAGGATTTTGTTTACAGCTGGGAGGAGCAGGATCTATCGGACCCTCTGTCCAGCCGCAACACACAGTTCCTACGTGGCCTTCTTACTCTGGGGCAACTGCAGCAGAGAAGCACATTATGCACAAAGGCCATGAGTGCTGAACAGGTCTATCATATGTATGCAAAACTTTGGGAGTTTTTATTTTTTGCTGGTTTTATTATTCGGGGTTTGCAGTGGATATCGGCTCTAACGAGCTGTCTCACTCATCTCAGCAGTGAATGTGCGATCCAAAGAAAAGTCCTGTCATTTAAGAGTAGAAGCCAGTTTAGCTGTTTTAACCACTACATAAAAACACTGTCTTCTTGTCTCTGTGCTGGACTGCTTCAGTGTGGCAATGCTGAGTACCCAGAGTGTGAGTCAGTGTGTACGTCGTGGTGAGGTGAGCAGGCAGCTGGAGTGGGTGCTGCTGGATGCTCACTTTGCCCTGCTGCAGAGGCTGACCCAGCAGAGTGAATGCCAGGCTAAGACTGGCATTGAGAGGCAGTCTCTGGTGGCAAAAAGATGCTAGGCCCTCACAGCTCTAATACGTCACACCTCTATCACTCCCTGTCAGGAACTTCTTGACATGCAGGAAAGGGTATGTTGAGCTTTCTTTTTTACGAGTGCAGGGTACCTAATCCATAGAGTGACTGTTAATATCCAAGAGTGTTTTGTGTGACATAATTCAGACTTTTTTTCTCTTCCGGTTTCTTTACTGCTGGTGCATGAAGACGTGCCACCTTGCAGTAGTAACCACACCGCGTGACAGCCATGCCCTTTGTCTCTTGGGTCTGGCACAGCTGGCTCAGTACGACAATAACCCAAATTCAGAAAGGTCAAAGGAAGCTATAAGTGATGCCTTTCTCAGCCTCCAGGCCAGCATTGAGCTGGAACTCAAGACTCAGATTGGAGAGCCACCTGAACAGCTGACCAGTGAGTCTCTGTACATTAACTAAAGTGAGCTTTTCCAGAGAAGATGGTTTTCCCAGCAGCTTGCAGTGGTGCACTTCTTTTCACTTGTGAGGTAAATAAAGCTGGTTTACCTGTAATGTGTAGAAAACTACATAAAAATAAAGCAGAATTGTAGGCCTGACCCCAGCCAGATGAACCAGCTTCCTCCACCTTACAAGTGGGAGGAAGGTCACCACCGTAGGCTGCTGGCAACACCATGGGTCCTTTTCATTATGCTAATGTGCCTCCTCACTTCCTTCACTTGCATTTCTTGCTCCCAGCAAGGATGTGAGAGAGATGAGAGGAAGCGATGCCAAGATGCAAGAATCAAAGCTGCCAAATGAAAAATCCTTGCCTCCATAGTGTCGGTCTCAAGTTATGTTAGTTACTTAAGAAGGTTCACAGCTGCATCACTGAATGATATGAATGTCCACAGAACTTCTAATATTATAATTTCTTGTCTTTTTTCTCATAAGATATGTTCATTGATTAATGTATCTTAATTTTAGTGGCATTATTGCCAGTGTTGATTTTAGTCATATAGAATTCGTTTTAAATATTTTAATTTATGGAAAGGTCAGTGTCATAAACCTGTTTCATAGAACCCCCAAAATGGTAATCATAGCCCCTCATGTCCTTCAGGTACATTTACGGAACTGGAAGATCTCCTGTGATGGTCTTTAGGAAACAATTTCCATGCTATGGGAGGAGAGGGGATGCAAGAAAGCATATGTTAGGATAATGAATGAAAAGGACCTGATATTCTCTAGCAAACATACTTCATTGACATCTCTGGTGGTCATGTAACTTTTATATTCCATGTCTTGTGCTTGTATTTCATGCCAGAATTATTACTTTCTATCAAACTGATGATTGTGTTTCAATGAATGTTCTGTTATTTCTTCCAATAGGCTGGTGTTTTTAACACATTTTTAATGTAGCCTTTTTGGAATTTAACTTTTCCTCACCATTACCTGTTTGCTCAGAACAAAAGTGGTGGCAGGAAAAGGTGGAGGTTAAAACTAAGGAAGCTGCCAAGCAGTCCATCACCCAACCAGCTGGTGTAAAGGAGACTTGTGACATCAAATTGGCAAAAAGAGGAGTGCAGCAGAGCAGGGGAGGTTCTAGGTGTGTAGCAGTAGCTGTAACCAAAGCACCAGCTCCAGCTCCCACCAGGGGAGGGAAGGCTGTCCGGAATCCAGCCAAAACCCCTGCAGCCAGGTTTGTACTGAGAAAGGTGTTTGTAGATACATGGTTTAGATGGTTTTCCCTTTCCCATTGTCATAGCATGAATGATTTCTTATGGATTTATAGCCTGTATAGCTTTGCCTTGCTTCCTACGTATGAAGCAAAAACAGCCTTTTACCATTTATGACTCTGGGTCTGCTATATGAAAAGACAAAACAACAACAAACAACCAAACTAACAAAAAAACAGACTTTTCACTTGAATATTAAATAAGTTTTTAGAGAGCCTGTATTATGCTTTCTCTCCTGTAGGGGGAGTTCTGGAGCAGCTGCCAAGCCAGATAGGGTGAAACTTTCTGGTCATAACACTAAACCTCAGCTCCCGCTCAACAAGTCTAAACAGGACAGTTTCTCTGATACTTTGAGGAAAGCTGAGGGTAAGGCATTACAGAGGCAAGTCTGGGAAACTGAAAATCCTTTCTTGGTGAGGTGTGAACAGGTTTTGCAAGCTACAATAAAAAAAAAAAACTACACAGAGAAAATCTAAATCTTGATGATAAAAGAGGGCTTATACATTTTTCTGTTTAAGAAGTTCAAATATAATGCTGTTTAACTGAAGGTATAACATGCAAAACAGTGGTATTGATTACTTGAAATGCAGATGATTTGACATTAGTTGTTTAGCACCACTGTCATAAATATACAAATTTTCTTTACTTAAGGATTTTGGTTTCCAAGAACATTAAATGGGTACAATGTGGGATTCAAAACAATCTCTGTTCAGTTGCTGTGACAGACAAAATCCATGAGTCCAGTCTGATGAACCGCAGATCTCATGCAGCAAGACTGGGTCTGGCTCGAGCTTACTCGCGATCTTCAAACACCCAGGACCAAGCAAAACAGCTATACCAAGAGGTCATCGCAATGGCACCAGAGGTCAGTTATCTTTTATATTTGCATTTTAAAGCGTTTCCCAAAGTTTCACAATAGTCACATTAAGTAAGGATTTTATTAACATGTTCTTTCTCCCACCAACTCTGTGGAATAGCCACATGTTCTGCTGTTGGACTAGAAAATTAAACTATATATATTCAGATTTTAAAGTCTCGTGCTCAAGACTTGAAAGCGGTTACCCTTTGTTCATAAATCTTTGCCTGAAAAAAAGATCTCAATTATGTCTGAAGAAAATGTGCAGTATAATTCAAGACATTCAAAATATGAGGGAGAGATTCATATAGAACTAATAAAATGTCATTATTTGATCATTTGATTCAAATTTAGCTGAGATTTCTGAGTAAATACTTTCATACATCTCATGTACAGTGAATATAGTCATTCAAGAACATTTAGGAAAAAGATTTCCCATTACATGTCTTCGATATTTAGAAAACCTCTAAAAGTTGTAGTTTATATATTTTCAAAGAGTCTCATGCTCTTGGTGTTTATCTGGTTTAATGCAGTGCAGATCAAATATGATTAATGAACTGACTGTTTAGATCCATGATGCCTACATCGAGCTTGTGCAGCTGCTGGAGCCATCCGACCCTCAGGCTGCTTTGGATGTATACTGCAAATTCCCTTTGAAGCCTGTGGCTGAGCAAAACTTCGAGGATGCCTTCATCACAGGAGAGATTGTGCGCATGCTGATGTCTGAGGAGCAGTACGACCACCCACAGCTTGGCCCCAGCCTCATAGCTTATGGCAAAGTCATGGGCCTAAGTGATTACTTTTTATTATTATTATTATAAATACTATAAACACGTGGTATTAGCTTTGGAAAAAGTCAGACTTGAACAGTAAAAAGTTATTTACAGAAACCTTTAGAGTTTAAACAAAATGTCTAGTTAAATAACTTTTTAATGATTTTGAATGGACATGGGGAGCATCTACCTATAAAGTGTGAGTGTTGCTTATTAAGATTGCCAGCTACAGATACATTTTTAGGTGTAAAAAAAATACTGGTTTACCATGATTTTCTTTATAGGCAGCTGGACTATATTTACCAAATGTGTTGTACTGAAATCATGCCGCCAGACCCATGTGACATGCCATGTCGTGTTATTTATAGAGATGTATCACATTCAGCTGGTGTGATTGACAGATAGATGGCATATTGCATACTAAATAGTAATACATATATGGTGACTGCTGTCAAATAAACTGTGGCCACAGGGCAAGTCAGGATATAAAGTAGTTATATAAAGATATTTAATATTTTGTCAGACACACCCAGACAATATGACATGCTACAATATTTTTGTCAGTGTGAGTGAACTAATTTTGTTATGCAAATCTGTGGTTGTGTTTGCAGGTTGCATAGAGAATTACATTCACATTTTGGATGGAAAGTCTAAGACCAAGCTGCTAAAGACCGTCTACGCGGGGATCCACAACAGACAAGAGGATGATGAGGATCTGCAGAACTTCTTCAAGTTCAAGTGCTGGATATGATGTTTTTGATTGTTTGCTGTGTTGATGTAATAAATTCGG
This sequence comes from Diplotaxodon limnothrissa, assembly GCF_057381915.1. Lineage (NCBI taxonomy): Eukaryota > Metazoa > Chordata > Actinopteri > Cichliformes > Cichlidae > Diplotaxodon > Diplotaxodon limnothrissa. The sequence goes on from NC_140608.1 coordinate 4,643,822, forward strand.
AGTCTTGAGTTTAATTCTAGTCTCTTCTCCCTGGCTGCTGCATATGGTAGGGTATTCACCATCTAGCCTTTTAAATGGCCCCCCATATTTAATTTCAAAGTGTAATTGACCATTAATGTTGTCCTCAAAAGAAATGGGACACACTAACACTTATAGTAGCATGCAAATCAAAGGGGTGATGTGCAACTGTGTTTGGGCCTTTGTGTGTTCATAAACAAAACTACTTATCTTGACTACAATTACTACTGCAGTATGAAATAAGCCATTTGTATTTGGTTAAAGCAACTGAGAAATCTTTTTTTTTTTATTCAAATACAGATTTAATTAGGAAAAACACCTCTTAAAAATGTCATGTCAAAAGCCACAACTTAAACAATAGACAAAAGTGAACTACAACAATGTTCACTGACAGTGCAACAACGGAAAACGTTTCAGTTTCCTCCTACAAAAACAGAAATTGATGAGAGAAAATAAATCTTGATCCCACAGTAATTCCAAGCCAGAGGCTACAGTTATTTTTCCATCCACATAGAGACTTTACAGGAAATGTATAATTGCGTTACAGGGATACTTCTCTGCAGTAAAGGATAATATCATCTGCAGGGCTCAGCCAGACAATACACATTTTTTAGGGATATCATTTAACATAGGGGGAAGAAATGGCCAAACTCAAGTTTCCCAGTTAATCTAAAATACTTTTTAAAGGAGTATTGATTGAAATGGACATGAGCAGTCTCCAGGACTTGCAGTAGAAAATTGGTGTCTTCTACTAAAAGACTACTCATCATTAAGCCTGTGACTTACACACGGGTGGTGCAGCACTACAGATACTTGTTTGTTTTTTGTTTTTCCCATATTAGGCTGCACAGATCACAAAAAGTCTTTTATGCAGTGCAGTTGTTAAACTATGTTGAGTTTAGTGACAATAAGTACACGGACAGACTGGTCAAAACCCGAACACACACACAGGCCCTGCTTGTCTGGGCTCCAGTCCAGGCTGGCAATTGGCTGAGTAGACAGAGTGACATTCTGTAAGAGGTTGACAGATCCAGCTACACCTACGTCAACACCATCAGAGTCTTTCTTGCATCTCTGAGCAGGATACTCACTGGAAATGACATCAAAACACAAAAAATTATGGTTAGTTTACAGTTTACAGGAAAGAACATGGTGTCTGTTGACTGACTTGACTGGTTACTTACTATTTCCATAGATGTAGGTTGCCGGCTCCTCCTGTGGTCATAAAGATGTCTCTGTTCTGAGGCAAATGTCTCACCTGCCAAATGGTCGACTTATGAGCCTAAAACAGAGGAGTCATGTTTAGTACATAAAGTGTACCGAAAGACTGTAAAGAAAACCTTTCAACCACTTTAGACTGATAACAGTCACAAAGTGTGACTTGTGCTGTTTTTAGAGGTTCCTGTTTTGACTCTTCTTTGGTATAGACTTAAATTCAAAACACAAGTTAAATTTATATCATCAGTGGAATAGTCCGATCTCTGACATTGCATCTTTCCCTTGCTTCCATTGCCAAAAATGCTTCATTTTCCTTGCTTCAGCTGGACAAACTGAATTTGAAAAAGCTTTTGTTTTGCATATGCGAAGTATCTCCACCAAAAAATATTTTGCATTAAAACACACAAAATATCTAGACATACGAAAGGACATTAAAAAGCGAAACAGAAAAACCTCGGAATCCACGTGAAAGAGGCTGCTCTTGATGCTTTGAAAATGACTGAAATTTTGACTATAATAACCATCAATACCATGATATTAATGGCGCCATCTCCAACAACGATGAGGCGGCCTACATGGATGAAGTGAAGAATCTGGCATCATGGTGCCAGGACAACCATCTCCAGCTGAACCTTGGCAAGACCAAGGAGCTGGTGGTGGACTTCAGAAGGAGTCAGCACAGAGACTACAAGCCCATTATCATCAATGGTGCTCCAGTGGAGAGGGTGCAGTCCTTCAAGTATCTCGGTGTCCACATCTCCTCAGACCTGACATGGTCTGCCTACATTCAGCTCCAGACCAAGAAGGCTAAGCAGCGCCTGTACCACCTACGACAACTGAGGAAGTTTAGGGTCTCTCCTGAGATCCTCAGGATTTTCTATACAGGCGTTGTGGAGAGCATCCTCACACAGAACATCACATCCTGGTTTGGGAACAGCTGTGTTAAGGACCAAAAAGCTCTTCAGAGAGTGATCTGTACAGCAGAACGCTGCTGCAGGATTGGTCTCCCCCCGCTTCAGGACACCTACACCAGGAGATGCCGGACTAAAGCAGCACAGATACTGAAGGACCCGTCCCATCCTGGCAACACACTGTTCCAACTTCTGCAATCCGGTAGAAGGTTCCGCATCATCCGGGCAAGGACAGAGAGACTCCAGAGGAGCATCTATCCCCAAGCCATTCGGGCCCTAAACCAACCCCCCTCACCCTCTCACATCATCTATAAGTGACTGAGACAGGACTCTCTTCTAGACACTCTAAACCCACCGGCACAATGTACATTTCAAATTCCTTTAATTTTATATATGTTCATTTTGTCTATTTTGTAAAATAGTCAGATTGTCTATTCTTATTTAATTCACTTAATGTACAGAATTCACCTGCTTGCTGCATACATGCTACTACTGCACATTCACCTAATGAGTGAGAGTGAGAGTGTGTGTGTGTATATATATATATATATATATATATATATATATATATATATATATATAATGTCCCCCCTTGCACAAGTCGAGGGGCGTGTCAGTGAAATGTCAGGTTACATTTCACTGTGCGTTATACTTGTATAACTATGCATGTGACGAATAAAGAACCTTGAACCTTGTAAAGTCCATGTTGTATTTTAGTCTGAAATTCTTGGTGGAACCTTATGACTCATGGTTGGAGACACTGGTGTGCCAACTGTTGATTGCTCAGAAGAACTGGACAAATATTTAGAAAGCCAGGCCCCTGGATTTCCTGGGCCTAGCTAACACTTGGAAAGCTGGCCGTGCACTAATCCTGGTTTAAGTGTAGTTTTTCCAGCGTTTTCCCACAGAAAGCCACACATCTCTTCCCTAACATGCCCAGTCTCATTTTTCGGGCCGGTTACACAAAGGTAGTTAGACAAACATGACCCCAAACACTTCCAGCTATAAAAACGGTCAAATTGCCGTTTGCCCCCATTTCTTTCTATACCACACAAATGTAACAATAACAATAATAGTTCTAATAGCCTTTTGACATTTTCCCCATACATAGCAGCCAAACATCCATCTGAGTCACTCCACCCAGGTTAATTACCTTTTCAGAAACCGAGGCGAAGCCTTTGGTAGGGTGCTGGGTCCTCATGTCAAAAACGTGGAATTTTCCCTCCAGTGAAGTGGCCACCAGCTTGTTCATGTTGATGTCTTTCCTGTCAAACTCCACACAACATACCTAGTCAAGAAAAAAAAAAAAATAGAAATGAGTCACTCCCTGGATATTTACCACATGGCAAAGCTCCATCACAAATGATTTTACCATGCAGTAGAATGTGTTGAACTTGGCATAATGACTTCTGGCAGGTTTATACACAAAAGGAACTGAATGAAAGAGACAGCCATGTAATAAAATCAGAGCAATTCTTTGTACTGCTTATGGCATGTGAGGAAGTATTCACCTCAGACTGCCCTGTTGTTTTATGTGCAGTGTAAATGATGTGGGAAGTCATTTTCAGTTCTGTCTCCACATTTCACACCGTTTTTGTCTGCATTATAGTTCAAAATCTGTTATTTGTGCAAAGGAAATATTATGTGCCAAAAGAATTCAACCCTTAAAAAAAGCATTAGCTTTAACTATTTTGATTCATGTTTGGTTGAATCAGAAAAAAAAGTAGAAAATGTATATATGCCACATACTGACAATTTTTTCTTTCACCTCACCCCATTTTTAATGTTCGTTTCCCACCGTAGAGACATATTCCGCAGATCGAAGAGTTTGATGTCACCATTGTCATATCCAGCACAAACACAGCGGTCCTGATCATTAAAGGCATGACCTGAAATGTAAATGTAAAGGATATTTTAAGCCTGGGAAAGATCATTGAAAACAAACACAAAGGCACAACATAGGTTTATGGCTGCATTTCCATAGGTGTTCATGCTCATGTGCTTTTTTTTTTTCCACTGTACCATCTGTTTGCACCTTTTGTGTTTGGAGGGCATGGATCAGGATGTTCTTAAAAAAGTATACATGAAAAACAAACAAAAACAAAAGTTTTGTTTGTCATGTCTTATCGGTTATGTGCAGTGCATTACAGCAGCTTTATTTATGGTGGCTGATAGGTTAGCATTGTTGCTTCACAGAGTGTCCTTTGTCTGACCCAGAACAGGGTGCTTCTCTCTGGAGTTTGAATACTCTCTCCTGACATTGTACCTTTGACCAAGGGACTAGCTGGAATTTGGGCTTTGTTCTGCTGTTTAAAATTCAGAGAAATAATCCCCTTTACTAAGTATAAAGAAATCCCTCAAATTGTACACAATAGAATATATGATAAATATTTTTTTACTGCTTCTTAGAATTAATATAACCTATGACTGTATCAGTTGTTATCACTATCAAAAATGCATTACAGTCCTGTCTCTGTGGATACAGATAAAGTGGAGAGCATGTTTTTAAACTTTACTTGTGGATGTTGGTACTTCGGTCCTCAAGAAAATAATGTTCTGTGAGGACCCTGTTAAGGGGCACAAGCTGTAACAGTGTCCTTTATACTACCACAACTATTGCAGGAGCCTTAACCTCTTCAGACCTTATGTTCTTTTCTGCACACCATGGAAGTAGGGGAAGCACCAGCACTATCAACTTAGTTTCTGAACAATATTTTACAAACCAAAAGCAACAGTCCAGCAGTCCCTCTTGGTTTCTCCTTCCATTGGCTCCATGTTGGCTACAGGGGAATCCTTCTGTCTGGGATCCCACACCTTGACTGTACCTATTAAAATACAATCATGTAGGATCTAGTCTTATTTTCGTGTACTTTACTTTCCCACTATCATTTCACTGAAAAGTAATTACAATCTAGTTTGTTTGTTTTTTAAATGCTCTTACCATCTCTGCTTCCAGTAACGATCTCAGGCGCACCATCACCAATCCCCAGACCACCAACACCATCAATACTATTCACGATCTCTTTGTGGGCCTTTACAGCATATACGGGCACATCCGGGGTCTCTAGATTCCTGTGAACCACAGGACATCAGTACTGAATAAGTCTAATGTCGACGTAACAGATTTTTAAAATAACATTTCCATTACATTTTTTCTATTCCATTCCAATTATAACTGTCTTTGGGATTTGAATATAAGATCTACAATTAACACAACAAGTGTTTTTTGGTTAAAAATAGAATTTAAACCTTGCTTTCCCAGTTTGATTCTTGCTATTACAGGCACAACAGTTACAATTGGTGTATACAATACCATATATTGAGATTTCCATCAAAATCCCCTGTTGCTATGTGTCTTTGCTGAAGAGACGTGGCCCCAAATGTTCCACATTTTATAGCTTTAGGTTTCTCTACCTGAAACATATCACAGAGGTAAGAGTTTGTTTAGTTTCATGAATGGGACAATTCAGCATATAATGGAAAAGCAGTGTGGAAGGAGTGCAGTGAAAATGTATTTTCATAATCCAAGTGAGCTTGAGCTTCAGGGCATAAACTGACAGTCAGGCATTCTCCTTTAGGATTTTCTGGTTGAACCTATTAATTCAAGTCATCCAGGCCAAAAGCAGCAAAACAGCCCCAGACCATCACATCACCATGTTTGATTGTTTTCTTGTTTTTTTAGCTAACGTGAGATGGCCCTTTGTGTTCATTTTGGTCAGCAGTGGTTTTCACTACGGAACTCTCCCATAGATGCCATTTTTACCGATTCTCTTTCTTATCATTGAATCATGAACACTGACCTTAACTAAGACGTTCTTGTCTTATACTAACATTTGCTTGATCATTTGAAACATGCGTGACAAATATGCAAGAACATAAGAAATTGGGAATAGGGCAAATACTTTTTCACAGCACTGTATCATGTAGGCACTCTTGATTCAAGCTTTAGCAGCAAAATGACCTACACTTGAAACAAACAGGCAAGATAAGTATAAAAGAATCATGTTTATACACGTTTTGTTACGTTTACTCTCCTTTATCTGTATCTTGATGCCTGGCACACATCCCATGGCGCAAAACTACAACAGTAAGTTTTGTTTGTAGTACGATACACTGGTGACAGCGTAGCAATCTTTTAATCGTTGCAAGTGATGCTGTAGTATTTGCTTTTTAAGTATAATCTGGATAAAGTATGCCAACTATAGGATAATCTACAGTAGAACAATAATGAACGGGCTGCCTTCAAATTGTTGTCATGGAAACACCCTTGCCAGACTTTTCTAGAACTCTTCGACGGGCTAGCTAGCTCTGTACGCCGTTTGTATGAAATATCTGAGAGAAAAGAAAGGAACAAAGGCCCACAAGAGTAGAACGTTAATGTACCTCCTTTATGAGCTGAGCCTCGCCTTGGTGAACTTCATATATTTGAATCACTCCGGTTCCACTAGGAAAGTTTCCCAGACAGACAAACTTCGCGCTGCAGGGAATCCATTTACTGTCAAAAACCGTATAGTTCAAACTCTTCTGAATATGCGTAATAATCTGAGGCTTGGACAGCGGCGATGACATTTTTATAAGAAACACTGATATCGGCGTGAAAAACTAGACAACTGTCGCTCTCTTCCAAAACAAACTAGGTACAGCTGAGCGAGCGGCTGCCTTAACAGATGCCTGACAAAATGCGTATCTTTCAATAAAATATCTATGTACATTGGTACAAAAATCATATGCAAAAATATATAAACAGCTTGCATTCAATTCTAAAGACAACTAGAGACATCATAGATAGTTATAATAAAATAATTTTGTTACCTCTCAATCTACAGGCGTCGTTGATGTGGCTGTTTGGGTCCTTTTCGTCCCACGAGGACATGCTCACGCGTCTCCGTTCACAGTCTGCTTAGGTTTCTACTCAAAGTCTGATTTTAAAAACTTTTTTCGAGATGGACACCGACAAAAACCCAGTCCCGGACTCTGTAGTACCCATTGAGAACAAAGATGACGCCGATTCTTTCACAAAGGTTAAGTCAAAAAAGTCTCAGAAGCGAAAACGTGAACAAGATGGAGCGAGCATGGACACAGAGGAGCCCGTGGCAAGCAAACGACCGCAATTTCCGCCCATTTCAGGAGACAAATTACGGGTAACTACACCACGTGCATATATAGACTCTGTGTATTCTCTCGGTTTTGTCAAATAAATACCAATAACTGTACATTTAATGTTATTTGTCATGTTTACAAAGTAGCTTCCCCGACCAAACCATTAACTATTATGCGCACGCGCGGTGTAGTCATGTGAATACACTAAATAAAGCTGCTGTTGTGGTAGTGTGGTTGCCCAAGTAGAATATTCAAATACACAACAAATACTGTGTTTAGGTCGTGACTGTTATTATAATACTTATGATTTCACAGTACTCTGACTGTTTAAAGCACTGTCTACTAAAGCAAAAATACAGTTAGGAAAACAAAACGCATAAATTACTCGTGGTTAATATCAGTCCAGTACTCAGAGGATTAATTAGAAACTTTGAAATTAAGCGTGCATATGAATGTTTCAGTAATTAAATGCACCGTCAGGCACAATAGAAACCCGGGGTTGCTGTTTATATGTACTCTGCAATCTCTCTTTCTACTTCTGTTGTGGATTAGTGGTTTCTGTTATGATGACATTTTTTTCACTGTTTCCTGATGATTTAAAGATCAGACAGTTAAGTGGAAAAAAAGTCACCACATTAAACAATCGTAAACATGTTACATTAGTTGCAGCATTGCTTTGAGTTCGGGTTACAAAGCAAAGATGTTTTCTGATAAATCCTAACCAAATGTCATAGAGTAGTTTTGCTAACATTACACCGTATGATCAGAAATGTTCTTTGTGTTTGTTTGTTTTTTTAAGGGATCAGATGAGATGCGCAAAATCCCAGTTCCAGCTCACAGATACACACCGCTGAAAGATAACTGGCTGAAGATTTTCACTCCTATTGTAGAGAACCTACAACTTCAAGTTAGATTCAACCTCAAAACAAGGAATGTTGAAATCAAGGTAAGCTTCTCAATGCTTATATACAGTATTTCATCTCTGATATGACTAATATGCCTTCTTTCTTTCAGACATGTAAAGAAACACAGGACATCACCTCACTCCAAAGAGCAGCTGATTTTGTTAAAGCATTTGTTCTTGGATTTCAGGTTGAAGTAAGTACATGAGTTTTCTGCATGTTTTAATTCTGCCTGACTGCTTTTGTACTGAATGTATTTGTCAAGCCAAAAGTCAAGTTTTGGCACAGTGGTAGAGACACTTGACTGAAACTTACTTCAGCTCAGTGTAGTTAAATAATCTATTGTTAATACAATAAAAGTTTCCTCCCTGTCAGTAGCCTCCATAAAGTGACTTGTAGTTGTTTTTGCTTTGTCTAAATGTGTAAATTATCTTTAGAAGCTGTCACAGTATTTTATTGTTAATTTTGAGCCTTGCTGGATTGTCACTCGTGATGTAACATTCACACTCTCTCCCCTCAGGATGCTCTGGCTCTCATTAGATTAGATGAGCTCTTCCTTGAAAGCTTTGATGTCACAGACGGTGAGTTTCCACCTCCGTAGCACTTGTGGCTGCTGTTAGAGTCGTCATAATTTCTTACCAGTTCTCTTTCCCTGCTGCATGAAGAATACAATGTTCAACCTCTCGAGATCTATTTAATTGTTCTCCCATGTTTTGGCAGTGAAACCTCTGAAGGGAGACCACTTATCCAGAGCTATTGGAAGAATAGCAGGGAAGGGAGGAAAAACCAAATTCACCATTGAAAATGTCACAAAGACTCGCATTGTGCTTGCAGACACGTGAGTAAATCCACTATTTTGATATGCTACAGTAAAATTACTAATTAATTTTTCACATCATTTGCTTCTTAATCCCTCATTAATTTTCTTTAGCCACCTTTTTGAAGTTGATACGGTTTCACTGCAGCATTAATCAAACATTTAGATTGGGATTTTTTCTCTTGCATTGTTTTAGTCATGATAAGTATTGGAGTTCAATACAGATCTTGCAAAGAAACTCTGTAAAGAAGAGCTTTACTTCTTTGGGATTAAACTTAAAAAAATAAAATAAACTGGCCTGATTTGGTTTGTTAATAAGTGCATAAACATACTATCATATATTACTTACTAACAGTTTTTGTCACACAAATGCTATTTTCCTCTTCACGCAGATGTTTTTGTGGGTACTCTAAAGACAATATAAACAACCTTTCGCATACATCCATACCTGCAGTATGTTTTCTAGTTATGTGCCTTGTATTCATTGTTCATTGAAACTGCGAACACTCTGCTTTGTCTGTCTACAGAAAAGTTCACGTATTAGGATCTTTCCAGAATATCAAGATGGCCCGGACAGCGATATGCAACTTGATCTTAGGTAAGACGAGCATTGTTTTTATAGCACAGTATATCATGTGGTTGATGCTATTGAGGTGGTGCTTTATTGGATGAGCTGGTTGGACACTCTGCTGTCTCAAATACCGTTACTCCTGGAGAAGTACAAGTACTAATTTATTCACTTTGAGGTACTCATTTAAACATTGAAATTTAGATTATAAGACTCCCCTGTGAATCCTTTTATGGATTTCAATTTTGATATATACTTAAATGCAGCAGTAAAAGTGCCTAAATTAAAAGAGGCTAGGCAATAAAGCATTGGAATGAAGCCATTTTTCTGAATCAGGTGTTTAAAAAGACCTGTTATAACACTTAATGTTTTCCGTAAGGAGTGCAAAAATCGAATTTCTTACTTTTTTTTTTTTTTATAAGCTGACAGTCAGCTTAAAGAAAAACCCTAAAACATTGAACAAACAGTTTAGCCAAGTCCTGAACAAACCTATTTAACTGCTGTGCAGCCTTTTCCAGTGTTCAGAGCATCAGTCACCTGACAGCAAATCCATCGAATCTAGCATTAACCATATTTGGAATTGAACTCTTTGTTTACACATTAGTGCTGAGAAGTGACCTTTAAATCCCTTTTGCCCCTACAGGAAGTCCACCTTCAAAGGTCTATGGCAACATCCGAGTGGTGGCTAGCAGGACTGCAGAGAGATTCTAAACCTGAAGCCTGATTGGTTACCATATGTATTTCTCTTCCCCTATTGGCTGGTGGAATTCCTATGTGGGATCTGTGTTGAGACAGTCACTGCCCTTTGGACTAATACCTCGGGTTCTTCTGTAATCTCGTGGTTTCTGAATCAGCTGGTATCAAATATGATTAATAAAATTATGATACGTGCATTAAGGGAATATGGATATCTGAAAGTACGTGTTTGTGCAAATGTGTTTAAAAAAAAACAAAAAACTAAACGAAGCATGTGTGTACTCTTCTTTCCTGGTGAATGAAGATACAAGTCTAGTCAGTCACATCTTGGTCAGGTTTAAAATAATAATAATAAAAAAAGGACAGTCAAATAGAATACTTTCAACATTTCAAAGTTTATTTAAATTTTATTTTTCATACAGTATCAAGTTTCCAACAGTCCCACAGCATAAGATGCAGCATGCAGAAAAAGGAAAAAAAAAGGTTCTCAAACTTAAATCTTCTCATATCCCCACACAAACTAAAAAGAACCCAAGTCCCTCAGAGAAAAGTAGCACTTACAAACTAAAGCGCGGTCTGAACTATACAGAGAACAGAGAGCCAGAACTGCATTTAACAAATACTTATATACAAAAGGAAAAAAAAAAAACATCAAATTTTCCCCTTTAAGCTGAGTACAGTGTGTGGCAGTTTGAGACAGGATCAGATATGCAACTTTTACTGGAATCGAAGCATCTCGCTGACCCGGGTAAAATACAAAAAGTTACATGTAGTTCAGTTCAGTTGGATTACCTCTCATAATATGTGTACATTTACCAAAGTTTGGCAACATCCATATTGTATACCATTAAATTCTTAAATATATTAACATCACCATCCATGTGTAAACAAGAGGATTATTTCAAAAAATTGATCTACATGCACAACAAAAAATATACTTCCATGTCATGCAAGCACAGGGAGGCCCAAGCCGTGCAGAGCTTTGGGATAGGGGAAAAATAGAGCACTCCAGATGCACATCTCTTGACTGAAAACTGTTGTTCAAACCAGCAGTTGACCTCCAAAAGCAAAACCAAAGCTATCCCAATGCTGTTTGCAGTAGGAAGCATTTTCCCTAGAAAATAAAAATCTGGCTGAAGTTATGTTTTTTCTCCCTGTTAGTAGGTCAGAGGGTGAGAAAATGAATTGATTGTGACAGAAAAAAAAGTGGGAGAAGAAGCCAACTTTTGAAATGTACACGTTCAAAGAAAAAAAAACAAAAAACTACAATTTACAGTCTACCCATTGCACACTCGTTATGCCAACATGTTAAGATTTTAAGTGTTTGTGTTGCGCTGAAGAAAACTGACCCATCCTGTGCTGTACTGAGACGTATTCAGAAGGGCTCATTGTTAAGCAGAGGCAAAGCCATCTCCACTTACGGTTAAATAAGCTGAGCACACTTTGATTACCTAATATACACATACTGGTTAACAAAAAAAAACAAAAAAAAAACACGCTGCCTGCAGATAAGTCTCTTAAATTGCTATGTCCTTGCACAAATTGTAATCTCACCATTATTCACTCTCAGTTCTAAGCCAAGTCCGTCCAGCCTCTGTTCCTAACATTAAAGTCTTGAAATACTAATGATTCCACCATCATTCATTAGTCAGTGTGAGTGCAGAGCTAATCTTTGCATTGGAGATTGTCTTAAAGATGCACACTGCTCTATGCAAAATGCTTCACAAGAGTAAACCATGTATCAGTTTGCAGCCACAAATTATTTTTCAAAAGACATTTTCTTGGCATTAATTTTTCTATCTATAATTTTATAACAGGAAACAACGATTATCTCCAACAATATAAACACATTCTTAAGTATAAATAAAACTACCACTCTTAATACAAAAAAAGAAAGGAAAATAAAACTGGAGTTCCTTTCCTAGGAGTGACTGGAAGCTTTACCGGTCTGCAAAACTGCGTGCGTAAGCTAAAATGGAGAACAAAAAAAAAAAAAAAATTACTTTGATTTGCTTCTAATATGACTCGTAGTCGAGCAGTTGGAAGCGTCACGAGCCCATTTGTCTGGCATGAATGACTGCTGTGATGATGGGTAATAACTTGGACTGGTTTTCTGGATATGTTCTGGTTGGCACTTCATACCCTACACTTTCTAGTTGTGCTGCAAGTCAAGTGTTAATACACTACACACTTCCCCTCACGAGACAACCATAGATATACTTGTATTTTTTTTCTTCTTTATAAAAAACAAGAACAAAAAATAAATATCAAAAATAACAATTAACAAAAAGAAAAAAAGAAAATGAAAGGATGAAATATGAACAAGCCAACCAGCCTCTTCACCGCATCCCCTTCCCCCCCCTCATCCAAAACCGGAGATGCTCTTGCGAATTACAAATAGATGTCCTTCAGTCTCTTAAAGTGCTACGACCGGGTTATTGAGAGGATTTACAGTTCAATAACACTTCAAAGTTGGCTTCATGAGGCCTGTGTTTTGTTTTGTTTTTTCTCAAAAAGAAAAAGTGGCTTCACAGAGAGAGAGAAAGAGAGAGAAAAGAAAGAAAAAAAAAGAGAGAAAGAGAGCGAATACTTCCATTGATTTACACAGAGAGCGTTTTGCCGGACGTCTTGAGCAGATCTTCAGAGATGGTGGAGAAAGCGAGAGTCGAGGACAAAGGGGGGGATTCAGCAAGCGGAGAGCGCTCACACATCCACCACCATCTTTTTGTGTATATCGAGGCCACCAACCACCTGGATGAAAGTGCGAAAGGAAGGAATAGAAAAGAAAATCTTTAATAGAGTGCTGTTAGTGCTGTGGAGGTAAGCATTAAAGTTCACATAGTTTAGTTTTCTTTATAAAGTGCCAATTCACAACAACAGCACCCGAGCTTTATATTTATATGCAAAATTTAGGAATAAATTTTGATATGTGCTACGTTCAACAGTAAAAAGCCAAAAGTATTAGAGAAGAAGCTAACAATCAATCATCTCTGATGAACAACATGTGGCAAGAGTGGAAAGGAAGAACTCCCTTTTACCAGGAAGAGACCTGCAACAGAATCCGTCTCAGGTTAAGGCACCCATGCCCAAACAAGACGGCCCCTTAAAAACATTTTGACCTGCACAATAGAAGAACACCAATGTTTGGTACTGCTATTTTTAAAAAGTTGTCATCTTTTTATTACTGCCATTAAAAGGTAACCTGTTATGACCTTATATACTGAGAAAACAACTCGGTGTATTTTTAACTGACTAAAAATAAACATGTTGGTTCAGAGGGTAAACAGATTACTGTACATTACCTGTGAATATATGGCCTTCACCTCATTGTAAAGTGATTTCATATTGGTAACGTTTCATTCACCACATAACCATCAACAAGCATGTCAGTTTCACTATGAGTGACCGCATCAACAACAAGTTCTCGCTGTAACACTGCTGTGGAAATGCCGAAATGTAACAATGGGATCAACGGCATCCTGAGAAAATCTACTAAATTTATTCTCTTATTTTTACACACTTTCTCTTCCGTTGTTACTTTTACACAACAGTGTTGCTAATACTACAAAGCAAGAATAAAATCATGTCATGGAGCCTTTTCCTTGAACCTTGAAGTGTTTGAGCTGCACTGCTTCAGTAAGAAAAAAAAAACTGATCTAATACTCTCCTGCACCACTCTGAAAATACACTCCCACGAGGACAGAGCCATTTTAGTTCATGGCTCCAGAGATATAGCTGTCAAATGTGGGGCTCATGTCTGTCAGTTGGAAGTGGAGTCTTTCATTTTAGAATATGTCTCAGAGCAAAGCCATTTCCACTGGGGTCCGACAACAGACGAGTCGGTGTATCACACTTTTCAACAAGATGACACTAATTGTATTGAGAGAACTTCATTTGCATCTGTGATCTTAAATTAGATAATTACAGCCACATACTTTCTAGTTAGTTTATGCATATCAGTACGACAGCAATGAGAATATTGATCTGGGTCAGCGCTTTTACAAACCAAATAACGCTCATCACTGCCGACCTTAAATTTGCTGGATGACACAGATCCTCCTACAAATGCCGTAAGTACACACCAGGCTATGTTTACAGCCCTTGACACCACATTTCAACAAGGAAGTGTGAAACTGAAACCCAATGCCGTTGAGCCTAAGCAAAAAGTGTTTGTGTTTCCAGAGTTTTCCGCCCCTTTGACATTTGCTTCCAACATACTAGGCTGCATCAGCACAAATGTCACCACCCCAAAATACCCCAGGAGGGCTTTGACTTACTGCACAGAACTCTTCAAAGGATATCCTGCCGTCTCCGTCCTTGTCTGCATTGATAATGGTCTTGTCCACGATCTGCTGGAGCTGCGTGTCCTTCAGGTTGTTGCCTACCATCATCTTCAGAACCTGGAAGAGCTCGCCATTGGAGATGTAGCCATCCTTGTCCATGTCATAGATCCTAAAAGCAACTGTGGTGCAGGGAGTGGCATGGGGAGGGGAGGGAGCAGAAGCACAGGTAGTTGGAAGTCTAAACCAATCAGCCTTTATTATATATAGTCTTTAACTCTTCTTTAATATTTAAATGGTTGTTTTTTTCCCTTTTTTTAAAAAAGAAAACTTGACTAGCTCATGAAAGGTGACCCAAAAGGTTAACACTGTGCACTATAAAGGACATACTACCCCAAGGGAATTTGTGTTGCAGCAGCAAGGTGACGTGAGACAAACAGAAGAGGGGAGTCACAGGGGACAAAGCCCCTGACTGGTTTTACTCCCAAAGCAACAAAACAAATGGATGTGCTTGAGGATAAGAAACTTGTTCTACTACCCATGGCTACATGTGACTTAAGCGAAGAAGCAGCTTTACTTACATCGAAGCTTCTGCTCTTTGTCCCCCTTAACGCTGAACTGTGAAACACCCTCGATAAACTCTGTGAGAAAAGAGAACAGAACAGCAATCAGTGCTGTAGGTTTACAGCTAAACCAGGCTTCCCACACAGTCCTGACTTCAACATGGCATTTTAGAAACATCTCGATTTTATGGAATTTGCTCTTTAAATAGTATATTAAGAAAAACTTACACAATACAGAAGCATAACAACATCAAGTTTATTATCAAAACACAGAAGAGCTCATTTATAGACAAAGACATACACTGTTCTGAACTGTTCATTTGTTAAACTTGAACTTTATGATGATAATTCTTTTCATTAACTCTCTCTCTATATATGTTTTTGTTTTCTTTTTTTGTGGAAAGTGTTACTACTGTACAGAAGAATGTCCAGGTTGCAAAGTCCACAGATATCAAACCTGGGCTATTTTTAAGCCTGCACTATGACTGAATTTCCAAGATAGTGGCACATTTGTAAACATGCAGACCAATAAAAGCAATCCTTATCTTTATGCAATAGGGGCAATTCCCCATCATGTGTGAATGACGTGTTCAGAATGTGGACTTTGTGCCCCATTGAAATGCAAATGACCTTAAAAGCAGGTGGCAGAATATTTTAATGGACTGGAAACAAAATAAAATAAATGGTTTTAGCATTGAAAACCAGCAACAGGTCTTATTAGTGGAACAGGATGCTGGATTCTACAAGACGGAGAGGAGCTGAATGAGCTTGTTGGATTCAAGGAACTTTATTCAGTCTTGTTTTGTTTTTTTTAGATGTGGCACATAATATGGCACATATTGTAGTATTTCTTCAAAGAAATACTACAATATGTGCCATATTTGCAGTGGTATTACTCTTAGTTATTGTACTGGCTGACCCAAGCTATGTACTGTAGGCTATTTCGCACATATCTTTAGGAAGCCTGGATGCTACTGCTTTACATAATGGTGAAATATGAATAGTCACTATCAAAAATGAATTTGCAGCACGTCTCCTCCTATGTTGTTGCTTTTTTTGGCTCACTGCACACCAGGCCCCCTGTAGCAGGCATTATCTATCGATTCCATGTGTTTAGGTATGAGAGTAATACTTAAACCATGAGTAAACTAGAAGAATGAAAGCAAAGCAAACTTCCACTTAAGAACCAGGTTTGTTGCTGAAGTCACAAATGTGTAAAGGATTTTTTTACTGTTAGTCAAATCCCCACAAGCAGACAGCTTTATTGCATACCTTTAAAGTCCACTTCTCCATTCCCATCTGTGTCGAATATGTCGATAACCCTTTGCACCAGTGGGTTCTGTTGCAGCTCTGGCAGCGACATGAACTCCTCCACGCTGAGTGAGCCAGAGTTATCTAGGTCGAGTTTCTTAAACCTCTTCCCTAGCCTCTTAATCTCATCAGCATCGACTGGACAAAAAGAAAAAGCAAGAGAAGACATGGGTGAGACATTGTCTTTCAAGACATTTAGCTGATGGCATTTTCTATCTTGTTAGATAATGAAAATTATGAGCAAACAACCACAAGTGTGCACGTGTCAAGTGCCTGACAGGCCCAAGTTCTATACAAGAGCATGAGGGGAAAAAACAGCTAAAAAGTGACAATGACAAATGCATAGTGCACTGTGCACCTGCAACAACATTAGCCCAAGACTGAGCAAACAAAACCAAACAAAGAGCAATAAATCAAACACACAAAAACACTAAGTCAGAGGATATTTATGCTACCAAATAAATATCATTATAAATCTCCGCATGAAATGTAGTCATAGATTTTGATGGTCACCACTTGTAACTAGGTCAAGGACACTACTTCTAGCCTGCAGAGGCCTGGACTACCTGCTACTAGCTGCAGACCCACAGTAAGCATGGTACAATTTGTTCTGCTCTTTTCTAGCCATACCTGAAATAGATGCAACTACAAAACAAAGCTCCATTTGGTAGCAAACCTAACATGAAGCAAACTGCTCCTGCTCTGAAAACACTGCCATGGATGTAGATGTTTTTTAAAAAATGAGTAAAAGGCAGAGAAATGAGAGCTGACAAGAAAGAGTGGAGGAGGGAGTAACAGAGGAGTTATCAGAAGAGCGACACAGAGATGAGTACATAAATATAACTTACAGCCTTTGTTGTCTACTTGTGCTTTTTTATCATAAGGGGTCTGGTGGATCTTTTCTTCCCTTGCCATGAGAAATAGTCTCCACTCCCCGGCCAGTATACTGAGCAATGGTAGTAGTAATCCACAAGCAATCACAAATCCAGTTGTTAATTACTATATAAGCTCATTCACAGAGAGTCAGGTGATCATACTGGCCAACCACAAACTACTACTACTTTACCCACTTTAATATGAGTGCTAAATGGCACAGGGTGTCTATTAAACTTCACAAACAGCTAACAGAAGGAAGAGTCACAATCAAGAGGTGTGACAAAGGTTATGAACTTATTCTAGTCACGATCAGGTTTAATTTCCTCCACAAGGCCATCCAGTTTAGGCAAGGCAAGGCAAGGCAAGTTTATTTGTATAGCACAATTCAACAACAAGGTGATTCAAAGTGCTTTACAGAGACATTAGAAACAAGAACAAATAAAAAGCATGATTTAAAATTGATTAAAACAAGCAAATAAACTAACTAACTAATTAACAAACAAACAAACAAACAAACAAAACAGTATATAAAATCAAAACAGATAAAATCAGAACAGTAGATAAAATCAGTAGTTAAATGTAAGTTTTGAAATTTAAGCTTAAAGTGTGGATTTGGTGCTTTATTCAAATGCAGCTGAGAACAGGTGAGTCTTCAACCTGGATTTAAATAAACTGAGTGTTTCAGCTGATCTGAGGCTTTCTGGGAGTTTGTTCCAGATATAAGGAGCATAAAAGCTGAATGCAGCTTCTCCGTGTCTGGTTCTGACTCTGGGAACTGATAAAAGACCGGATCCAGATGACCTGAGGGATCTGGAAGGTTCATACTGGGTCAGGAGGTCATTGATGTATTTTGGTCCTAAACCATTCAGAGCTTTATAGGCCAGCATCAGAACTTTAAAGTCTATCCTCTGACGGACAGGCAGCCAGTGTAAGGACCTCAGAGCTGGACTGATGTGGTCCACTTTTTTGGTCTTAGTGAGGACTCGAGCAGCAGAGTTCTGAATGAGCTGTAGTTGTCTGACTGATTTTTTAGGTAGACCTGTAAAGATGCTGTTACAGTAATCAAGCCTACTAAAGATGAATGCATGGACTAGTTTTTCCAGGTCCTGTTGAGACATCAGATCTTTTATCCTTGATATATTCTTGAGGTGATAGTAAGCTGACTTTGTTATTGTCTTAATGTGTTTTTCTAAGTTTAGGTCTGCATCCATCACTACACCCAAATTTCTCGCCTGGTTTGTGGTTTTTAGATGTATAGATTGAAGTTCTCTGGTGACCTTTAATCGTTTTTCTTTGGCGCCAAAGACTATTACCTCAGTTTTGTTTTTGTTTAGCTGGAGAAAATTGTGGCACAACCAGTCATTGATTTCCTCAATGCATTTACCAAGAGCCTGCACAGGGCCTCGGTCTCCTGGTGACATTGTGATATATATTTGTGTGTCATCTGCATAGCTGTGATAGTTTATTTTGTTGTTGTTTATAATCTGTGCCAGTGGGAGCATGTAGATGTTAAACAGAAGGGGTCCCAAGATGGAACCTTGGGGAACTCCACATGTGATACTTGTCTGCTCAGATGTGAAGTTACCTATTGATACAAAGTATTTCCTGTTTTCTAAGTATGTTTTGAACCAGTTTAGTACAGTTCCTGAAAGACCTGCCCAGTTCTCCAGTCGTTTGAGTAATATGTTGTGGTCAACTGTATCAAATGCTGCACTGAGATCCAGTAAAACTAGGACTGACATTTTTCCACTGTCTGTATTCAGACATATGTCATTAAACACTTTGGTCAGAGCAGTTTCAGTGCTGTGGTTCTGTCTAAAACCTGACTGGAAGGCATCGTAGCAATTATTCTGTTTTAAGAAGTAACTGAGCTGTTGAGAAACTGCTTTTTCAATGATCTTACTTAAAAACGGGAGATTTGAGATCGGCCTGTAGTTGTTCATTTGTGTCTTGTCAAGATTGTCCTTTTTCAGTATAGGTTTGATTACAGCAGTTTTTAGTGATTCTGGAAACACACCTGATAATAAAGAAAAGTTGACGATCTGTAACAGGTCTGACTCTAAAGTCTTTGAGACCTTTTTGAAAAAACTTGTTGGCAGGACATCTAAACAGCAGGAGGAGGAGTTCAGTTGACCTAAGATGTCCTCCAGGTCTTTGCTGTTAATAGGTTGAAACTGTTTCATGGTGTTTAAACAGTTTTTTGGTGGACACAGTACATATCTTGGATCTGCTGTTGATGTACCAATTGCTTGTCTAATTTTTTGGATTTTTTCAGTGAAGAATTTGGCAAAGTCATTGCAGGCCATGGTCGAATGAAGTTCAGCTGCCACTGACACAGGAGGGTTTGTTAGCCTGTCAACTGTAGAAAATAAGACCCGAGCATTATGGCTGTTTTTAGTGATGATGTCAGAGAAGTAGGACCTCCTTGCATTCCTCAGTTGTAAATTATAATTGTGAAGTTTCTCTTTATAAATGTCATAATGAACCTGGAGGTTTGTTTTTCTCCATCTGCGCTCAGCTTTCCTACACTCTCTTTTTTCATTTTTCACCAGTGTGGAGTTTCTCCATGGAGACTTTTTCCTTCCAGAGATAACCTTCACCTTAATGGGAGCAATAGTGTCCATTACATTTAACATGTTAGCATTGAAGCTATTGACGAGCTCATTGACTGACCCTCTGGGCAGGTCAGGTGTTAATGGGAAGACCTGGTTAAAAATTGCACTACTGTGTTCAGTTATACACCGTTTTGTGATCACTGTTGTTGATATATTTGTGTGGGCTGAGATTTTACTTTCAAAGAAAACACAGTAATGATCAGACAGGCCCACATCAGACACAGTAACCTTTGAAATGCTCAGGCCTTTGGAGATCAGTAGGTCAAGAGTGTGTCCTCTATTATGTGTGGCCTCTGTTACATGCTGAGTCAGCCCAAAGTTGCCCAGAGTGTTACTCAGGTCTTTAGTCCCTTTGTCCTGAGGGTTGTCCACATGAATGTTAAAATCCCCAACAATAATTACACAGTCAAAATCAACACAGATCACAGACAGCAGTTCACTGAGGTCATTAAAAAAGTCTGTGCAGTATTTGGGAGGCCTGTAAACATTAAGAAACATAACTTTGGATGGGGCCTTCAGCTGTAAAGCCACATATTCAAAAGACTGAAAACTTCCAGGAGATAGCTGCTTACATTGAAATGATTCATTAAATAAGACAGCGACCCCTCCTCCTCTCCTGCTCGCCCTGACCTCACTGATAAAGCTGTAGTTAGGAGGGGTCGTCTCGATGAGAACAGCTCCACTGTTACTTTGGTCCAACCAAGTTTCAGTTAAAAACATAAAATCAAGGCTGTGCTCAGTGATTAAATCATTAATTAAAAATGTTTTCCCAGCTAGAGATCTAATGTTTAATAAAGCCAACTTAAGTGTTTTAGAGGTATTACTTGTCCCCTCGTGTTTGGGAGCAGTCTGTGGCACACAAGGTATGTTTACTATGTTTAAAGATCTTTTAGAGTGCAGCTCTCTGTGTTTTGACCAGGCCACATGTCTCCTGTCACCTAAAAGTACAGAAATTTTAGTTTAGTTAAATGGCAAAGATAAGATCGACTTAGGAAGAACAAGCTTTGTGGTGGTAACTGTAAGGAGTTACAGTTGGAATTTCTTGTAATTCTTGATGTGAGCACAGTTAGTGAAATGTAATAACCACTAAAGATACAACTGTCATCAGAAGAGTAAGAACCTGCATTCAAACTGACGCAATGTAGGGAACATACACATCTCATATTTTGGCTACGAAGCTCTAAATGCACATGTGAATGTCTGGATTCTTACAGGATGTTATCCTATTGTTCCGCTTTCTATTATACGATGCAAAGAGAGAGACGGAGAGAGACGGGTGTGGGTTGTGTTTTGGGTTTCAGAGCTCGAACACGCTGTGCTACATCAGCTCGATGACTAATCAGAGTGCGAGTGTGGTGGAGGAGTAGGGGAGGAATAAAGGAGTGAGAGAAAGACAGATTGAGAAAGTTGGAAAGGACATGACCACAGCAGCAGCCACTGCTGGTTGCAAGCAAAGCTTTACGTGAAGAAAAACAATACACTGTTGAAATCCACTTTATAAATATTCTTTATGGGTCCCTGCAGCATGTGTATCTCATCATCATGATAAATGAAAAAATTCATCTAGACCAACACCGTGAGCCAATAAGTTTTGATTTAATGCTCCTCTATTGACCGTTAGTGATTCTGTGTTCTTTCTAATAATAAAGCACATGACAGTCACATGATCACAAATTGAATTTTTATAGCACCTTCAAGCCAATAAAATTCAAAGGGCACTGAGAGAACAGTAACAACATTGTATATTGTAAATGACTCAACTACAGAACTCTGTTCATTGGTCCTTGGAAATAAAATATAAAATCGCATGTCAAATTTCCCAGGAGACTAAAAATATGTACAAATCCATTCAAAGCACTTAGAATGTCTCCAAATAAAGGCCGTCTCCAAAGCACAGTGCAATATGCTTGCCATATGGTGTACTACAAAGCTGGAACAATAAGCAGATCAATTAATTAGTCAGTTGTGCCAATTAATCGTGAGCAATCTCATTACAGCTTTCAGCATCTTTACTATTACACTGTTAATAAACTATCCATGTGCTGTGTAAGTATGTGTACATTTAAATTAATGATGTCAAAGCCACTCTGATTTTCCCCTGTTTAACAAATCAAGACGTTAGTCTGCATCAAATATCCACGACATCTGAAAACCCAGATTTATTTCTAATGAGAGGTCAGCGGTTCACTTCACTTATATGTTCCCGATATGACAAATCTACACACAAGAACACATTCACAAGCTGATAAAGACCACAGGGTGTCTGTGTCTACCAGGCACGAGTTATCAGAGGCGAGCACACGGCTGTCCTGCGACACAAAACACTTCCTTATCAGCGGCCTCCTGTTTCCTGTGCCCAGCAGATGACACCATCTTAGCTCATAACCATTTAGCCCGTGAAGGGGTATCAATGCTACAGATAGGCACCATATTGTGTTAGTACGGTAAATCAAAGCCATGTTTGAGATAATCTGTCACACAGCCGGACAGGTCTTTTTTCAGGGTGTTAAATCTTAGTATGGATACTTCTGACACACATCCAATAGATCTTGAACACTCCACGTTCTCCAAATTAGATCAAAACCAATAGCAAAGAATAACTCCGGGCAGCCCTCTCTATTAGTTCATCAGTAACTTTAAAAATACAGAGCACTTGTCACCAAATATCAGACTGTCAATTTTAGAGTTTAATGATGGGTGAAGTAGGGAGTGTTGAATCTGCATGAAAATTTAAACACATCAATTAAAAAAAAAAAAAAAAAAAAATCATCGCACAAAAACAACACTACAAATGCTTTATTTTCTCTACGATAAAAGAACAGGTATGTTTACAGGTGCAGGCTGCAGCCTGACTGCTCATTAGTTTGTCATCTCTTGAAGTTCAGGGTCTGGCTGCTGGGCTGGGGTCAGAATTCACTCAGCTTTAACATCATACTGGGGTCTTATCTAGCTCAGTGTTAGCATGCTCTCTGCGTGCAAAGAGCCAAAGTTATGTGTACATAATGCAGCCGTTTCCATCCTGGATGAAGTTTGCACACCACTCTCTCATCCTTTTGTGCAATAAAAATAAACATAATGGCCATATCCACGCTGCAGACTCTGCCACTATTTTCCTCCTTTGGCACACAAACAGAAATCAGCTGACTACAGTGCAAGTGGAGGTGGAACCAATAAAAAGGATCGTTAGGCACTCAAACTAACAATTCCAAGAAATTGAACTACTGGGAATTGGCTCTTGTAGAGAACCGGTTCTCGATTCCCATTCCTATTCTTAACAGAAATCTTGTTAAACAATCTGCTTTTTAAAAGGGTCCACAGAATCAACTAGTTGTATTTGTAGTGGCACACTGTTCCAAAGGCTGGTGTCACACTGAAAGGCGCCTCCGGTCGTTAGTCATGTGCAAAGAAGAACTAAAACTTTGCAGCAACTGTGTGATGCAGTTGAATCTATGCCATTTAAGGCAGTTCTGAAGGCAAAAGGAGGACCTCAATAAAAAGAATAATAATTACTTGCCTCAGAATTCCATACTCAGCTTTGTAAGGACACAAGGAAAAACCGTTCACAAAACCGTAACCTCAAAGTAACTCCCTGTCTCTGTTTAAGTTCCGTTTTGTGCTACAAAGTCAGGTTAGTAGGATAAGCTGGATGCAGTTCTGATGAAAAAGTACTGTGACATTTACAACACATAAACTTTGGCGCAGCCGCTAAGCAGGGAACATCTTAACACTGGATCCAGATCCCTTGTTGCTGTCAGGACCTGCCGAGTGAGTAGGTCCATGTATTATTCATGGAAGCAAGGACATCGGCCTTCCTTTTCCAGTGTCACACCAACAAGCCCCATGTCTGCTAGATTCACACACAGAGGGGAACCTACAGAGCCAAAATTAAAAATGTAAAAACATATTGGTTTGACTTATCCAACATATGGGTCCATCTGCTATGGTCAAGTGGTAGATTCCTGAAATCATATGGGAGCTGGAGGTTTAGCAGCTGATGAACAAACAAACAAGGTTCGTCAATTTAACTATTCTTATCTCATGTTCTTACACAAACTCATTCTAGTATGATTAAAAGTGAGCGCAGTGAAGAAAGTTGAATTTCTGAGCGTTACAAACAGCCTCTCTCCATTACAGAAGCTAAAAACCTTAAAATGTGGCACAATGATGTGTACCAAATCTAGCTGCAAATGAGGCATAGTTTGCGTACGACAGCAACAACAACTGATTCCCAAAAAGGCTGGAACAAACTGTGACTGGCAGTGGTCACATCCAGCCTGAAATGACCACGCTGGATGGGAAAGCGTCCTAGGTGTGAGAGCCACCATGATAAGATGAAATGTTCTTGGATTTTATTTATTTATTTTTTTTAAATTGCAACAACACCTGTAATTACCATCAACGAGAAAAGTGAGAAGTAATGTTGCAGAATAAACGATTGAGATAAGATAATACACCATACATTTCCTGAATGGGTTGGCACATCTTACTCGATTTCACACAAAACAGGATGCTGTTGAGCGACTGGCTATTAAAGCGTGTGATAAAACCTTCAACCTTCACTTTTGCTATTCACTTGCCTTCTTCGCGACCTTTGGTTGTATAGGGAAAAGAAAGAGTCATGCATCTAAGCCCAACATCAGACCTGCATGTTAAAGCCTGTCTTTGGCAGCAGAGAAACACAACAAGGTGGGTGATGTTGCAAACTCGCATTCAAACACGTACATCTGCTGTGGATTAAGGTGTAGTGGAGCTACATGTTTGCTATGATGACAGTGTCTAGTAGATTACTTTATACATTAGTTCATATACAGCACACCTTTGACAACAAGATGATTTCACTCTGGCATTTTTACACTTTACAGAAATTGATAGCGATGGTTTGAAAATGACACGTCTGTGCTTACCTTTACATTTATTTCGAGCAGAATAATATACTGTTGGATGCATTTTCATGTAAAGGAAGTTTAACTGAAATATTATCAAAAATGTTTTCCTATGTAAAGAAAAATGCTTTTCTGAGGTCTCCATAGTCACAGAGGATCCTCACACTGCTTTGCTAATGAGCATCTCTGAGGGAGACCCAATGTAACTGTGAGATGATTATGATAATCTCATATACTCCACCACACAGCACACAGCACACAACACACACACACTTACTTCCATAAACGCTGTATGCACCCTTAACTGTGTTACTAGGCAACTGGAACCCGTTAGCCCCCTAAAGTAGCCCACACACAGACACACAAACAGACACACACACACACACGAATATTTAAATAATTGTTTGGGAGGTGTATGCATGAAAACACATGCATATGTAGATGTCATCAGCCTTTGAGGGCACACAGGAGGCTAACATACATAAGCATTACTTAACAAAAAATAAATAAATCTGCTAAGGTCGGCCAAATGGTCCTCCTTCTGGTCTACAGCACACAGCTCGTCCTCCATGGCCTCCTGTACGGTTAGTGGCATTCTTGAGGTATGTGTGTATTTGTGCGTGTCAAACATTGTTAAATTCACAGCGCGCATATCACGAGTCATCTGAAAATGCAAATTCAGCCGATAAAAGAATAAATCTAAAGCAACAAAGGGTACTTTTTATATGAAACTGTCTATCAGAGTAGCTGCACAAAAGGTTGGTCTGATCACAAACTAAATGCTCTACCTAACTGTAACAAGATAGCAGTCAGACAGCGGCACAGCTGTGTGAAATGGAAATCTGCTAAGTGCGACTGGCTTCTCCACCCCATTTTTGTTTAATTATAAAAAACACAATGTTCCCAAAATATCACTAATGAGTGTGTCCTCTTAAGCATGCTCGGCCCTAAAAACGGCTCACCCTGCACATTAATGGAGACATGTGACTCCATTAACGCAGCTAACCTGAAACGAGGCAAACGGGGCAGGGGAGGGATGCAGAGTGAAAATTCAGTTGACATGTTAGTGAGGATCACAGTGCACATTCTGCCATATACAGCTGTCAAGGCACACAAGGTGAGGTGTGAGGGTTCGCAAATATGAAAAAGTCGCATGCACAGCTCAATAATAACACTCGACACTGGATGAAATATCACACTGTCCCCCAATAAGGGGCTGTTGTGAGCCAACGAGGGTGTAAAATCCAGAGAACATATTGAAAGACAAGATTACTGCTGAAGGGATAACAGGACTGCAGACCAATCTAGAGATTGGGAGTTTTAAACTCATGGGAAGGTAACACTGGGTGGGGAAGGCGAAAAAAACAAAAATTCCGCTTGAATTCTGACGATCCTCCTGCATTGCATGCCCAATACTACAGACGCAGTAACAAATTCTCTTGATCAAGACCATATTTCATATCTGCTATCCTGCCTTTTAAACAGGGAGGGGCCATATGGATGAAAAACCCTCTCTGTCATTTTTGATTGAGCGGTGTTGCATGACGTATACAGCCTGGCAGCATTTTGGTGGGTGATGTGATCAGTTGTAAGGTTGAAGTTAAAGCCACATGCAGGATGTCACAAGCTGTTTCTTAGGACAGACTGTCAAAATTCAAACACAGGATTTTCCTCCCTGTTTGAAAATGTATTAGCTCCCTCTATGTTGCAGAAGTGCTGCCAACTGTTACTCTTCACATTTGTTTACCTCCCTCTCAATCTCTGTGCACACGTGTACTGTATTTTAATACCGCAGAATTCCCAGTTAGGGAGCTCTCACTGACATTGTTTCAGTTTCTCTAATTAGATACATAACATTGCATTTATTACATAAATAGCAACCATTTATTACATATGTGCTAAACCTTTGATTTACATGCAAAATGTTGGCTCTGAGAAAGTTAGCTGATATGCACAGTTACTCACTCCTATGTCAACACCCATGTGGTCAGCTAAATGTAATTCAACTCAGGTTGCGTTTAGACTAAAATTTGAGCACAGCAGCCAGTTTAAAGCAGTGTGATGGAGTAGGCAGTAGGCAAGACTTCTGGTTTATCTGTCAAAATTTTAAAAATTTAGTCCAATTTTTGCACTAAATAAAAAAAAAAAAAAGCACACACACAAAAAAAAAAATACAGTGTTTCTCTCACACTGCGTTAGTCTTATCTCATTTAGACAGCAGGTGTGAGAAGGCTATACAGCTGAGAGCTGCAGCACTCTGTGCATTAGGCTGATTTATCTGGCTGCACCAACAATGTACAGCTTGCCTGCATGAACCAAACTGAGGACGAGGACAGGGCAAAGCATTGATGGTGTTTATTTATAGCCGTTCTGTCATGAGAAAACCCCCAACTCACCCCACTACCCCCCACCGACAGAGGCTCAGGCTCCCACCCTCAGGGAAACCCCTAGCAACAAGGAACTCCAGCAAGTCGCCCGCCATTTATTTTTGGCGGCTGCAGACAGACCTGCAATGGTTTCAAACTCGCTGCTGCATTTCTCTGAGAGCATGAAGCGTTGAGGGGGGTTTCATGGTTATGTGTGTGTGTGTGTGGGGTGAACAGAGTGGCGGAACAGAGTGGGCGCGTGCATATACTTTAGCAGAGTGTACTGCAAAAGGATGTGTGAGGAGGTGTGTGTCCGTGTGGTTTGTCTAATTACACACTGCACACTGTTACAAGTAGGCCATTAAATTCTGCCTGATCTAAGCTCGCTTAAGCCAGCAGTGGTGAGACACTGCATTGAAAAGAGGCTACAGGCCTTTCAGAAATTCATCCTCCAGCACAGAAAATAGAGACAAAAATCATGTCAGGCTGAAATGCAACACACAAATATCTCAGTAATGTCTGCAAAGTAGGCTAAATGATTAGCAGCAAGTCAAAGCCACATGCTAGATGGCACAATTATTCCCATAATTACTGACATCTACTGTTCACTTGACTCGAGCCCTTTAGGTCAGCCAGAGTCCCTACTAATGTTGCTGTACTTTCTTCATGTGGCATTTCAACAAAAAACTCAGTTAACACAAGCCTTCAAATACAAGAGGTGCATTTTTGTTCGACTAGCCCTGCTTCTCATGTTGCAGGGCGAGTTTTGATCAATGTGGCCAGGGAGGGGCGAGTGGGATTGTGCATGGAACGTGACCCGATTTCATAATCCATCTTATCAGTGCGACACATGGAGAAAAATTCATGTTGATGTTCCACACAAACAGAGTTAGAAAGTGTCTGATGGCAGGTGCGAGTGAGCGGGCATCAGTCTCACGGTGGGGCAGTAAAGGTGCAGCAGGATGAATTTCTCTGACCAGAGGGCCAGAGCTAATTTCTTAGCAGCCAGTCAAGTGCCTGCCTGTCCAAGCACTTGATGAGCTGAACAGCTGCTCTGTCAGTGCAGGGTGAGACAGAGAGAAGACAGCGAGTGAAGGACCGAGAGAGGAAAAAATAAAACAACAAATAAAAAGGAAAAATAGAAGGATCCTGAACTAAGAAATAAGTTGGATAGCAAATTTTACAATAATAACAGAAGCAAATATATTCTAACATAATAATAATAATAATAATAATAATAAAAAACAATGCCTAATATATAGGAGGAAATCATCATTCTCTTTCCTAAATTCCCACATGTCTGCATATTATGTGTATCTGTACACATATAAAACAGTTTTGTCATTACTAATTACTTTGAACTGACAGTTGGTCACACAGATTTTGGTGATCTAGGAAGCACTTATATACACGTCCCACCTAAAATGTTTTTGGCTGAAACAAGCAGTAGCTAGCTAGCTGTACTCAATCATTGCTATATCACTGATGTATGCATATGGTCAGATCTAGAACAGGCCTTAAATGTGGGAGGTCACCCAAGTTTAATTTTGGCTCATGTCTGTGTAACCATGACACAAATGGAGCCATCGGAGCAATAGGAGAAACACATCCGGGTATTGCATTCTCAATTTGGCATTTCTTGTCAGTGTTTGTATTTGATGCCTAAGTAACGCATTTAAAAACAAACAGCAAATAGGATTGATAACATTTAAAGAGAAGGTGAAAGACAATTAGACAGTGGTGACCAGGAAAAATGTAGCTAAAGAGAGAAGAAGCTGTTAATATCCTGGACTGAATACAGAGTTCCTTTATGGGTTCATTACAGGGTCATGCATCAGCCAAAATTCATCTCCCTCATTATGGTGGTATAATCCTGGGGAAGGAATGGCTGGAAGGCCCGGCAGGCCAAGGTCCCGTTCCCCACAATGTTACAGTAGGACAGTCTAAGTATGGAAAAGCCACAGTCCACACGCACTGTGGCATTAAAAATATAAAAAATATTCAAAATGTCATTTTGAATATTTTTATGCGTATGTTTGTCATGGTAAGCATGCTATGCAAATATAATTATAATAAAATAGCAAATTAACTTTAAAACAAATTAACTCATAATTTGCAACTTAAACATAAAGCAAGCAAATCGTCTGTTTTTGCAAAGTCATCCCCAGCTGCAATACTTGCAAATTAATAAAATCCCTGTGCATGTTCCTTGAATATGAAAAAACCTGCAGAAAAACTACTACTACTAAAATTCCTGCCCTTCCTATATCTCTCCATCCCATCTCTGCTTCACCTGGTTTGATCAAGATTATAACATACAATAATAGTTGTGGAGAAGAAGTTTATTTTAATCCAATTCTGCCTCATACAAGACTTTTTTTACACTGTGACACCAAAACTCACAACAGCCTCGGTAATCCTGATGCAAAAATGATTGTTCTTGTCTGAAGGTCAATCTAAACAGCAGTACCCCTAAACTACGAGGGACCTGTCACAGTCTCAGCACTCATTAAACACATCCAGCAGCGCACCCTTTTAGCAGGTGTAAAAATGTGCAGTTTGCACCAAAGAGAGCTGGTGAGAAATCTGCATCTCTGAGGACTTTTCAACAACACAAAGCAGTATGAGCTTGTGTGGATGTGCATCATCAGGTAGGGAAGGTGAAGGAGGCCAGCAAAGAAGAAATGTGAGTCATATCTTCAGCTCTCCTCCTCCTCTTGAGCTCATAAACCTGAATATGTCTGTCTACCAGGCAGACATCTTGTAGATGTAAAAAGAGCATAAGAGACTGATTTCAAGACAATGTCTTCACCATTTCAGCACTTATGCATGATAAATCATAAAAAGCAGCTAAGATATGATGTAGTTAAAATAATACTGTAAGAGATTTTTAATTATAAAGATTTTTAACCCAAAGGAACCCAGAGGAAGTCAGATCAGCAGAAACACCAGACATTCAATGAATGGCATTTTATCAGAGGACATTCAAATTCTGTAAACTGGATGTTAAACCCAATTTGTAGTACTGATTTTTACCCTTTACACCAAATGAACACTGTCTCCTTACTGGAGAGTCATCAAAATATTGGTTATTTACTAGTCATGTCAAAAAGCCCAGAAAACGTATCAAAATAAGTATTTTCTTTTTACGTTTTTTTAGTAAACTAAGTTTTGTACAATTAGATCAAGCAAAGATTTAAGCTACTTACAGTGTGAGCACATCTCCAGGGGGTAACTGGCTTCATTTCCCTAAAGAAAGAAGAAAGGCAGAACGTTCAGTTTAGGTTGTAATAAAATATCACAAAAGCACAAATATTTTAAATTATGTGCAATAACAGTAACAAGTTCACTCATATCAGTTAAATGTATTTAAAGACCCCAGACTGCAGCAGTTTCTGAGATGGCCAATAGGATCCAGTCAATCTGCACAGTCTAATTCTGAACTTCTTTTTTTATTTATTAATAAGAGTATGAAAACTCTTCAGCATATGTGTACTAATTAAAAGTTAGCGCAGCACAGACATGTACAAATACTTTTCTACAAAACAGACTGCTTCCTTGTTGATCAAAAAAACAATGTCACCTACGAGGAAAGACAACACACAATAAGGCCACGTGATTTTTGTTAGGTACAGGATTCATTTTCATACCACATTTTATCAGTGACAGTAATAGTGCGGCCAACAGGACATTATTATGCGTTTATATTTGATTTGTGTATTTAATCTAACACAAAGAATTCCAGGAATTCCAGAAAAAAGAAAAAGAAAAAAAGAGATGGAAGCGTAACCGATCTTGCCAGCTCATCTTGCCAAGATCCAGAATCAAGACTGAAAATGAATGGCTTTATTGTTAAATTCAAAGTAATGGATTGTAACCATAGACACTGTAAACGATGTCCTGTAGCCTCTATATTTGAAAAGTGAAGTCAACTCAAAATTTGCTTAAGCTTACAGTCTTTTTTTGAAGAGCAGCAGGAGGCCACGGCACTGGCAAAATCCCTTCTCGTTGTACATTAGTCCATAAACATAACATTCCTCAGCTGTTTAAAACATGAAGTTAATTTAGTAAATTATAGTCAGTGCTATTAGACCCAGAGTCAACAACAACAACAACAACAATCTTTATTTATAGAGCACATTTAAAAGCCTTGGGCATACCAAAGTGCTTTACATAAAACAATAAAAGGTTCAAACATTGATAACGGATAAAAAAATAAAAAATAACGAGTTATGTTCATAGATAAAAGCTACCAATAAGAATGACTACAGCACATGGGTAATAGCAAGATAAAAGCTGTACCACCATAATAAAAGACACCAATAGAAAGATAGGAGGGAATTAATACAAGAGGTCAATAGGTCACAGCAACCAAACAAACAAACAAACAAACCAGCAATTAAAAGGTGGAGAAGGCAAGTTTAAAAAGATATGTTTTAAGCTGTGATTTAAAAGAATGAATAGAATCAGATGCCCGGATGCCAATCGGGAGATTGTTCCACAGCACAGGTGCAACAAGAGCAAACGATCGATCACCTCTAGTCTTAAGTCGAGATCTGGGCTGAGCCAGCAGTAACTGTGACGATGACCTTAAAGCCCTAGCAGGAGCATAAGGGTTTAAAAGGTCCTTAAGGTAGCTGGGTGCAGTGTTGTTAGTAATTTTAAAAGTAAACAACAAAATTTTAAATTGAATACGATATTTGACAGGCAACCAGTGCAGATCGGCAAGGACAGGAGTAATGTGGGCAAACTTGCTGGTTTTGGTTAGAATGCGAGCTGCAGCATTCTGAACTGTCTGTAATCTCTGTAAAAGGGAAGAGTGGAGACCACAATAAAGTGAATTACAATAGTCTAGCCTCGACGTTACAAAGGCGTGGATGAGCTTTTCGAGATCTTTATGCGGGATATAGCGCCTAGCCTTAGAGATAAGACGAAGCTGGTAAAAACTAGATCTGACAACAGCAGACACTTGTTTGTCAAGTGAAAAGGAGCTGTCAAATAAGACACCCAGATTCCTGACAGTATCAGAGAGAGAACAACTAAGAAAACCAAAGGCATCCCGGAGTTTGGCACGAAGGGCATTACTACCAAAAATCATAATCTCGGTTTTCTTCTCATTAAGGATAAGAGAATTCGACAACAACCACTTCTTGGCCTCAGACATGCATTCTCGGAGGCTATTCAGAGACAGAGCAAGATCGTCGTTTAGCTCAAAATAGAGCTGGATATCATCTGCATAATAGTGATAAGCAATATGGTATTTCTCAAAGATGGCACTTAAAGGAAGCAAGTATAATGAGAAAAGGGTAGGGCCCAGCACAGATCCCTGGGGGACACCACAGCAAACAGGTACAGCCGAGGAAGAGGATGTAGCCAGATGTACCGTAGAGAGCCGATTGGAGAGATAGGATTTAAACCAATCCAGGGCAGCGCCCTTGATGCCTACAGTGTGCTCAAGTCTCGCTAATAAGATATTATGGTCAACCATGTCAAATGCCGATGATAGATCCAAAAGCACTAAGACTGAGGGGCGTCCATTGTCACACAGAAGTGTTATGGGGGTTCATATGAAGGGGGTGAAATAGTTTAGAGCCTAAAGTCAGAGTTTTCAGTGTTTTCAGTGTCACAAAGAAGAGCTCCGCTTCACCTGGTCATTAGCAGCACAATTATTTTAGTGAGACAGATCCTCAGCAGAGGGAACAGGCTTTATATATTTGAACTTCTTCAAATGTGGTTCAAATATATAAAACCAAATGAAGGAGTGCAATAAAGCTACCTAAGATCACATCGCTATATACAAATGTCTTCAATGCAAACTTTGTGTGTCACTGTACCAAAGGAACTTATGGATGATACAGAAAATGAATAAATATCTTCTACATGTTTTGCATTACAGCTGAAAAGAAAAAAAAATGAACATTTATTACCAGAGAATAATGAAAATAGATTTGGCCAAGAAAGTCTGCGTTAACAAGTTGAGACACACTCTCGTGATACCCGTGATCTTTAACTGTTGTTTAAGATTTTGCTTACCAGATAATGCAAAGAAAGGCATTTCAAACAGTACACCAAAGGCCATGTAAAGTTTTTTGTACACAAATTGCAATCTTTACTATTCTACATTATAGCAAAAACACGACTTAGCACTGAATTTGTAATGTTTAACTGAAGCCCCAAAAAATTATTAAAAAACAAAAAACAAAAACAAAGTCATGAATCACGCA
Source organism: Diplotaxodon limnothrissa (assembly GCF_057381915.1). Lineage (NCBI taxonomy): Eukaryota > Metazoa > Chordata > Actinopteri > Cichliformes > Cichlidae > Diplotaxodon > Diplotaxodon limnothrissa. The sequence continues at coordinate 4,677,170 of NC_140608.1, forward strand.
CTGCATTAAATATTCAAAAGAACAATGCCATCCAGAAAATCCCGCAGTCCCTGGCTCTTCTGCATGGCAGTGTGTGGCATTGGCTGCAGCCACATGCGCATCCCATCTTATCCAACAGTGAAGTGTCGACTCAGCCCAAATATGATTTCTGGCAGAGAGAACAAATGAGGAGTCTCTGAAGCAGAGAGGTAAGGTTAATCAGTTGGGAACATGCAGCTGACAGCTACACGGCCCACGTTGCCACAAATGTCCTACAGTTCCATCAAAGAAGGCCAAACTCGACCTACAACGCTATGTGATCTTTCTTTTCTGATGGTACCACTCAGTCAGAATCTTTCAAATTCCATGAATAGCAGTAAAAAAATAAATAAAAATAATTCAGTGAGTGGTGGTCCATGTCCTTTCCACTAAAGTCTGACAAAAAAAGAGCAGTAGGGACACTTTCCAGGCAGACCCCACCTCGCCTGTAAAGTGGATGAGAGCAGGTGGCACCAACAGGGGGTGGAGACAAAGAGCTGCAGTAAAGTCGGACTGTTTCCATCAGCTTTTTGTTTCTACAGGAAGTCAAAGAAACACTTCTTTCCTGTGAGATCTGATCCCAACTTAATAAGATTGCCAACAATATAAATGCAAATGCGGTCTCAAACAGTTGAAATTATGAATTTTTATTATGGGTAGTCTATTCAAATGCAAACTAGATCACTACATAAAAAAAATCTAATAATATCTGAAACAATTCAATATTCAATGCCATTTCTGATAGCCAGGACAAAAGTACTGCCACAGCACAGAGGGCGGAAATTTCTAAGTGTTAAAAGATGAACAGAACTAGGCTATATTATGACTTAACAATAAAAAGACAACACTGTGAGTGTGGGGAGGCTGGCCTGTATGGGCACTAAGGTGGTAGTATTAACCCACAACTAGTGTATCAACGCTGTATAAGGTGACCATTAGAACCATTTCATATTCAACATATTAGATTAAAATAAATTTGATTAAAAAAGATTAAAATAAAATACAGTAGATTCTTTTTAATTCCTATTTCAGAAAATTGTAATGTCTGAATTTGATCTTAGGTACAGAAAAAAAAGCAGTTGTATGAATGTATGTGTGATTGGATGAATTTTTCTTTTTAAAAAAAGTCCATTTACTATCTTACCATCAGGCAGGAACTGGGCAACATCTATCGTGCCTCGGGACCTTGCAGTCAGTAGAGAACTGTGGCACCTGGCTCTAAAAACTGCAGTTGCCTTGATCTTGTGATGTTATCATCGCCTGTTTCAATGACGCAAGGATGTTTTCCAATAATCTCAGACAGAAATCTAACTACGGCGCACTGTGTGGTAACTGTCAGTGATTCAGCACAAGACACTGACACTGGTAAATGTAATGTAAATGAACTGCCGAAAAGAATCCTACCGTTTTTGATCTTGAGGATACATAGGCATTATTTTTACATCTGACAGCAAAACAGAGCTTTAACTATGCTGAAGCATGAATGTATATTAGATCTCACAATTGGTTGCCAGGACAAATATTAAAGTAGTACTCATATTATTAGCACTACTCATAATTTACTCACATTATTCATATTGATTAGAGAGGAAAAAAACAACAACACACAAACTAGAGCCAGTTATGTCATACACCAGGTTGTTGTTGTGCTGCTGTGTAACAGCAGACTTACCTCACAGAAGTTGAGGTATTTTAAGAGCAGTGAGGAGAAAGAGGTGACACAGGATTAGCCAGGAGAACGCCTTAGCATTTGACACCCTATCAGAGTGGAGTCAGTTATGATTAGAGGTTGACATGGTTTTTCTCTCTGGAACAAGTTGGCAATGGCTGGGTGCTGCCAGTTTAAGGGATTGAATTCCAATGCGTAGCGCATGACTCCACCATTACTGAGGTTGGGTGTCCCATTGCCTGTGTGGCTCTGTAATAGTGACAATGTGATACTTTATTGATCCTGTAGGGAAAAGTCCTTTTGTTTGCTCCCCTATATAGCGCTCACTCAGCTACAGAATAGCATAGCTTTACAGAAATGTGATGACTTGCTTAAAAATTTCAACAGCATTTGAAACTGAAGGCCTTGAGCAAATGTCTTCGAGTTCAAGTTCTCACCAGCTCTCAGTGCTTCCTCTACCTGCCATGAGACTTAACAAACAGCTATGACAAAACTAAAGATGATCCAGGTTAAACAGAACAGGTCACTTTTTTGTTCATGGCTTTTAAATCTTGTAAATCTTTTAGAGCCAAATGGACCAAAACGGATTAACAGATAACATTTTTATGTCATTTTTGACATTTAGGAAGCCTCTCTAAAACAAAACAAATAATGAAAAAAGCAGACTTTGTAATAACTACCTCAACAAAATGGTGTGCAAATGTTTGAGGAGCATACTTCTAACTACATCCCTAACAGCCACTCTCAGTTCAGTGTTAGCTATAGGGTCTCTGGAGGTAAATAGACTTACTGCAAAGAAGATTTGGTTTTGAGGATTACAGGTTTACTTACTAAGGCCTACCTCCTGGGGTCAGGAGTAACTCTTGTCATGTCTTCTGTAATAAACCACTTTGGCAGCTCTTGTTCAGCCATAAATACTCATGATGGATACCAGATGGATGAATATAAAAAAAAAAAAATCAGAAAAGGGGAGGGTGATACGTGAAATGAAAAAGCATCTTACATACACAGACCAGAACACAGGCACAAGAGAAAGACTAGTGTTGGCTCATTTATAATGCATGATTCATTCAGAATCAATTAGGCCTCAGCGCACAAAACACATTCTGTATAATGAAGAGCTTGGCATCACGGCCGGTTGAGTCGCAAAGAAATGACCGGCACAAGAATCTGGCCAATTACAGACCCACAGGGCCCAGTAATAACATCAGTGAGTGACGAATTCAATACATGGGCCTAAAGACTTGGAGGACTTTTTTCAGGCTTTGGCAAGATGTGAGAATATATTCTCATAACAAATTGAAACAATAAGAAGGTGCATAGTGAGCGAGAAACTGCATTTCTAATTTACTCTAAAAGGCAGAAAACTTAGTCATATGAAGTCATAAACAGGTGAACAGTACAGCAGAGGTTCCAATGTTTTATTTACTATTGGCCGCCCTCCCTCTATAGATATAAGATCTAAAAATATTTTTTTTTCATTGCTAAATAAAGGATGAATTTTTTGTGTGTGTGCACAGAGCAGAGGAGAAACAGGTGAAGATAATGTTAATGGAGCTGATGACAATTTGTAACTTGGCTGCAATAAAAGCCAGCCAAGAAATTTAAAAGCAAAAAATGGACCGATGCTGCCCCCCAAAAATCTATGAAATTGAGCCTTGAAAACAGAAGGTGAGGGTGGGCCACAATAAGACAGTCACAAAACTAAAACTGTATGCAGATTTCCACATAGAACCATCTGCAATAAGCCTTTGTGAGGGTTGGGATTTCAAACCTTCTGTCAAAAGGACAGCAGCAGCATGAGGCTGTGACACTAGTCATTCACTTCCCTGCTCAAATGATTGAAAAATAATACTTCTGACAAGAAATCAGTTCCTCGTTTTACATAAATAACAATAAAACAAAATGATATCATTGATACGAAAAACTTTCACATTTTTCTACTGTGATTAAATCAGAGTTGTAACACTCACGTACACACTTGCACTGAGGTGCCCTGAGTGCAGCGAGCCCAATGTAGAACATGCTGGAATGAAGCGATGACTTGCATAAATCCTAAAAATTAATCAACACTGCAGTGTGTGCTCTAGGCAAATTAGCATAGCGTAGAAAATGCAGGAACAAAGCAGAGGCACACATCACTCGCTGAATCCTAACGGTGGTGCATGAGATATTGTGCATAACACCACAAACGTTAGACTAAGAGACAAACTGGACCAATCGATACTTCTTGCCTAGGTTGTTTTTAATTTAGATGAAAACATTATCACTCTTAGTTATACATTCATAATGCATAACACTGAAACAGTACAAGCGAAAGACAGTCAATAGTATGCATTAATAATCAGTTATTGCTCGTTAAAGTAACTCCAAATGCAAGAAAAAAAATCTGAAAATCCTACTGAATACAAGACAATATATGTGAGCTTCTTTCTCTGGCTTCTTACGATTCCTTAGGGTAAACTGCACCCTCTCCCTGCTGATGACACTTTCAGCAGATAATGTAATCAGAATTGCTTTGAGTCTTTGGCTTGGCCACCAATGTGAGTCTGAAATCACAGCAGCTATTATCACATTTCAAGTCAACACAAAGGCTGCCCTGAAAATGAATGCTTTCAAGTATTAAAGATCCCTGATTTGGCTTTAATTCTCTGCTTTGAGTATTTATGTATTAGACCTTCGTGGCTAAGGATGAAATCTGGACTGACACTCTACCTAGTGCCCATTTATTTCCCTTTAATTATCGTTAGCTTGCAGGCTACATGTGTATGAGGCAATCCGTTTGCCCAGTACTTAAAGGAAACCCCTTTTTTTCTTTAAATTAACACACCTGCGGTTATGGTTAGGGTAAAGGTTAAGTTTAGCAACACCAATGAGTAAGAAGTTATGTCACCAAGACATAGCCACTAAAGCGTATGCAGACATGGGTGATTAACTATGTATTAATAGACCTCTCTGCATTGAATCATATCTGTTATTAACCTCTGTCTCTCTTCCACAGCATGTCTTTTATCCTGTCTTCCTTCTCTCACCCCAACCGGTCGGAGCAGATGGCCGCCCCTCCCTGAGCCTGGTTCTGCCGGAGGTTTCTTCCTGTTAAAAGGGAGTTTTTCCTTCCCACTGTCGCCAAAGTGCTTGCTCATAGGGGGTCATATGATTGTTGAGTTTTTCTCTGTATCTATGAAGCGCCTTGAGGCGACTTTTGTTGTGATTTGGCGCTATATAAATAAAATTGAATTGAATTAACTAACAAAGTTTCAGTGTAAGAAGTAGTATACCATGATTGCCGCCCTACTAGAAAAACAATAGAGGTCCAGTTCATGCAACGTTACAATGGTCCCCACCCGCGACTGTTCTCTAACACCTTCTCTTTGTTATGGAGCTTAAAGGTCTCAGTACGTTAGGAGTGGGGATGTTGGCTAGATAAAAATATGCAACTGATGTTGTCTTTAAGATCTATGGGAACTTGTGAGAAGCAAAATTACTGTTCACAAAACCAGAACGCTCAAAAGCAAAGAACTGCTATGTGCACTGTGTGGATGTGGACACAGGGAATCAATTAAAACAGCATTCCATGTAAAGGCATCTGTGTGTGTATGGTTTGGTGTGTCTGAATTACGTTTCCACACAATTTAAGTTACTGATCCATTAATCTTGAGGTGGAAAAAGTGTGTTGTGTGTGTGCAGAGCTGTCAGTTTATTTGTTGCGCATTTTCTTTCTGCTCTGCTTATTTGGTTAGTTCAGGGATCACAAGACTCCCCTCCTCCGCACAAATGTGTCTGTAAGTATGAAGCTTACCATATAGCCGAGCTTTGTGATAAACATTACCAAGTCTCACAGCAGAGAGCAGAGCTGAGCTGAGCTGTGCTTTCAGACTGCTTTTTAAATAGACTTCTAACCCTTATTTTTTTAGCCTAACTTTGTACAGCAGGCAAAATCCAGGCTAATAACCAACTGACTGAGAATGATCTCTTAAGAAGAAAAGAAAAACACCCAAAAAACAAAGAAACAAAAAAGAGGCTCAGTTACATAGACCAGAATTAAAATAAACCATTGCTAGTTTGAATCCATTTGTCTGTTTGAAGAGGCACTCAATTATTCTTCTGCTCATCTCCATCATCTCTCACCTTTGTAATCGTGTTTTGCAATATTGTCTTGGTTGCCGTGTTTGCATCTATCCTTGCTTTTATGAGAATGTGTGTGTGTGTTTCTCCATGGATGCGTGTGGCTGTCTGCAAATGTGGTGAGGATCTGTACAAGATTTAGGAGTCAAGTGCAAATATGAAAATAATTACCACAATCTCAGCAGCCTGAAGGAACTCCAGCAGGGCTAATCCTCTCAGCCATTTCTATCCTTGGTTTGGGCCTGTCTTCTGAGGGTTTTGAAAGCCTCATAATTCTATGTAAACTAACAATGCCTAAATCTTCTTATGAATTAACACAGTGGAGATAAAACTACACTGTATTTGCCAAATACTGAAAAACATCTTTCTTTCTTATTTATATTTATTTTTGTAAATCAAGGTGTCAAATAGATGACAAAGCATGGCATGATTAAGGCTAGCTCTGCAATTAGTGAAGAACATCACATCACGCAAAAGTATAATACCTACCAGATAACGGAAAAGTTGCTACCATATAATCGTGAGAGTTATCAGTTTTTTTCATTTGCTCATCACGCCCCATGTACAGACAAAATGCCACACTCTTGGGTTCAAAGCCATAGTGCATACAGTTGATGGGTGACAGGTGGCTACATATATTTTTCATTTACCGTCTGACCTGCCTGGAGTTTCACATAACAAAGCATGTAGTATTAAATGAGATGCAAGGTTATTTCTGGCTACACTGAAGTATGATTCATATATTCTTAGAATTGCTACTGAATGAATAATTTCAAAATCTTAAAAACGTAGCATTTTAGTTTAAACTAACAAATACTACTTCTGTGAGGATTCATTCAGGAGGAAACTCTAGCCTCAACGGTAGCCTCAGCAGGAGTATCAATGCAAGTAAGTTACAAGACCTAAAAGCAAATGATGTTCCTTTTTTATATATTGCAGCAGTTTATTAAGGATTTCAATCATTTTTCTCCATCACATTCGTGAAGAGTAGGTATTGGGGTTAGGCAACCAAAATCATCATTTCAGCCAGCAACAGGAGATTACATTAATGCACTAAACCTATGGACCACTGCAGGTAAATTGTTTCAGGGCAGATAAAATGCTGAAGACAGTAGCTATTAGTTAATGAAGCCCCATACTGTTGGTTCCATTATTACCACTGACAGTGTGCAAAATATGCTTTTAGAGGTTAATTAAATGTAGTACTTTTGATTAGAGATGGCACGATACCACTTTTTTATGTCCGATACCGATACCGATATCATAAATTTGGATATCTGCCGATACCGATATGAATCCGATATAGTGTTTTTTAATCAACAAAACTGTTTTTTAAATATCTTGCTGCATTTTGTGTAAGTTCATACTCAAGTTTAAAACAACAACTACACTAAAGCTATTCTGTTATACCTGTATACAAAAAAAATACTTCATAGTTCAGCAATACTGATCAATCTAATAAACTTAGACCTACACCATCCTCCCTATTCTGGTATTTTAAAGAGTACTTAGCGTAAATATTAAGCAACCTAACTAATAGGGTTCCAACTCCCAGCAACAACAAAAATAAATAAATAAAAAATAGGGAACCACCCCTCACGCGCCACCTCATGATGCTTAATCGACGTAATCAACCTTAATTTGATGCAGTGTAAAAAAAAAAAAAAAAGCACAGAAATCAATTATTTTTCAAGAAATATTAAATAGATTCAACATCTTTCTTCAACAAAATTGCAGACTGCACAGATGGTACCTTCCCAAAGGAAAAAGTACTATAGCTTACTAGGGTATATATATTAGACTTAATAGTCACTATATACAGTAATTGACTTCTATTCATTTTACATCAAATTAAAACTTTGGGTGTCAGATAATTATTTATTAAAAGCTCGACATTTTAAATGAGAATAAGAAAGAAAAGTATGTCTTTGTGCCCCCTTTTCCCAGTTAATGCCCTATCGGCCCCCCTGGCTAAACTTTGCTAGATCCGCCCCTGCACAGTTACCAGCCGTCAGCTACATAGAAAAAGATCCTGGTGTAGAAAGTAATATTAAATAAATTCTAACAACAGCTTATCAAGCTTAAACGTGCTGCTGTTGTTCAGCCGCTGGTTTCCTCTTTCTGGTGCAAAGTGGACCAAAAACAAACTAGAGACACGGACTCGCCACAGAAAAGCCGATAAGCTGATCATTTAAGCAGTTTCACGATTGAAGTAGCAGCCGGAGAGCGAGAGGCAGTCGCTCGTTAAGCTTAACGCAGGAATGCTTTACAAACATTCAGAGATGGACTTACACACTTGCTTTACTTCTCTCGGGGATAACTTTGTCGGAGATGAAATGCCAGGTTGCTAGCGAAGCTCCAAATGCTATCCAGACCACCGACAGGTCCCGCATGCCACAGCTGCTCTATCACGTGATGCATACTGCTCCGACGTGCTAACGTCGTTCTGAGGCGAGTTACGGCGTGTTGCAAGTTTTGTGAGGTGCTTTCGTGATATTTAATGGATCGGATTACATTTTTTATTTTTCTCCGATATCCGATCCAGTAATTTAGGTCAGTATCGGACCGATACCGATACGTAATATCGGATCGGTCCATCTCTACTTTTGATGCCTTGAATGCTGATGAGGTAAATGTGATTTAAAAATCATCCCCAAAGCCATCAATCAGCTATAGATTCTTGCCAAGAGTAAAGTTATCATACTGACCACCCTCTGTAAGTCAACAAAAAAAAAAAATCTGACCTTTAAGCTCTATTGAACTGTTTCTAGTACCACAAATCCACTGAGCATCAAGTTCCTACCAATGGTTATAGAGGTAAGTTCTGAATGATAATAAACTTTTCTTTTCACTGTGCACATAGATTTCCAAACAAATAGGTGTTTATTGAAGAAACTGACTAGTTTAGCTTATGCTGGTGACTGCTGGCTCCAGTGCAAGCCATGGATTCTGCAGAGATGCAATGGCCAGTGAGGAGAATAAATCCAGATTGAGTGGGCTGGTTGGAAGTGCTGTGTGGATCACGTAGTGTTGATCATCACTTCTGTTGGTGGTTCACTGTGGCTTTTATCTCTTTTACATTAGCTACAGCTCAATCCTTATGTGGGTGGCGCTTGATTGCTAGGCAGCATATGGTCCCCTTAGCATCAGATCATTCCACTACATGCTTAAGCAACTGCGCGTCCCTGCCCCCAACCTCTCCTTGCGGCTGAGAAGAATACATCTGACAAGCCATAGGTTGCCACAGTGCCTGCAGGACGTGCATGTCCTGACAATCCACGGTCTGATAGTTGAGATTGCTGCAGGGCAAATCTAACAAGGTAAGCATACACAGGAAAAAATGTTTCCTCTGACAAAGTAAAGAACCCCCCAGTTACTGCTGCCCCCAAGTAATGAGATGCTGCTCTTAATAGCTGGTTTTTGTGTGTGATTTATGAATTCCTTTCTATTTACAGATGCAAATTTTCTGCGCTAATTTATGCAGAATTAAAGTCAGGGATGATGTAGGCCCCTTAGAGTTGTTTAGCAATTGTATGAGTAACACTCACTTCTAATAACCCAGTTTCCAAATATCCTCTTTGCAATAATGCAAACATGTTCCTAGGCCCGGGCTGGTGAAGTGTCAGATCAGGAAATTTCATTTATTTCTTTACAATAAAAAAAGAAACAGCAATAACTCTACCAACAGACTGGACAACAGTTCCTTTTATGTACTTGCAAGCAAGGGACTCAAACCACCGCAATCACACCTCTTGTGTTTTCAATGAGAAGAAGAACGAGCAGCAAAACCAGTGAATGAGATGTCTACATACGCACAATGTTGTTTTTGTGGTTTGTTACCTAGACCGCAGCACTACAAATAAAAAACACAAAATAAAAAATTTTGCTGAATAAACATTTTACAAATATCCATGGGCATGATATACACCAGGTGTTTACAATCTTCTTTTTTTTTTTTTTTAAACACTGTTGCGGTCATACAGTCAGGATTATTATAAATGCATGCTTAATTAAACTAAACATGTGCAACACGGTCATATTCAAACCAAAGCTTCTGCATGCAAATGCAATCTATAAACAGCGACTGCTGTTTACAATGATGTGTATAAATGCAGAGTCTCAACATGACAACATGAAAATTGCAGACAAAATGAGAGCAGGAATGACTTCATTGGCTTATACACCGCTCTGAATTCACAGTCATACCAAATCTCTGCTTTTTTCCCTCTTTTTTAAATTACATTAGACACTGGCATCAACATGGTCACAAAGTTTTACTTGGTCACAATAATCCCACCTCTAGTGTTTGACACGAGTAGTTCTCAGTTGTAAAGCTGCAAAAGTGTTGATACCGCCTTGACAAAGTTCTAATGGCGAGATCCTGCTGTCATTATGTGACAAATTGCTTCGAGATTAAGCACTGGCTCCGGACCAACCCTCATACCGCCTTAGTGAAAAGAGATTGTAGAATTGGTGATTTTACATCAGCTAGAATATACAGAAGTGAGGTTTTGCTTCTCTAATCTTGATTATCAGGAAGAATATGCACCTGGTGAGTACATACTACGTCAAGTAGCAATGCAGTGGCAAATGGGAATGTACTTACACAATAGCCTTCCCAAGATTGAATTTTCTAAGTCAATATGCATAACACAGATTAAAGAAGGGGGGAAAAAAAGGTCTAATAATAGCCAAGTCATGACAAACTATCTGACTTTGGTTAACATTTTATAGAAGAAAAAGATAAAGAAAATGTTAACACTGTTTCTAATAACCGTTTACTTTTTAGATGTCATAAGTGTTAGCATGAACTAACATGTTAGCATGTTGTTAGTATAACCCAATTAAGAATTAATATTTTAATTTTTCCTTTTCCAGGCAACAAGAAAACAGGAAATTCTCCCTCCCTAGACAGATTATAAATAAGACCAATAGCTAGTGTTGATGTGGTTGATACTGCTTATTTTATATCATGGGTGAACTGTCAATAAATACGGTCTGCAGTCATTCTGTAGTGTACATGAGGCTTTTGGGACAACATTTGGGTTAGAGGTTATATATGGGGCTTAGCCTTGAATATGCAAAGGTCAGCCTATTTAATGACCAATCACTGCTCTTTATTCCTGGTACTTACCTCAACCTGAAGACGACGAAGCATTTTCAGTTATTGTCCCCAATCTGGATTTTTCAAAGCCTTCGAAGGACCCACCTTCATCCCCCTTAGCCTCCTCTTTCCCTATATCAGCCTATGCTTACACAATTTATTTACTTATGTACTACTACTACTACTAATTAACTACTTCTCTTATTAAAATAGGAATTAATTTAATCATTCTTAAGTTTATAATTGCTCTGTAAAGCAGAGGTGTCATACTCACTTTTTTTCATGGGCCCAATCTGATCTCAAGTGGGCCAGACCAGTAAAACTATTGCATAATAGCCTGTATGAAAAACACCCCTTTAAATGTCTCCTCTCTTTTATAAGTGCAAAGAACTACAAGCAGCTTCTTCAAATGTTCATTTTTTCACATTCGATGAACCATCAATTGTAAAATGAAGGTGTAATTAAGATAAATACGTAAAAACAAATGAATTTCAACACATCCATTTTACTATATTTGGCAGGTCCAACCGTCATTACATGTACATTACAATTCACAGATCACAGTGGATCTAAAATAGGCACAAAACTCTTACATGTCCAGTTTTTGTAAATAGACAAAAAAAAAAATTGCATTTTATGCATTTACAATTGTAAAAATTTGGCTATATCTAAAAATACTTCCACTATTTTGCATACATGATTTCTCCTGTGTAGTAATGCTGGCATCACGTCGCCAGACCAAGAACTGCAGTGCATTTTATTGAAATAAAGAGAGTAATTAATGTCTTTGCAAAGCTATCCGGTGGGTGGAATTGGACCCTCTAGTTGGCTGCTTTTGGTCCTCGGGCCACATGTTTAACAACCCTACTGTAAAAAGCATTTGGGTTACAGTTTTTAGAAGCAAGTCATATATATATATATATATATATATATATATATATATATATATATATATATATATCCCTCGATGTATCCTCGATGTATAGGCACACACGTACACCAAACAATCGTATGAAGTGTGTGTTGCAGGAACAAGCCTGTGGCCTACTATGGAAGCCTCCTCTACAACCACAGGTAGAAATGATACAAATGTAGCCTCGGCCGATTATTGCACTTATCACAGTTTAGTGGCTCAGACGAAACAATGTTGCAACCATCAACACAGCGCCATGCTATCTAGAAAACACACCGAGATGGATGTTATATATTTGAATGCAGTGCGATATAGTAGGAGCAAAGACCTAACATAAGCAGCCGTTACATTTTCCTGTCTGCTGTATGAAATGTGCCACAAATAGTCGCCAGCCTAGGCTTAATAAGCGTGTATTTTTGTTTCGAAAACTCATTTGCACAGGCCTAGTTGCTAATAAGAGTGTAGGCTATGTCGAGAAGGGATAAGAAATATCTGGGCCACAAGCTGCAGGCTACTGTCAGCCCTGGGGTATTGCACAGAGAGCGCGACAGGGAGCCAAAAGTGGGTGAGAAAAGCGTTTCCTTCTCGCCACAGCTCTACGTTTTTTCGACCGTTCACTCAAAGCGGAACGCTCGCTACGAGCGAGAACCTGTCAAAACTGAGCTATATTCGACACATTAAAGCACAGGCCTGTCCACTGGTGTGTTCACCAGTCGGCGGAGGTTGAAAATAAGAGTCGTTGCTGCTTACCATCTTGCAGGTCGGATGATGAAATCCAAGCGATGTGAACGGAAAAGGAGGTTACAACAGCAGAAGTCAGCAGGCCGCCGAGCTGTGGCGAGAAATACAAGAAAAATACGCTGTAGGTGCTCTCGGCTCTCGTCCTGGCTTTACACCCAGGTTCAGGATCTCTTAACCGTTTCTCTCTCCTTCACCGAGGCTTTCACTGCAGTGGCTGAAGGGAGGGAGACCCGCTGGGAGGGGACAGTAAGCGGAGGAGGAGGTTCGGTTTGACAAGCAGGCGGTGGCGGAGGGGAGGAGAGAAGAGTCGAAGGGGGGGAGGTGCAGCAGTACTGTACATCCGGGAACTGCTGGGTCTATCGATTTATTTATTTATTTGTATTCCTGCTTCGAGTACAAGTTTGTGCACGTGCTCCCCCAACTGGCTTTATGACTGTACTACAAGAAGTGGCCAATCTAGCCTTCGTCTCCTGAACCTCAGTATATCCAAGTTTTACATGGAGTTCATTTTTGCTATAATGCCCTAAAGTGCTTGAATTATTCCTCGGCGATTGTGTTCCATATTGACACGGTAGCTTCACACAGTTGCTGCAGATTCACCTACTGAATCTCCTTGATATGCACCTGCTGTTTCACCACTTGCCAAATGTGCAATACTGGATTGAGAGCTGGTGAGTGTGAAGACCAGATAAGCATACCAAACTTAATTTCACATTAAAAAAAAATAGTCTGAGGTGATTTTACCTTTGTGACATGGTACATTATCATGCTGGAAGCAGCAAGATGTCAAAAGATGGGTACACTGTAGTCATAAAGGGATGGACATGGTCAGCAGTAATACTCAGGTAGAGTGTGGTGTTTAAATAAGGCTTAGTGGTCCTACGGAGCCCAAGGTATCCCAAGAAAATACCCCCTCACATTTACACCACCAATAGTCTGAACCACTTATACAAGACAGAATGGGTCTATGATTTCATGTTGTTTATGCAAAATTCTTCTTTTTGACAATGTGCTTGTTTCTAGATTGTCTTATCCTTGTATTTATCCCCAAACGCCTTAATAAATCACCTATAAACATGACCCAAACAACAGCAATATGTTTTGTGCGAGTATGCACATAATGTGATTCTGCAGTATGGTTTCCTTTGTGTCAGCCATTTTCTTCTGTACTATACTTTTTTCGGAGGATGTGCATGGATTCTTTGTTTGTTCCTAATTCCATTCCATTTTTTAAAAATGTATACAGCGCCAATTCACGACAACATTCACCTCAAGGTCTATTATATTGTAAGGTAAAGACCCTACAGTTTTAGAAAGAAACACCAATAATAACACAAACTTCTATGACGAAGCACTTAGTGACAGTGGGAAAAACACACTGAAAGTGAAAAGAGAAGATTGGAGAAGAAATGCTCCGTCCATTAAGCAAAGCCCCCCCGCTCCCCACCAGCAACATAAGCTTATTGCTGCATAACAAAGTTTTATTCCTAATCTTAAACATAGCACAGAATGAGTGTGCCACGCAAAAAGATTTTTCATTTTAATGTCTACAATGTAAACAGTCAACACTATCACAAAAAAGGTCAGAACAATACTGAATATAAACTTCACCACAGAAAAATTTTAACATCACATTTGACACCAATTTCTTGCATAGGTAAGTAAAGTATTTAATTGAAAATAGTTGTCATTTCTACAAAGTACACACAGTAACGTAAAAACATTTCACATGGTCCACTCACTGTACAAAAATACATTTTTTAAAATATCATATATTTACCACATTAAATAGAACAAAATGGTCCAAATATTCCAAATAAATTATTTGTCTTTATGCACAAATATCCGTGGCAAGGACCACTGTTAGAGGTAGACAGAATAAACATACACTAGACAGGGGCACAACTTCACCCAAATCCAAAACTCCTATTTGCCACACTGTATTACACAAATGATAAAACACAGTGATCCACAACACTACCCTGAGGGTTTCATTCCAAAATTGGGACTATTTTAAAAATCACTCGAAGTGTGACAGCAAAGTTTCATGGTTGCTGACTCACAAGACTCACAAGTGCAATCCATTGCAAAATGATATGGGCTGAAAACATTTATCAAACAAGACAGTTATGATTTTGGGTAACAACAACTAACCAAAGTTTGCATAGAAGCAGTCAATAATGACTTAAAATGGCAACAGCACCAACAAAACAGCTGTTTGGATAATAAGAACAGCCTTCAGCCTTGGCACAGCATAAATGAAGCTGAATTCAATTGAACCGAACTGAATTCTAAATTTATATTACAGTGACAGAAACAGTTGTTTTGATTCTTGTATAAATTACTGCACTTGTTAAATCAGACAGAGAATGATGTAATTCATTTTTAGGCATGTCTGAAGAATTTCTTTAACCACACTAGAATGCTCTGTGTTTCCTTTTGTGGAAAGTTTGGATTTTGAAATGAAACTCTCTGTAGACGTTCAGTAGCTTCAAAGTACATGCACGTCTGTACAAGCACCATATGTAAACAGATACTGTAACTAAACACACAGGCACTCTCACACCCATACACCAATGTACATATATGTAACTCTTGTCACACTTGGGGTTTACCAGATGTCACAAAAAAACTGCATGTGAAAAAAAATATTTGCCTCATAAAACTTCATTTAATTTTAGCCTCAATAAATGCGAAAAGACTGGAAACATCACTGCATTTTATATTTCAAACCATTAGAAATGAATTAGCAGGAGCCTGAACACATTCTTGAGGGCATAATGGAGGGAAATCCTGCATTTTCTCTTCAAATACCTTTAGTTTTTCCGATATTGGCAGATTGCAGACAGACAGAAAACAGAGTAAAACCACAGAATTGTCTTCATTTCAAAACAACATGCAGATGATTTAAAAAATCTTTCAGACCATCACACAAACATCTCCTTGTTGACCCACATGAGCGTACGCGTGTCGTTGGGTTTGCATTCGTATTCAATGCTGTTGAAGCTGTTTCCCCACTGGCAGTGATCCCTCTTGTTGTAGTTGTAGTACTTCACCTGCCACACCGTTTCAAACATTCCCGCCTCTGTGAACTGAAGCAGAAGCAGATGTACCACTGTGTGCATACACTGGCGCACACAATGATGTAGAGCACATGCAGTGTGGTAGACTGGAACATGCATGGGTACTCTCTCTATAAAGGCACAGACTCCTGTTGCATCATGTGTAAAATCATTTGAAGATGCAGTGAAAAGGGAGCATACTGACAGCACAGATGGATGCACACACAGGCACACGCACACGCACACACACACACACACTTCCAAACACACACACCAGATCATCCCATAGGCCTCAGCGTGTGAACTCAACAGATGGGTCACACATATAAATGTATGTAGACACAAATAACACAGTATTTCATAATGTATTTATATTTCATTTTACTGCCAGAAAACCAGAAACTTTAAATTTATTAATATATATTAATGTATTTTCATGTAAAATCTTAGCATTAGGTGTTCTCATTGCCATAAAAATCTATGTAGTGCTGCTTGCTGAAAGAAAAATGTACCATCTTCAATGATGTCACACTTTCTAAAATGGAACTTGAGCAAGGAAAGCGGAGGATGCTGGAGAAGCTGCGATTAAAGATACAAAGTGAATCTTCAGGGAAGTGTTTTTATCCATGGTGCATGAAAAGCTGTGACTGAGTGGGCAGTGCATGTGATAAAATATATACATGGGGTGCTGACGGTTCTTTAAGTTATCACTTTAACCTGTTAAGTTAAACTGTCTTAACTTGGCAAAGGCTAAGGCCGATTAACTTCTTATTTGCCAGCATAAAAACTATTTGTTTGACAGCACTCACTGGATATTCAAAACAATGGGATAGTCCATGGAGCTCACTGAAGTCTAAGAAAGAAGGTCTTCTTGAGATTTGCGATTCCATTTGAGAGTCCAAGATCACCTGTTGAAACAATTCTATATATTAAAACTTAGTTGGATTTGTCACTACTTTGCCAATACCCAAAACTGTCACCCTGAGATGAGAGGAAGTTGACTGAGATGTTCAGGAACTACTACCAAGGCTCAAGCCTGCCATGAACTGCAAACTGCTGGAAAACCAGCATCACTGTTCACAGTGAAAAGTTTTATGTCACTGTGGAGCGAGAGGGTACAGACCTGCCCCTTGAAATTTAATTGAAAATCCAACACCTTCAGCCTATATGGACAAGCGGATTGCCTTCTGGAAAAAAGTTTTTGATAGGACAAAATAAAGATTGAGCTACTTTGGCCGCAGTGAGAAGAGGTATGTTCTGAGGAATAAAGATGAGGATTTCAAACCTAAGAACACTGTAGCAACCGTCAAACACAGTGGTGGTAACATCATGATCTGGGGGCCGTTTGCTGCCATTATTACTGGTACATTGCACAAAATTGATGGAATAAAGAAGGAGGAGACCTGCTTCCAAATTCTTCAACCTTGCCTCAAATCAACAGCTAGATGGTTGAAACTTAGACAGAGTTGGGTGTTCCAGCAGGACAATAACTGGAAACACACATCAAAGCTCAGTCCATGTCAGCAAACAAACCAGTTTAAATGAACTCTACCAACTCTGTCACAAACAGTGGTCAAATATCCAGCCATAATAATGCCAGGATCTTGTTTATGGCTACCAAAATTGAGATAGATCTTGGTGGAGAGTGGCCGAGCTAAGATCTTGTGGGACTTCCAGATACAGACGTACAAAATGGTGGTGGCAAACCAACCAGACATAGTGGTGGTAGACAAGCAGAAAGCAGAAGAAGATGGCCATAGTGATAGGTGTAGCGATACAGAATAACAGCAACATCAGGAAGAAGGAACACAAGAAACTTGAGAAGTACCAAGGGCTCAGAGAAGAGCTCGAGAAGATGTGGAGGGTGAAGGTAACAGTGGTCCTAGTGGTAATCGGAGCACTAGGTGCAGTGACTCCCAAGCTAGGTGAGTGGCTCCAGCAGATCCCAGGAACAACATCCAAGATCTCTGTCCAGAAGAGCGCAGTAAGGAACAGCTAAGATACTGCGCAGTACCCTCAAGCTCCCAGGCCTCTGGTAGAGGACACAAGAGAAGAATTTATATATATACTTTTGACTCTGTGTGGATTACAGAAAATATAAATAAATTCAAACTTATAATAATAATAATAATACATTTTATTTGAAAGCGCCTTTCAGAACACTTAAGGACACTGTACACAGCACAACACATAAAGCAAATTTAAAATAGCAGAGTAGAAAGGTTATGTGGGATAAGCAAATTTGAACAAGTGAGTTTTGAGTCTAGACTTAAAGAGAGAAGAAAGTGATATTTCCTTAATCAGGAAGTAGGGAATTCCAGAGTCGAGGAGCAGACCAACTGAAAGCCCTGCTCCCCATGGTGGAAAGATGGGCAAGACGGGGAGAGGGGACAGAGAGAGAAAGAGAAGAAGAAGATCTGAGACACCGAGATGCGATGGTGATCTGAACCAAATCAGAGAGATATGGAAGGGAGAGATGATGAATTGCCTTAAGCGTATACAAAAGTATTTTGAAATTGATGCGATATTTGACCAGGAGCCAATGAAGCTGCTGCAGGACAAGAGTGATGTGATGGATAGAAGGGGTCCTGGTGATAATATGGGCAGCAGAGTTCTGGATGCGTTGGAGCTTGTGGATGGATTTTAGAGTAAGACCGAAAAGAAGTAAATTACAGTAATCGATGGCTATTAACAAGAATGGCAGTGGCATGTGGAGTGAGAAAAGGACAGAGATGATTAAACTTGTGCATCTAATTGTTGTTTTTTTGAAGTCATTAAAGACATATGCTTTACAATCAATCCACCCTGGAAAAAGTAATTAAAAGTTCAAAATTAACATGACATTCATGACCATGATGAATATATATAGCCTTCTGATCACAACAGTAATATTACACAAATACTGAGATATGATATAAATATATAATATATAAGTTGTGAATATGCTTAAATGTAGGTGTAAATATAAAAGTAGTCTTAGGTACTCCTACGCTCATAAAATACTGTATCAGGCTATCACAAATCAATGGACCGGTGATGCAGCTGTGCCACACATCATTAAAATCACTTTAACATAATGTTTCTTTTTGATTAAATGCCTCAACTCCTCACATGTCATGTTTCTCCCTCAGGCATAAGAGGACCTAAGACTTGAGAACGCAAGGAAAGGAATCAAGGACATACCAGCTGAGACTCACTGTATATCATGAGGTTGCTTTCCCTCCATTGTGATTGTCTTTCCTTCTTTAATTAGTCTTGTCTATTCAATTACTCTCTGCACACCCACACACCCACACACACATGAATATGTATGTCCTGTGTAAATTGTCAGTCCATCTGTATTCTTGGATTCCTGATTTCTCCGTTTGGCTTATTGTGAGTTTGAATCAGCTTAGCATTAAACTGGGATTTTGGTGTATTCCTGCCTCATGTGTCCTTCATCTGGGTCCTCATTTGCATAAAACATAGTAGAAAGTTTGACAGAATTACTTCTATTAGTTCAGTGTTAAGTTCCAATCTTAATCCAAGTGTATTAACAAACTCTGTTAACACACAACTGACCGCAGTCACTGTTAACCTTTTTGGGTTTGTTTCTTAGCCACCTGTGTTAGAACATTAGAGACATTTCTGGGTTTCGCAAAGCTGATTAAGAATAAAACATCACCATGGGCTCCAGGAAATTCAATACTTGATATTTTTACTGTTCACTGGAAGACAGAGCAGAGTTGAAACCCTAAATAGGTTATATTTCCACCCTCGAAACATTCATCATCTACCTGGTAACCTTGGATAAAAAAAATGAGGCTATCAAGATACTCTGTAACCATAGAAACACTGCCAGAACCAGAACCATGACAACATAAACAGGCATGGTAAGACCATCACTTGACATTAATCTCAGGATTATAAGAACATTATGAAACACAGATATAGATGAGGTGAAGTGGCTGAACACAGATGAGATCACTTGGTGATTAAAGGGCTGGTGAAGACCAAATCTTTCTATCAGCAGGTTTTGATTTTAATCTGTCTCCATCCCATTTATTCCTATTTTCAGTAAAAATGTGTGCCACAGTTATTATTATGTTGAAGTAATTGTAAGATATGACACAACAAAGCTGGTGGAGGATCTAGAGATATATTAAGAAGACCAGGTAAGTAGTCTAAATGCATCCAGATTAAGAATAAATAGATGATCTGGTTATTTCTGGAGCCAAAAAGGGCCTTGGTTGCTACAATGAAAAACACAAAACACTACCATGTTTAACGTCTTAAAATGAGTGGAACTGTAAACATGACTTGCAAAACTGATAAAAAGTCAATCAAGAGAACCAAAATCCAAATTGAAGATACATGAATGATAAAACCATCGTTAAAGAATTAGAATTTTTTTTAAAGAGCTTACTGGGAACAGGGAAGCTCTTCATCAGGTTTCTTTACCAGCTCATATCAAAACATAATTCCTAAACACACGAGAACAGTTCTTCCACCTCTGTGCTGTGCACAGTGTATCCATACCTGTATGCTGACCTGAACTGGTTGCCTCTCTCCACTTTTGGTATGTGCCACACCTTCTGTCTCGTACAGGCCAGTATAGACCACAGACTGTGGGTCTTTAGACTGCTGCTCCAGGGGGAAGGTCACCCCACCCACGCTCATTGACCTGCATTGACCAGATCACACAGCAAAAATAGAATCATCACAAAACAGCAAAGGTATGAAATGCATGAATGAAAATAGTTTTACACAAAGAGGGAGGGAGAGAGAAAATCAGAGGAAGAGAGAGAGAGAGAGAGAGAGAGAGAGAGAGAGAGAGAGCCTTGTGTTGACAAATCTGTTGGTGAAATAGGGCTACAGCTGGGCTTCACTGGCTTGCCCCACATTCAGTTCAACACCACCTATGCATCACTGCGTGTGTGACCTAGTTTTATATTGGAGTGCTCCTTCAGTGATGTTTTTACATCCTGGTAGTTAAATATCCGACGCTAATCCTTATTGGGAGATGCGAGTACGACAACTCACATTACATAATCATGAATTGTAGGCAAATCCCAGGAGGGCGGTGCCACAAAGCCCAAACACTGGAGTCCTAATCTGCGGGGGATTTGACGTGCAGCCAGTTGGGGTTTATGCTGCCTTTATGTGCTCCACGTAAAATCCAACTTTTGAACGTTGAACTTGGAAACAGTCTCTTTACCCCGTTGAGCGCTCCAGCAAGGCTTGCTTCTAATTCAGTTATTATTATTATTATTATTATTATTATTATTATTATTATTATTATTATTGAAAGCTACTTAAAAGAGGAAAAGGGGTGTGTTGTTTTAGGCTCTCTGTATTTTAGGCTTGAAAATCAAAATCAAGCCTAAAATACAGAGACCATCAGAACATCGTTGTAATCGACTGCAGGTTTAAAATCTGCACTTGCCTTCTCTTCAGCATATCTGCTAAAGTCAGTGGTATCAGTGCGTCTGCCTTATCCTTGGTCAGTTACAACAAAGACATGTATCTAATTACTCTCAGTGCAGATGAAGCAGAAAAGCAGTGGTGCTGTAGTGCAGGCTATTTCGCTCTAAATGGGAAATACATTAAATCAGAAACAAACAATACGACAAAGAAGTCCCAATATTTAGTAAATTCAGGGAGGATTAATAAAATATTCGTAAAACAACGTCATACAACCCCACAGGTCGCTATAGAAATAATTATTTAAAGGGAAAATATCATCAAAAATAGCAAATCAGACAGAAGGAAAAATCTTCATTATTTGAAAGGCTTTCTGAGCTTTTATCGCCATCCTCCAATAACGTTTATCTGAATGCCTGAAAATATGTCAGCGACGCTCTTTGATAAATGAAATGATCTTTGCGTTTCCAAAAATAGAATATAGATTTAGAATATGGTGATCTGGACGTGATATTTGCCTCCCTGGATTAATAGGTTTCCTAGCAGTTTGGTTGGGTTATGACCTGGTCAGGAAAATCCACATGGGCTACCTACGTGGCCTCGACCGCTCCTGGTTTAACAACCACCTCGATTTTGTACTTCGACCCGGTCAGAAGCTTGATGGTTCGGGTCTGTCCGAACCGGGTCCCGTCGGATTTGAAGTACACGGCTGTGTTGTTAGGAAGCATCTTCAGTGAAATCCCAATTTTCACGATCTGCGGAACGTTGGCCATGTTTCCATATAGCTAGTGTATCTCAGGAGGACCGCGGGGTGTGGGAGGGATCGTCGATCAGTTCGTGGAAACTGAGAAATGCCGTGTGGTGAATCCCAGAGAGCACCGCGCAGCACGGGGAATTGCGCTGCGTAATCCCGTCCAACCTCCAGAATATAAACCTAATCCCAACCGTTGCACTGTCTCTCTCTCCCTCTCTCTCTATACACACTCTGTCACCGACTATAGCCACCATCCTCTCGATCGCTCTCTCACCTATCGTCACTGTTTGCTTGCAACACAACCAATGCTGCTAGTATAATAGGTCATCTATTCTCTCTCTTTATATCTATGTATATCTACGTTGTCATCGACCAATGTAAAATTTGTGTCTCGCTGTCCTTGGTCCTGAAGTCGTGCCAGTTAAGACAGCGGAGCACTTAAAGTGATCCTCAAAGGACCGATTAATCCTTGAATACTCTTAACACCGCGCACAGCTCTCCTTGGGTTAGGCGTCGAAAGTGACACATCGTCACAAAAACCCTTAAAATGAAGCAGTTTGAATTTTAACCCCCAAATGCACGAAGAAACAAACCTGGTCTCAAATTCTGTTCACAGAGCCGAATGACTGAAATTAGTCAGTGTACAGTAAACAGCATTAGTCTAGCTGGCAGTAGTTTCGAATCTATTTATTGAAAAGAGAAGTGTTATCTATATACACTAGAAAACCCCAATTTTTTCAGGTTTTTATTGAAAATTATGCAGTTTAATGTCTCATTGAGCTCTGAAATGAAAGCATAGTACAAATAAGCAATAAGAGTTAAAAAAGAAATCATGGAATCAATTTAGAAACCAAACTTTATTCTAAACCTTTGACTCAAGTAGCCACCTTTGGCAGATATAACAGCTGAACACCCCGGTGGCACATTACAATAAAAATCGAAAGCTCTTCTCATATCTGTTGCAGAGATTACCATAAATGTGGGGCACATGTAGGTTGCTTTGCTTTCACTCTTCTTTCCAGTTCATCCCAAGACCAGCTCGATGGGAGAGACTATGCTGGCCACTCCATACTTTCAAGCTTACTGTCTTGTTCTTTTTTCCTAAGTAAGTTTCTGGCATAGCTTGGACTTATGTTGTGGATCATTATCTTGCTGTAGGATGAACCCCTGACCAACTAGGGGCCGACCAGAGAGTGTTGCATGCCGCTGCAGAATGCTGTGGTAGCTGTTTTGGTTCAGGGTGCCTCTCACGCTGTACAAGTCATTGACCCTGGATCCAATAAAACAGCCCCAGACCATCACACTTCCTCCTGCATGTTTGACAGTTGATGCCACACACTGTGGAACCATCCTGTCGCCTACTCAATGGTGTACAAAGATCCTGTGTGATGAACTGAAGATTTCAAATTTTGTTTCATCAGTCCATAATACCTTCTTCCAGTCTTTCATGGCCCAGACAAGCCTCTTTGTCTTATTCTGGCATCTTAGGAATGGCTTTCTTGCTGCAACTCATCCTGTCAAACCTGCAGCTCGAAGTCTTCTCTGTAGTTAAAACTGAGACTTGCTTATTACGACCACTATTAAGCTATGCTTGAAGCTGTTGAGCCCCCTATCACGCAAGCTGTTAACTCCTAGAAACTTGTCCCCTGATTCAGTTGTGGCTTTGGGTCTGCCAGACCTCTTCCTGTCAGAGTTTGCCCCATTTTCTGAGTGCCTTTTGATGGTGAAGGAAACTGTACTCACTGACGCCTTGAGATTCTTTGCAATTTCTCTGTAGGACTGACCTACATTTTTAAATGTTATGATGTTTTGTCTCTCTTCCATTGTTGATTGTCTTTTTCTCACCATTTTGGTAGCAACACACAACTTTCTGCAGTACAATACTGTTCAGCTGATGCTCACGAGGCTATGGTACCACAGTATGTTCCAACACTGCTTTTATGCAGACAGAGGCGCTTGTAAGTAATCCAGAAAAGTTGGAACACCTGTAGGAATTAGTAGACCAGCTTTTAAGGCTTGATCAACGTCTATTGCTGCAGAACAGCTTTAAATTGTTAACCCATTATGTGTCCCCCGAAAAAGGCCTTTTTTGTATAATTCTGAAAATGTACATTATTTTTCACTTTTGGGTAAACTTACCCTTTTTTTAACCTTTGCCAGTTCACCACTTACCTTTGTACCATTTCAAGCTATCCATTCATGGGTTTTTACGACTGGAATTGCAATAAATAACTGGAAAAATTTAGGTGTTCTAAAACGTTTGACCTGTAGTGTATATTCATAAAAAATTGAACATGAAATTACATTTTCCTCTTTTTAAATCATTCCTCCAGCCATGATTTATATCAAAAAATAAATATGAATAAAACACTTTAACTGATAGGGATAAACCAGAGAGAAAGAAAGAAAGAAAATGTCTTCATGTATGCTCAATCAAATCAATCAAAAGTCAAAACCACGATAAAATGGAAATATTCATGAGAAAATTCAAGAACGTCTAGATCAGGGGTAGGCAATTTCAGGCCTCGAGTGCCGGTGTCCTGCAGGTTTTAGATCGCACGCTGGGTTAACACACCTGAATTAAATGATTAGTTCATTACCAGGCCTCTGGAGAACTTCAAGAAATGCTGAGGAGTCATTTAGCCCTTTAAATAAGCTGTGATGGATAATGGACACATCTAAAACCTCCAGGACACCGGCACTCGAGGCTTGGAGTTGCCTACCCCTGGTCTAGATAGACGCTGTGGCGCAGGCCATGAAGTGGGTAACCCCCGTACGTCCTATGATTGACCACTAGAGGTCAGGCTTGGATTGGAACTGGAACAAGCCATGTACGCGAATAATAACTGTATTGTTTTTCTAGCTAACGTGGTGGAAACTGATGGCCATCACTTCTACAACTATTACTAATACAAAAGCTGTTAAGTTGGGCCTGAAAATACTTAGTTGTAATTAAATACAAAAGAAGTTAGTGAAAAGTGATCAGATAGAAGGTTTAGAGTAAAAAACCATTCAGCTTCAGGGCTACCGAAGTGGAGTTGTTTAAGTTATTATGGCAAGCAAGCAATTAAATAAATAATTAATTACAGCTCTTAAATTCAAGCCTAATTCATGTTTTTTTTTCGAGAACACATCGTGTACATTTAACTGGATGTATCCAGTAAAGGTGGAAAATAAGGCAGTAGTTCTCCACGGGTCACGTGATCGGTCAGTAGGGAAGAGCGTGACGCAGCTGTTACCAGCAAAGCATATTCTGTTTTGGGCGGAAATAGTTTTGGACCGAGCGGACCAGCTTGTCTACAGCTGCTGAGTCCAGTTCTGTTTACTGTAAACTCTGTTTCTCCTAGTATGTAATAATGTTAATGTGCTGTTCATTCTCCTTTAAGTGTAAGCAGTCATTCAAGTTTTATTTAGGCATATGTGTGTAGGTTAATCCTTGTACACTCTTTAGTATTTCCCTTTACAGGCTACTACTTCATAGTTAACTTCCTCTGAAAGTCTTACCCCCAGAGGGACTTTCTTTCTTTGTAGAAGCGTTTCAAAGAAACTATGTTATTAGCTGTAGATAAGGTATCTTTATTTTGCTATTTGATGCATTTTCTTACATAAACCAAGCACAGTGATCACTCTTTGGGGGGTTATTGGGCAGTTTCATCACCTGCGTAAAATCTGCGTCATCGGTGCATATATATCTCTCTTGACGTTTCTTCGGTTAACATTTATCACCCAGATTGAAAATCTGCTATCGTTCAAGTCCAGATTTACGACATCTAATAATCTCGTGGCGCGGGTGGTGCTGCGCCCTTCCCGTCTGATGCGTAAAAGAGCACCATGACTAGCAGAGCACCGGCAGGCTTCACACACTTTGCCAGAAAGAGCCAAACCGGCGTGAGAGTGAGTTGAGTAACAAAGAGAGTGTGGGAGAACCCTCCCCCCCGTCAAATGTATCGATGGATCCACACCTTCATAACCCAACTCTTCTTCAGCTTCGCGCAGATGGCCAAAGTGTTCAAGCCAGACCGTGAAACTGTTCAGCCAATAGATTAGTTATTTAACTCTTCATCCACTGCTTTGTTGTACTTAGTGTGTAGTGAAAGTCAAAGTAGCCACACACCCTCTGGCCCAAAAGCACTTGGCCACACGTGAATGCCTGCCGGTCTCCCAGCGCACTCCACGCTTGCGCTAGTTATGCCATGCCGCGAAGTCATACCGGCGACGAAAGCGGCGGCAGCGGGATCTGGCTAAAGACCTCGACTGGACGTCGGGGGCAGGACTACCCACTAAAAGATGTGGAGTGCGGACGGCAGACTATGAATAACGTTGTGGGTGTCGGGGACGGTCTCCTGTCTCCAGCCGCGGCAGGTGCGGTGGGAGCGGAGAGGAAACAGGGCGCCCGCCTGAGTCTGCTGGGGAAGCCGCTGACCTACAGCGCGCAGAGCAACCGCAGAAACGCACGCTACCGGCGGCTCCAGAATTACCTCTACAACGTTTTGGAAAGACCGAGGGAATGGGCTTTTGTTTACCACGCTTTTGTGTGAGTACTTATGCTTGTGCAGCACAGAACTAAACACTACAAGTCGTTTAGAATCTCATGTTTATGCTTTCCGATTGAATAGGAGTTCCCCACCTCTGAAAGCTGAATCAGTAAAATATTTTGTTAGGCAGGGATAAAAGTGAACACACAAGATATCAAAATTTGTATTGATTTTTCTGCTGATGATAATGATCAGTTTGGGTCATGATACATTTATATATCACTCTCTGTGGTTTCTTCTTCTCTATGGAAGATGTTTGCATCTTCCTCTAAACATCCAACATGTCAAAAAATCATGTA
This sequence comes from Diplotaxodon limnothrissa, assembly GCF_057381915.1. Classification (NCBI taxonomy): domain Eukaryota; kingdom Metazoa; phylum Chordata; class Actinopteri; order Cichliformes; family Cichlidae; genus Diplotaxodon; species Diplotaxodon limnothrissa. Next base: position 4,703,793 of record NC_140608.1, read on the forward strand.
AACACTTTTTGATTTAACCTTATTTATCTTGAAGGTCTTATGCCAGTTGTTGATACATTTAAATGGAATGAATATGTTACTTTTTGAATGTGACCACCTGTTGCTCCAGGTGTGCAGAAAAGACTAAGAACACAAAGCTGAAAAGGTTAGAATATAACAAGCATGTGTGCTAGTGTTCAGAAAAAGCAGACACAGTGCAATGCTACTATCCTCCAGGACATTATTGGTAGCTCCAGCAGTTTTTGAGCTCTTTAAGATGAGCAGCAGACTGTCAGCTGAAAATGGAAAAATGTAATAACTGCTGCTCCCTTGCATGATCTTGGTTCTTTCATCACTTCTTTCTACAGAGAGTGGCACTGGGAAAAGCCCTGAAGGGACAATTTTAAAGCTGACATGTTGCAGTTCTTAAATTCAAACCAGTCCTCTACTGACCACAGCTTGTTTTTTCTTCCTTTTTGGTTATTTTTCTGGTGTGAAAATACTTCATGATCAAAATTTCTGATTAAAAAAAAATAGCATCCAGCTTCCTCTTTCTTCATGCAGTTTCCATTAGCCATGGATTATTGCTAACATTCAAGCAAAGCTTTTCTTGCTCATAGCTGTCAAGATCTAGCTAAACTATCACAATTTGGCAGCACGGTGGCACGGTGGTTAGCACTGTTGCGGCACAGCAAGAAGGTCCTGAGTTCAATTCCACCATCAGGCCGGGGTCTTTCTGTGTGGAGTTTGCATGTTCTCCCCGTGTTTGCGTGGGTTCTCTCCGGGTACTCCGGCTTCCTCCCACCGTCCAAAGACATGCAAGACTTGTGGGGATAGGTTAATTGGATAATCCAAATTGCCACTAGGTGTGAATGTGAGTGTGAATGGTTGTCTGTCCTTGTGTGTTAGCCCTGCGACAGACTGGCGACCTGTCCAGGGTGTACCCTGCCTCTCGCCCTATGACAGCTGGGATAGGCTCCAGCGCCCCCCGCGACCCTGAAAAGGATAAGCGGAAGCGAATGGATGGATGGATGGATTGCTCTTACGAATCCTAGGATGTTTATCAACATGACACACACGTACTGTAAACTGTATCTATTATCCACATCCAACAGTTGTGGTCATATTTTTAGAGAAAGCTTTTTGAGCACTCATATACAGTGACAACCCTCAAAAATTCGTCTCTGCTTTTCCCTTTTTGGTGTGCAGATCACCTGTCAGTAGAAGTGTGTAGGTGGTGTTGGTGCACTGATTAAGCAAGGGTTTCTGGAAGTAGCTCTTATTTCACTGTCTGCTGTGGTGGCTTTTGATTCTCTCTGTTAAACACAGGCTATGCAGTAAACCTATGCAACTCGTTCACACACATACCAGTGTCAGCATGGTTATGGGTACAGATTAAAACACTGGATCCATTCCTTGTGCCAGTCAAGTCCCGTGTGAAGAGAAGGAAGAGGAGCTGTCAGAGGAGGGGCTCCACAGCCGGATGCTGATGTTTTATTTGCACAGGCAGGACAGCTGAGGTCGCAGGGGTTAAGTTGTTACATCTACTCACGACTGCAGCCTCCCACACTTTAGTAGTTTTGGATCAGCTGCACGTATGAAATGATTTAAAAGCCTCAAACAATTTGCTTAAGTGAGATGAAGAGAGCTTTGGAAAAAAAATACTCCTCCGTGTCAGAAAACATGTGTTTTAATGTCCAGTGGTGGAGAAAGAAAACAGAAACCTAACAAAGCAAAAGACAGGGGCAAAAGTAGGTTAAATTACAGATTTAATTTACTTATTGTAAAAAAAAAGCAGGTGTAAAAAGAGGTAGATGCATTAGAATACTGCAAATTTTTGTCGTGAAGAGTCAAAATAAATGTATGGTTCCTGATTAGAATAGCGTTTCGTTGATTTAGAGGTAGGCCTGATGATTTTGAAATAATGGAAGTACTTTTGTGCAAATTGAATTTCTAGCCACAAAAAATTGCACTTATTCTTCACGGTTTCCGTTAGTGTATTGGAAGCGCAGCAGTCTATCAGGCCTAAGTTTACCCCCCACTGGGTCTGTGCATTGGTGATTAAAAAAAACAAATATATATATATATAAATATATATATATATATAAAGCTGCAGGCAAGCACACAGACATTTTAGCTAGACAGACAACAGCATCAGGCAATACAGCAACAAAATGAGTAGAAATGTGCATGAGTTCGGTGATCTTAAAAGTGTCTTACTGTACAACGCCCATCTGAATGTCAGATTCTCTAATTGCCGCCACCACTTCTGGTGTTAGTCAGTTTTTAGATCTCTTCTCATGTGTAGTTTGTCCGGGGTCATTAACTTGTTGCTCTGTTACCCAAGAAACCTTTGAAGCCTTTGAGCAACACATACATAAACTTAAGTCACTGATCTAAAAAAAAAAAAAAATTGAATTAATGAATCTTCACGCGTAACTGAAGTTAAACTTTGAAGTCTGGTTTTAATTGAATATAGCAAATCACATCTTCTATTGCAAACTCTTCAAATGCGGATAGTTTTGATCCATCTAGACCACAAATGAAAGCTAGTGTGTAAATGCAGCATCTCGCTGCAACTTGTCCACAGTGTGATGTAGATGTATGGCTTCACAAACTTAGAATTGCATGGCTTCACACATGTGTTACTCACAAACACATTCACACGTGGTAAGTGATGAACCAACACACAAACAGCACAAAGCGCATGATTTATAAAAGAAAAGTTCCTTTGATCGTTTAATTAGTAAGCACTTATGTTGAAACAGATGCTGCTGTGTGTGCGTGTGCATGTGTGTGTGTGTGTGTGTGTGTGTGTGTGTAGATCCACACCGTACAGATGCGTAGGAAAACAGCTGAATGGTGTGTGTAGGTATTTGAATTATAAGTATGTATACTACACTCCTTAGGAATCCCTGATGTGCTCCTGATATCTGCTGATGGGCTGCAGATATCAAGACACTGATAAGCATCTGGGCTTATTTCTTTCCAAATAATGCTCCCACACTGAAACACTGCTGGCATTAAGATTCAATCTCTTAATGAGATGGCGTGTGTTGGGCTAATCACATTTGCTAAAATGGGTTCCAGCCACAGTCTGCATTTGTGTTCTATACTCAAAAGATGATTCCTTCCTGTGCATGTGTTTTAGTGTGTATGAAGGTAATGTCTTACCTATTTTTTTCAGATCTATTTATTCATTTTTCTTGTGTGAGTTTAAGATGATACAAGCATCCATGTTTTTGTTTTCGTGTCTGAAAACGAGTTGCAGAAACGCTTCAGAGTTTGTGTGAGATTGAATGAGTCACACATGGTGTGAGTGCAACAGCAATTGATTCCAGGGTCATTTTGGTCTGCTGACAGGTAAAATGTCAACATCGCCTGATGATTTGCCAGGTGGATGGACACCTTCTCTAATGACCAACCTCTGTCCCACTTTATCTTTCAACCAGACTGGCTTGTACTGAGTCGCTTATGCGTTAACTGTTGACTTTAACTGGAACTGGGACACTTTTAATGCAATGTAATATTTACTATAATGGACAAAAAAAAATCATTAAATGTTGTATGTGATATACATTGGTCTACCAATGTAAACCTGACTTTAATATTATTGTTTCTCCTGTGTCGCCAAAAAAGCTTGATCTTTTCTTGAGGCAGCATGAGACACCCCACCATTGTCAGACATATCCTATAGGCACTGGGTAGGGTGTAGCGATTACATGGCTTGGACTTGGGGATGTTTGATCACCTTTGGATGTGGGGAATTTGGAAGTCAAAACCATCCGTGGGGTCTTTGTCATGTTTGCGATCAGTTTCTGGGATGTTTTTGATACACAGTGGAGTACATTGTCCAGCTGGAGGAAGCTGTTGCTGCAAGGCGGTGCAATTTCTGTTCCTTCCTTCCTTCCTTCCTTCCTTCCTTCCATCCATCCATCCATCCATCCATCATAAACCTTGCAGTTTTAGGTTTCTGTTTTGTGTGTGTGGTTTGTAAATTAACTTTTAATGTTATCTGCAGAAGGTTAGTACATATCTCAGCATTTTTGGCTACCTACTTGTGTTAAACCATGACAGAATTATTGCGGCGAGAGTGAAAAGGAAAGTTTACAAGATGGCAGTGAGACCTGCTATAATATATGTTTTGGAGACGGTGGCACAAACAGAACGACATGAGGTGGAGCTGGAAGTGGCAGAGTCGAAGGTTGTAAGATTTACATTGGGACTCACCAGGATGAGTGTATCAGAGGGACAGCTCAAGTTGAGCAGTCTGGAGACAAAGTTAGCAAGGTGGTGTAGAGACAGTTTGGACATGTGAAGAGGAGGTGTAGTGGATATATTTGACAAAGGTTGTTGAATATGGAGCTGCCAGACAGGAGAAAAAGAGGAAGACTTCCGAGGAGGTTGTGTGGATGTAGTGAAGGCAGACATGCCTTTCAGACCTACAGTTAATTTGTCTGCCACCATTTAATGTAGCAAATATGCCTTTGGACTGTTAGAGTAAGCCATATTATGCAGAGAGAACCCATCCAGGCATAACAAAAAGACAGAAAGATTTTCTACTTATCACTGACTTTTTTTGGATGACTTCTTAATCATCTCATGTTGATTTCTGTTTTTTTCCCCTTGTGGTATCAGTGCACTGCCTACTCAGACCTACCATGTCCAAGTTTGGTTGTCAGCACATAGGCAGTGAGTGGAGTGTAGCAGATGCAAAAGAAATACCAGTGTAGTTACTGATTCAACACAATGTCTTATTATGCAACCCAAGGCTGGACAGAGGAATTGTAGTTGCTGGCTATTTATGATGCTAAAAAATAATTACTTATAAAATAATAAATATCTAGTAACTTAGTGTTCAACATGCATATATTGTGGAATATTGTTCCTCTGTAGAAATTAAGAAGAATTCAACACTTGTCTTTGTCTTAGTCTTTGTAATCCTCCTTTAGAAGTACATTGTGGTTAGACCTTAAAGATTTTTGTATTGGAAAAGTCCTTTAGAATCTTTAATACAATAATCATCAAACATGAATTTTATATAATATATGTAATCTCAAACAGTTATTGTACTCAGAGGGTATTTTCTCACTCATGAAACTGCAGGTGCACTGATCAAAAAAAAAATTGCGCTCAGATTTGAAGAACTTAAAAGGAATCCCGAAGAGGCTGCTCTTTGTCTCCTGAGATCATGGTGACATTTGAGACACCTGAGCATATAAAAGGGTCTCTGTGTTTAGGTTCCCTCTTGCTTCCAGGTAGGAAGGAGGTGGTTGGCCAGCACCCAGTGGAAAATGCTGGAAGATGCAAAAGGATCTATTTGATAGGGTGAACAGAAGGAGGGACGTGCGTATGTGGGTGACTGTATAAATACTGTCAGGATGCCATCCGGTGTTTGCATGAGTAGATACAGAGTTGCTACCCTATTAAAGATGTTTGGTGTATGTGTGTGAGCGGGTACTTGGTCATCACTGGGTAATGTAACATATCACAGACACATTGTGTGTCCAGGTCACAAGTTGGCTGTCTGTCTTTCAGGGCCCAATGAAAAGAGGAATGAAGAGGAGGCAAGAGAAGATAACAAACAAACAAACAAACAAAAAACCAACTGTTATCACATAAAGGAAGTGGTGATGTGGGAGGGATTTAAGTTTTGTTTTTTATGCATGAAAACACATATAGGCAGTTTTTTGTCGACTCAGTGTGTTGTAAAAGAAAGGTAACATCTGGCTGTGAAGTGTGATTTCAAAGAGTGAAAAAGAAACAGCACCAGCATCCTGTCTAGACAGTTGGATACTGGCCTTTATGCAAGATTTGCAAACACAGTGAAAGATGGATAGCAAAGAAGTAATAACTTTGTGAAGGTCATGTCAACAACAGATTTACAAATTATTTGAACAATTTTATTCCTCCAAAATTAAGTCAAAGAACATATTTAGGAGTTAGGCCCAAATGGAGCTATAGAAAAGACACCTTTTCACCCGGTGATGTGGTTATCAATTAAATCCTAAGCTTTCTAAAGTAACTAATTCACTGTAACAAACTTTTTCTCCCCTTTTGGCTTTTCTATGCTTCACTGTCTCCTGCTAATATCCGACTTGGAAGTGTATCATACGGACATTTGAGATGAGTGTCGATCTGGTGCAGTCAGTTTTGAAGTAAGTAAATAACAGACAGATTTACTTATATACCACACACTGATTTCCCCTCAAAATGAACAAATTCGATAAAAAAAAAGAAACTCTTTAAGCTTCTTAGAGATATATGTCAGTGTTGGACCTATAGTGGTCCACATATAAGTGGTTCCTTCCTCTTCATAACATCTGTTTGAAAAGTTTAATTTTTATTCAGCATCATAAAATCTAGTTGCATAAAATTCAGTGTGTCAGCAGTTAGAGTAACACGTTATAGTTTTATGTTGTTGTGATGTCACTCAGCTACAACAAAGACCTGTTTCCAAGCCATCTTAAAGTTTGATTCACAGGCACTGCAGTATTCATTATTTCATAATAAGATGCCTATCATCTTTTTAATCAACAATCCTCTAACAGCGTATGTGTTAGATAATAGATAAATAGCACCTGACAGTACTATTCCTGAATCCCCAGATTTAACAGTCTAGCTAACTGCTGATATTCGATCCACCTCAATGCATCAGGAATGAGTTGCAATAAAATGTAGGGAGAAATGAGAATAGTTTGTTATTTAAACTGATGATTAATACGCGAAGAATCACTCCTGACACACAATGGATCATCAAAAAACCCCTTTTTCCCCATCGACGCCCACTATTCTGCATGATAACTTGTTTTTGTATTGCTTTTATGGCATTTAATTAACTTATTTATTTGACTCTATTTTGTGTACAGTGATTTGTAACCGGGCGTCGGTGAAAGACACTTTATAAATAAACACATACTTTCTTACACTCTTACTGCACTTGTAACCCAGAGCATTTCACGTCTTCTGACTGCAAAGAGTATGTAATGATTCCCATGACCATCGGTTTATTTACACCCACCACATATTCTCCTCAGTCTTCCTGTGTTAATCACGCTTGCAAATGTGTTTAAAAAAAAAAGAAAGAAGTGAGCTAATTAGTCTGTGCCAGAGTGGAGAGATTTGATGAATCAGACTTTGATGTTAGTGTCATCAGGGAACAAGTCATCTACATCAGTCAGAGCTCACTGGTGAGAAGAAGATCAGAAGGGATTGCAGTGATAAATATACTGTGACATTCAAGCAGGTCAGACAGCAAGTGTGTATTTCAGGTGTGTGTATGTGTTTTGAATAGGTTGGGAGAGAAAGACCTGGAGTGAGAAAAAAATTGCATTTCTTTTAAAGTGCATACTTGTATGTCTGAGTTTCATATGTGTGACATGGATATAAAGAAGCAACAGAGTGAATAGGAGGAGAATAGAGTGTGTATGTGTGTGACCATATGAGTAGGAATGCACTATGTGTCGGTTAGTCTTTTTGCGAGAGCGTGTGTGTGTGTGTGTGTGTCCAAATCAATGTATGTCTGCTCGTTAGTCATCCAGCAGTCCTCTCGTACATCAGCGGAGGTGCCACTTTGCAGAGCAGACTGCAGCGCTGATGGATGGAGACAGGCTGAGCTTGTTGGTCCTCTTGCCCACACAGAGTGCACCTCAGTTGGGCACACATTACACCAGCCTCATTCCCCTGTCGCACACAACTCGGACATTACCCTGTCAACTCTTTTAATGAGAACATGGCTCAAAAGCACTCTCACAAATACACAATCATCCATGTTACGCTCATGTGCACACATGCACCTACGTCACTAAAAATGCACCCGTGCCATTAGAATGATTTAGTATGCAAAGTATGTAATATGCATTCTGTATAAAGTTATTATAATTAGATTTAGGAAGTCATTGACCGCCGTGAACTATTACTATTTTTCTATTTTCTTTATTATTTTATTTTATTTTATTATATTTTCTCCTACTGTATCATGCTGCTGAGTGACTGCTGCTCGTCAAACACATTTCATTGCAATGTTGACCCTGTGCTAACTTGCATATGACAAATAAAACTGAAAACTGAAAACTGAACTCCATATGCACATGCATAAACATGGTATTGATCTACTAATTTAACTTTCTGCAAGGACACCTATAAGTGTATTTGCAGAAATTATTGTTTTAATATATGATTGTAATATGAATCTGCATCCCTATCTTTTGGTGGTCTAGAAAGTTTAAAGTTTAGTTTTTCCCTTTCTTATTTCTTAGTTTTTAGTCACCATTGCATGTTTCACATCATCAAAATATATATACATTAGACGAAGAGCAAATACAAAATGCAGTTTTCCAATTATGATTTAAAGTTATCCAAACCTAACCGGCACTATGTGAAAAAGTAAGTGCCCTCTACATCTATCAGTTGGTTGCGCCACCCTTTTGACTGTGGGTGTGACTTTAAAAATAATAAGTGCTGTGTTAGTTTTATATGTAATGGGACACAAACCATCCACAGAACATTTTCCTGAAAGTCTTGGCAAATGTGAAACAAGCCTTTGTGTTCTTTTTGGTCAACACTGGTTTCCGCCTTTTACCCAGTGTCCTTCACATTGTTGAATCGTGAACACTGACCTTAACTGAGACAAGTGAGGCCTGCAGTTCTTTACAGGGAGTGCAGAATTATTAGGCAAGTTGTATTTTTGAGGAATAATTTTATTATTGAACAACAACCATGTTCTCAATGAACCCAAAAAACTCATTAATATCAAAGCTGAATTTTTTTGGAAGTCGTTTTTAGTTTGTTTTTAGTTTTAGCTATTTTAGGGGGATATCTGTGTGTGCAGGTGACTATTACTGTGCATAATTATTAGGCAACTTAACAAAAAACAAATCAGTGAAACCAATATAACATCTCCACATTCACAGATATACATTTCTGACATTCAAAAACAAAACAAAAGCAAATCAGCGACCAATATAGCCACCTTTCTTTGCAAGGACACTCAAAAGCCTGCCATCCATGGATTCTGTCAGTGTTTTGATCTGTTCACCATCAACATTGTGTGCAGCAGCAACCACAGCCTCCCAGACACTGTTCAGAGAGGTGTACTGTTTTCCCTCCTTGTAAATCTGACATTTGATGATGGACCACAGGTTCTCAATGGGGTTCAGATCAGGTGAACAAGGTGGCCATGTCATTAGTTTTTCTTCTTTTATATCCTTTCTTGCCAGCCACGCTGTGGAGTACTTGGACGCGTGTGATGGAGCATTGTCCTGCATGAAAATCATGTTTTTCTTGAAGGATGCAGACTTCTTCCTGTACCACTGCTTGAAGAAGGTGTCTTCCAGAAACTGGCAGTAGGACTGGGAGTTGAACTTGACTCCATCCTCAACCCGAAAAGGCCCCACGAGCTCATCTTTGATGATACCAGCCCAAACCAGTACTCCACCTCCACCTTGCTGGCGTCTGAGTCGGACTGGAGCTCTCTGCCCTTTACCAATCCAGCCACGGGCCCATCCATCTGGCCCATCAAGACTCACTCTCATTTCATCAGTCCATAAAACCTTAGAAAAACCAGTCTTGAGATATTTCTTGGCCCAGTCTTGACGTTTCAGCTTGTGTGTCTTGTTCAGTGGTGGTCGTCTTTCAGCCTTTCTTACCTTGGCCATGTCTCTGAGTATTGCACACCTTGTGCTTTTGGGCACTCCAGTGATGTTGCAGCTCTGAAATATGGCCAAACTGGTGGCAAGTGGCATCTTGGCAGCTGCACGCTTGACTTTTCTCAGTTCATGGGCAGTTATTTTGCGCCTTGGTTTTTCCACACGCTTCTTGCGACCCTGTTGACTATTTTGAATGAAACGCTTGATTGTTCGATGATCACACTTCAGAAGCTTTGCAATTTTGAGACTGCTGCATCCCTCTGCAAGATATCTCACTATTTTTGACTTTTCTGAGCCTGTCAAGTCCTTCTTTTGACCCATTTTGCCAAAGGAAAGGAAGTTGCCTAATAATTATGCACACCTGATATAGGGTGTTGATGTCATTAGACCACACCCCTTCTCATTACAGAGTTGCACATCACCTAATATGCTTAATTGGTAGTAGGCTTTCGAGCCTATACAGCTTGGAGTAAGACAACATGCATGAAGAGGATGATGTGGACAAAATACTCATTTGCCTAATAATTCTGCACTCCCTGTACATGCTGTTCTGGGTTCTTTTGTGACTTCCTGAATAAGTCGTTGATGCACTCTTGGAGTAGTTTTGCTATGCTGGTCTCCACCTGGGAAGGTTCACCACTGTTCAAAGCTTTCTACATTAATAGGTAGAGGCTCTCACTGTGGTTTGCTGGCTCTGTAACCCTTTCCATAGATAGATGTCAATTACTTTGTTTTACAACAGTTTCTTTAGATTGTGCCATAATGTTCTGTTTTTTGAAATCTTTTAGTCTACTTCACTTTGTCAGACAGGTTCTGCTTGAGTGAGGGTCCCTTCACACATGTACTATTCACTTTTCCCCTTCACACACAGGGGGCTCAATGCTTTTCCCCTCAGTGACTCCTTTCTTTGTGCCCCTGAAAGTCAAAACAAGAATTATGAGTTGTGCATAGGAGTATAGCCATGAGGGCCAATGTGTGAATATTTCAGTAGGTTTTCTGCGTATGTCAGGCAGTTCAGTCTTGTCTGTGCACTTTTTATGATCATATATACACATAAAGTATATTGTGGCAAAAACATAAGAGCCAGCTCAAGCCAACACATACTGTGAATAATTTATCAGTGTAGTCATACACATTTTTCAGTGGTGACACACTGATTCAGACAGAACAGTATTAGCTCACCCATATTGGTAAGTTTCCCTCGAGAAAGAATAACAGGTGCCTGCTTCATGTCTTTCTTTGTTTCACGTGGGACTTTGCCATCACAGACAAATAATTAGAATTGGAAGAAAGCGCTGAAAGTTGAAACAGAGACATGGAAGAGTAGAGAAAAAGAAGGAGGGTTTGGCTGAGAAAAGAAAAGGTGAAGAGCAAGCAGGAATTTCACTGAATGACAAGACAGTGATATGTCAATAAAATATCTGCTAGTTAATTGCCCTTGATGGACTTGTTGTACGTAGCTGTACTAATCTGCTTGTATTCTGGCCTTTCAATAAAACTAAACAAGCAAAATGAAGATATCGCAGTCTGGTTGGGAACTGTTTTGTATTTCCATGATATGTTTTTTATGTTTTTTATCCTGAGCTGAACACATAATATGCTTGCCAGTTGATTTAAAATTTTGCTTCTAATGTTCTGCTAACAACTTCAGTTACACTGGGTTAGATTGTTAATATCAGCTGATTCAGACAATAACTTTAGTGAAGCCTGCAAAAATTTCACTATTAAAATTTGTCAAGTTACAGGCCCTTAGAGCACACAGGGCAAGTTTGAAACTTGGTGCTTGGCTATGTTGATGTCTTTTTCCCTACATTTTTAAGTTCTTGTTGTGTCTTAAGCACTGAAGCTAGCCATATGATATTTTCCAGGTTGAAAAACAATTAATTAATAGCTTCACTAGAGGGAAAACAGGGCAGCGCTAAATTATTTATTTATTTACATATGCTTTTGGTGACTAATTACAAGTGGCTGCAGTGAACAGCTGGTCACCCAGACATTGGGGAACCACATTTGATTGCATGGCAGTTGCACAGGTCCCCTGGTGGGAGGCAACCTGTCACACTATTGCAGACTGACAGTAGTCACTCTGAGACAGAGGCAAGTTGCTGTTTTATTTCTAAACAGATTGTCAACAGATTACAATCAGTCATTCTGCACTGACGAACCCACTCACATGTGTCTGTGCAGCAGAGGACTTGGTGGCCAGCTGGTTGTATTCTGGTTTAATTTCCATAATGTAAAAGCAAGGTTGCCTATGCCATTTTGCAGTCAAATTGCCATTCTGCAACATCTACAATTTGTAGAGGGATTTCTGAATTTCTGTTTCAAATCTATGCGATCCAGGCTGGACTCAGAATGTAAGCAGTCAATGTGAATTTCTATTTAGTGTAAAGTTCTTTCTTTAAAGACAGGAATAAATTTGCAAATTTTGCAAATTTGCAATTTTTGCAAATTTATCACCATTAACAGCAGCTGACTGCAAGTGGGCAGACCTGGTCCACATCTTCAAAGCAAACATTTCAAAGGCTTCAAGATCGCAGATTGCACATGGTGGCGTAAATTTTGCTGTGCTGTAGTTTACAGACAGTTTTTTCCAGAGCTGGGGAAAAAGCTCTGTAAAGTGTTTCTGTTTATAACCACAGTATGTAATTAAATTTGTTCATGTGCTATTGTTAAAAATAAATTCTCAGAATCTCTGAGGCTGAGGTACCTTTTCATGAAAGACTCAGATACATGTGAATTTGTGTTAGCAGCCAGGTGAAATGACTCCACAAATGCAGGATTCTGAACAAAGAACACACCAGTTTTATTGCAATATAAACAGTATATATGTATATATATATATATATACACTGTATATACACAGTATACATATATACTGTGTGTACACATATATATATGTCCATATATGAATAGAGAGCGAGAAAGAGCGTGAAAGAGAGAGAGAGAGAGCGAGCATTAGCCAAAGTAAAATTGATGTAGATTAATAGAATTGTATGTATTGTATGGATTTATCTATTATTCATACAGATTATTTACCTTATTTCCCATACTCGAATAAAAGTGGGATTTGGAAAAAAAAAGTTTTAGTTACATCATGTAACTGGATTACATCAGAAATGGAATAAAACACCACATCTGGAAACAACAATACATTTGAAACAATACGTTAAATCTACTGTATTTTATGCAAACTAGAGTGACTGCAGGTGTTTCAGGTCTTTTTTGAGTTCATGACGGGTTAACCTCTTGAGTGTTAGTATTCCAACTGCTATAGACGACTAAGAAAAAGAGATGGATGGGTTGAGGAGCAAAGAGGCATGTCACAGAAATGCGACATGAGTACAAAATAAACCCAGCATTATTTATGCTCATTTTTATTTCCGCTCTCTCACTTTCCCTGAAGACACAGAGCTAATGTGAGTAGGCGTGTGATTTGGCTTTGCTTATTGTGTGAAGTCATTACAATTCTTCCATTAGAGACAGAAGCAGCAAGAGCTTCCCTCTCAAGACAGAAGTCAGACTTTCACAATCTGTTATCAGCAGTCATATCACACGTTTGTCCATCTGTACTACGTGTTTATTTTGGTTTTCCTTTGGACATTGACATAGAAAATGTTCTTTAAAGAAGGAAATAGATAAATGGTGTTCCTGCAACATTTTGACTTCATTTAAGCCCCCCATCCCCCATCCTCTTGGATGCCTCAGTCCATGCCTGCCCTTTTAAGTGCTCAGAGTAAAGAATCTCAAGTGTTTGTGCAACTGACTGAGACAAGCTTGATTCATTTATTTTATTAAAAGCCTGAACCAGAACATGACTTGTGTTCACCGTAGGAAATGAGTACTGTCCATCATCTTTGTCTGGTGAGTATTTTTAGGGTGCTTGGGAAGTCAGGAGTCACAGAGAAGTGTTTAAAGGTAGTGCACGGTGGTGTATGGGGACAGTGTAACTGTAGGAGGGATGGAGGGGTTCAAAGTGGGGGATTACATAAGGGATTGGCTCTAGGTTAACAGATGAGGGACAGCAGCTCTGATACGTGTAGATTCACTTTGACACCCAAACAGACTATTGCATGATCTATACGGACGGCACATTGGTTGTCCGCTATGGTTTGTTTCACCAGAAATTGAAAGAACACCAATCTGATTTCACCTAGCCAGCTGATAGATGTGACTATAAGTGAGGAATGGACAAAAATGCGTCGAGTTGATATTTGGCTTTGGGCCTCTCACCTATCAATCCCTACACAATCACATGGATGCATAAAGGTCAGCTCAGCAGGGACTGAGGAGTGACAATAATGATTTCCACCGCGGGGAACATAAACTAATAGTACGTATGTGAGCTGTGCAGCAGCATACTGATGAAGAAGAGAGAATACTGATGGCTTAAATACAGTGCCTTAAAGCACAATCTGTGTTGAATAATCGCTGAGCTGAATAGAAGTTGTTGTGTGGCAGAAGGCAGGTGTTTTGTGCCTGAAACAGCTTTCTTCACTTCATTTAAGGTAATTATGTTTGGTGTAATTCGTTGAAACATTTAGTGATAGAGTGACAGAATTTGCTGTGCATTCAACAAGTGATTTTGAGCACGTGGTTAAGCAACTCAGTGATTGGTTTAATTATTTTAACAGCTGCTGGAGACAAGAATCTCGAGTGTGTGAACATAAACGGATTTGTGCAAGCAAACAATGAAATTCATTCATTATTAGATTTTGGTGTCTCCACAGTGCAGTGGTTTACGCATTCATCTAACAAGCAGACACAAATTCCATTCGGAGTTATTTCAGGAAGGGTATTCATTTTTTAAGTAAATAAAACAAACAATATTTAACTTATGGAAGATACTTTAATTTGCCTTTGTATATTAAAATACCTTGACAACTAATCATGTGCTCAGTTGTTCTTTTGTTCCCGCACAATTTGTCAAACTAGATTTATATATAAAGTCAATGTAAAGTGTTTTCCATAAGCTATATTTTGCTTCCCTACAGTTGCAGGCTGAGGCTTGTAGCTTAGGATGAACCCTGCTGTGTTTTCTGTTCGGGAGGTATTTGCATATGTTACCACAACCCCCAGCCCTCCCCCACAATAACACTGTTTAGTTTTATCATAAATGAAATAAATGTTTAGGAGAGTTTTGTAGTTTTGATTAATGTTGTTGCAGGTCCAGCAGGTACCAGCAGAGGCTGATTTAGGTCACAGATTGATCTATTTTCTGTTAGAGGTCTGTTAGAGTCTTTCTTTCTTTCTTGCTCCTGGTCTTCTTTCCTATTTCTTTTCTTTTTTTTCTTTTTTTTTTGAGGGGGGGTGGGTAAAAACACTCTCTTGCACGTGCACATTTGTACCTGTATCTGAACCTCTGTCAGCCATATTTACAGTCATATTTACAGCTGTGGCTACAACCGTAGCTTGCCTCCACCAGTGTGTGAATGTGAGAGTGAATGAATAATGGCATTATAAAGCGCTTTGGGTGCCTTGAAAAGCGCTATATAAATCCAATCCATTATTATTATTATTACTAATGAAAATGATGATCTCATGAAGAAAAAGCTGAAAGATTAGGTGACACATAAGATTTTTTGGAACTTGTTATAACTGATTAAAAAAAGTTTGATAATCATAATGATTGAGAAAGAGATGGGTTTTAGGCTCAAGTGTGTGGACATTTGGGTATAATAGCGTGGTGAAACGCTATTCCTAATCATGGTTTCCTCTCCAAATCAATGCTTATTTACATTTTAGTGTTTGTGTAAGTGAATAAGGAGGATGGGTGGATCCTTCATTTCCAATAATAATAATAATCTTTAGTTCTAAATCACTTTTAAAGCTCAAGTTGCAAATTGCTTTATACAAAACACAGTCAAAAACATGTGTTGCCACTGAGCCATAGCCTGTATATTAAAGATGGAAGTACTGTAATTTAAGTAAACCTTAAATGAGGTGTGGACATCATTCCTTTGAGAACTGTCAAGGCAGGCAGGTTGGACTCAAACATAGGCTGAGAATATAATAAAAACAGTTCTTTATTTACAGACACCAGGTGCAATAAATACAAGTGAGGGGGGGATCCAGGGGTTCCGAGGATCCACGGGAAGGTTCAGGAAAACAGGTTCTTCCCACTTGCACAACGATCACCACTCTGGGGGAAAATCCACTCCACACTTGTCACGCCAGACTTCTGTATACTCACGCTCAGACATCCAGGACTGAAGGGTTACAGGACGGGTCCGGGGAATGTATATACAAGGAGACGAGAAAGTTACAACCAGGAAACCACGAAGAAACGCAGAAGATCACAAAGCTGGGATTTACACTAATGTGTTTTACTCAATAATCCAGCAACGAGAAGCTCTGAGACACTGCTTTAAGTAGTGGCCGGAAAACCGGATGAGCCACAGGTGAGTGATTAGTCACAGGTGCGCGGGCCAAAGGCGGGAACCCACGGTGAGCTCCGCCCATGCAGAGCGATGCAAGAGAGAGCTGTGTGGACCGGGCAGACACAGGGACCGTGACAAAAAGATTGCCTTGTTTTTTCAGTAATTTTCATCATAGTTTCTATGTTTACAGTTTAAAACAAAATTTGTAAAGCCGCGCCCGTTCCTCTTTTAGTGACTGTGTAAATGTGTAGTTTTAAACACTGCTCAAAGTCATGTTTAGTAGTAATTAAGCTATTTTGACATATGATTTATAGGCTGATCAATATTTACATAAAACATGAATGATATGTATAACAATCTAAATAGCTGACGATGATTTCAGCCGTACCACATACATAATGCAATTGTTGCCATTCTGTCTTTTCTTGTAACTTATGTGTTCCTATTGGATTTCTAATGGTTCCATATTAAGAGTAACTGAAGCTGTTTCGTTCAAAATCCTCAACTTTTAACCGCAACAAGTCTGAAACAGTTTTGCTAGTTATATTAAAAAAGGATGATAAAGGAGGGTTTGCTTCTGCTTCTGATTTCCTCTGCCAGGTTGCAGAACCTCAGGATCCCAACTGCAAACACTGTCTACTTTAGTGTTCAGCAAGGGCTCGGAGGCAAACAAAGACCTGCCTGGGTATCTCAAACCACTCTACCACATGACTCCACAAAACTACATTTCCCCCCTAAAGCACGTTGCCCCTGGCGACCTAGCTCTGACAAAAATCCAGCTACTTATTTTGCACAGAATGAAATGTGCTTGTGTGTTTTTATGTCTGGACAAAGTGTTTGAATCCAAAATAAGAGAATGCCCCTGTGAATGCATGTGTGTGAAGCTTCCTGTAACTTCAGATTCAGCGACTCTGAATCGGACACCATTGTACTGTGGATGTGTCTGCACTGGCGTGCATGAGGACAGACGCGGTTGTACAGTCAGGTTAGACTTAGGTTAAGGTTAGGGGAAGAGTTAAGCATTTAGTTGTTGTTACATAAGTGGGTTAGGGTTATTGGGTGTATGCTGGTGAGTGTCCTCACAGTCATTGTGTGTGTGCTTTTGCATGTGTTGGGTCTAGGCCGTTGACGGGAGTCAGTCTAATGTAGAGTGAGTGTTTGTTTTATCTAAGTAAGCCCTCTCCCAGGCCTGCAGCCAACAGAACAGCCATCCTGACACAACAAGACAGCTGGCTGTTTGGATAACATCACACCTTTTTACCATGACTGTGCGAGAGAGAAACGAAGAGAGACAGAGCCTTTTACCATTCGATTAAGCTAAAGTAGACCCAGTTGACTGGTTAGTGCAGTTGTGTGTTGATCTGTGCAAGTAGACTGAGTAGACGTGTGTGACAATATATGTGGATCGGCCAGCTCGCCTTTTCTCTCTGACTCTCTCTCCTTCGCTGTGCGTGTGCATACAGTTTGAATTGGATCATCTAAATCTCTTCACAAAGCCGTACTGTGGCAAATTTTAAACTTAGAAATATACTTGTAGAGTATATTTACATTCGCTTGTCAAGTAATGGAGTTCTCCATTTCTACTCTGAATGAAGTGTAGTGGAATGGGGATTTTGTAGGAAGTGAGACATGTATGTGAGTAATCAGTACTGTTTTATAATTAACCGCTGTGTGACGTTCAGGTCTGCTGTTTTCAGTGTTTACCAAAGAAAAATTACACAATTAATTATTATTTCAATCTCAGAATCATTGCCTATGACTTATCGTCTGTGAAGAACTTATGCAAATGCACTTTTTCAGCTCCACATTTGTAACTTTTTAATACCCTGCAGATTATATTACATGTGGCATTCAGGTCCACTGTACCCATGGGCCATAAGTGTAGAGCTGCTGTGTCCCTTCATGCTTTTTGTTGTTTGTATATGTGTTCCTGCATGCATCTTCTCTTTTTGTCTTTCTGTTCGTGCTATTCCTGTTTCCAACATTTCCAAAATCTGCACTTCCACCTGCTTGCTCCCACATTTCTGCATATTTTAATCTCAGTCTTGCAGGAACCACTATATTTTGTCACACTGGAAATCAACAGGTGGACTACAACAAATAAATAGCTTGACAAAATTCTATACTTGAAAAAATGATAACATTTTACATGAGAGAGAAGATTTAGAAGATGATAGGGAGGAAGGGGTTTTAGAACATGGATAATACTGTGTAGACAGGAAGGCAGGGTGAGAGTGAACGGGAATGACAAGCAGGAAATTGTCTGAAACAGATTCAAACTCAGGCTCTAGCAGTGAGAAGTCTAAAAGTGCATAAGTAACCTATTCAGCCAGGTGAGCTAAAGCACCATCAACTCAGAGTCTGACAGTGACTGTGAATACAAGAATGAGTCTGACCATCAGTCACCTCCATGACAAGCCTGCCAGTAGCCAACAAGGGAGAACTATGGGTGTCAGTAAAAAGTGAATGGTCTGAATGGGCCTTCGTGCCCAAGGAATGAAGCATCCCACATAGTTGCCAACATAGTGCAACAAGGGCCAACACAAAGGGTGGATATTTTAGTGCAGGAGATCAAATCTAAATTTTAGCCTTTGATCATAGCTGCCACCTAGAAAAGTGTCCTGATTGGGAAATGATCTAAATTCGGTTTCAGGTCCCTTGTGTGTTTTTATAGGGTGGCATGAATAGGCTATTCTTTGAGTGTTGCTGATATGAATCTGTTCAATTTCTAATTAAGTTAAAAGAAGTAAACATCAATAGTAATGAGAGACCTTTCATTTATGTTTGTTCAAGATAAAAAAAAACAACTACTTTTAGTTATGATTGATTTCACTCTTTAAAAAAAAACACATTTTATAACAAAAAACTAGTGGCACTGTTGTGCTCTAACAGAGGTAAATTACAAATATTAAATATATATATATGGTCTGCATTGGTTGGAATTGAGATAAATTCCAACCAATGCAAACATCTGTTAACATCTGTTAAGTATTTGTACATAATCTTTTATGGCTAATAAAAACAGGAACACAAGGGTTAATCTTATCTGTTTCATGTCACTGTTACTCACACGTGCTGTTTTCCACACATGTTGTGCAGCCCTGAGCTTATCTACGCATTACTCAACAAAGCTGCATGTAAGAAACCAACCTTTCAGATTAGGGATATCGTGTTTTACTAGTATTAATGATAACCGTAACATTTAAACTGAGAAACTGATATTGTGTAAAAAGATTGCCATTATAGGTTCATGATTTTCTGTAAAACTGAATATTGCCCTTTTTTATACTGCTTTAGCCAATTTTTTCGATTTTCTTTTAATTATTTACATCAATAAATCCAATAAAGCAATAGAAATACTGCATCCATGTGATAGGGTGATCGTGAGAGTAGTTAACCACAAGGGATATTTGTGAGCCTGTGTTGTACACTTGCTAAATGTCAACTACATTCAATTCTGCATGAGGCTGTTTATAAGACCAAAGGCCAAAGATGACACTCTGCACCCAGCTCCCAGTTCAATCAATCCCCCCTATTCTCTCTCTCTCTCTCTCTTCTGCTTCCTACACATTACAGATGCAGTACATAATAGCACCACCATAATGGATTTACGGTGGTGCTATTATGCTTTCTTTTACATGTAACGTAGACCTTTATGTTCTCAGTCTTTGTAGGTTATAAGGCCATCATATTCGTTAGAAGGTGTCCAGTATTATCCTGCCTTTGTCTGCACAGGTGTTTTCTATTACTTAGAATAAGCGCTGCTGATGGATATCAGCTGTTGAGTCTAATGGATTTTCAGAGGAATGACTGCTAGAGCACAGTATTGCTTAAAAAAAAAAACTGCACTTGTGTGTGACAGCCGAGCTGAATGTTACTCTGAAAAAGCCTCTTTAGGCGTCAGTTTTAGAGGATTTAAAAGGTAATCATGGCATATACTCAAGAAAATCAGCAAACCTTTCAGTTTCATAACTTTCCTCCGTCTTTTGTCTTCTTCTGGCTTCTAAGGTTAGTGCTCGCCACAGCAGAACATGCCCCCCCCCCCCCATGCCTTGCATCCTTTTCTGTAGCATTGTTTCTACTAGTGGCCGTCGTCAATCAATCCAATATTAAAATCAAATTCTCATTGATCCAAATATTCGATTTGGTAAAGATTTTATGCTGGATGCCTTTCATGACACAGCCATCCTTGCTTGTGTACTCGTAGATGGGCTAGTTTCATCATTTTATGCACAAAAAAAGAAGAATAACTACTAGCAGGTGTGTACATGATGCTGAAATGTTGCAAGAAGTTAACATTCTAGTACAATCTCTTCATTTCAAAGGAACTTTTGTCGTTGGAAAACATTAGTGACTCATGTTTGTATCACTGACCAAGAGTCTTTCTGGGAAAGTGGATGGTGCAATTATACCTCCTCTGGTTCCACAGAGGAGGTATAATTTATTCACATGTATGACAATTGAGGCAATAAAATGAATGAGTTTTTTGGACATATTGTCAACCAAGCTAATGGGCCTACTAACTGACAGGTGATATTCTAGTTATTTAAAAGGTCTCTATTCTCTTCTTTAGTCAGTGAAATAAAGCACAGACCTGAGAGCGAAATAACAGAGACAAGAACAGCACAGAACAGAAAAATATAAAAGAAATTTCTCTGCCCTGTCACGCGTTAGTAGTGAGTTTGCCAGTAATACTTGTTTGCTAAGCTATGTGAAGAGCCTGTGTCACTTAAAGTGCTTATTAAAGATTTTATTTCCCAAAAGACAAACTCCTTTTTAAATGTTAGTGCTTTGGATATCATGAAATCCCATTTAACTTCCTTTATCTGGGGTGGAGACAAAAATCTCAAAATAACCACTTGAGATGAGCTCAAAATTAGGTTTCTTTTCTTGTTGTTGTTTTTTTGGAAAAATGGTATTATCTATCTGATCCTTTAAATTTACTACTATATTGGCCTTTTTGTGCTGTTGGTGAACTGATATACTTAATCACACTGGGAAAATACAGGGGATACAGCTACAGCAGTTTATTTAAAGCACATACTGCAAGTACTGCAAGTGTCTCTAAATCATAACTACAGGATTATGACTAAAGATTACAAGAACTTTTAAGTTGTTTGCTAGTAAATGTGGATGGCAGTTAATATCCGACTTCTAGTGTGGATATGTGGGCGAACACTTCCTATTTTGTGCACCCATCCTTGACTCCAAATGTAGTTACTTGTGTGATATTTTGGGTGTAACATGATGTGTGGGCACTAGTATGATCAGAAAACAAGCTGAAGCTGAAGTTGCACATATGGCAGGAGAAAAGAAATAGCATGCATGCCAGCCAGCCTGACAAAATGTGGAAGAACCAGGACTGTAAAACATGCAGAAGCAAAGCATGGACTGTAAAGCAACAGTGAAAGGAAAATGGCTCCATCCTCTAATGTGAGGCCTGCTGCCAGTTTCCTACTGTGGAAGTTAAAACATATTTAGTGGTACAAATCAAGTGTTTATATTCCAATACACAATAGAGACGTGTTATATCAAAAAAAGTTCCCCCTAAAAGGGCTTCCCGCTTCACAAGATCAAAGCAAGAGAAACAAAATGTTCTCTTTAGGAAAGGAAAAGATCATTTCGAACCCTAGCATTAAATAAAACTAAACCTGGAACCACGAAAGTTTGGAACATTTGACTAAAATCAATAGATCTTCTGAATAACTGCTAAACCAAATAACAACATGAGAAGCTGCCAAAGGACAGAGTTGTGGAAAAATGGGCTAATATGTGTAGAAAACATGTTTATTTAGACTCAGTTTTGTTTTTGAAAAGGAGTTAGGCTTCCTGGCACTTATCTGTAGATGTAAAACCTTGCATTGTCGGGTCCTTTTTGGAAACTAAAGGCTTCTCTGTGGTGCAATTTTCTGTGCAAAGTTTATTTAACCATTCTTAAAACCAATAAGGAACTCATAATGCAGTAGGGCTAACACTGACCCCGGTCTGCAGAGATATTGGAGCAGCAAATATTGTGCTTGGGGATGCACAGATCTCATTCACCTTGAAGCTCAGCTGTGTATGAATATATGAAAGGAAAAAAGTGCACATCCATGCAGCTTGAACACTCATAGTTGGGTCACACTTCTGCAGAGAGATCCACAACCATAATCTTACAAGTACTGAACCCTGCACACACAAAGTAGTTGTCGCACAAAGATTCCTGGTCCAAAATCTTTAGCTACTATAAATTTTCCATACTCGCAGAACCAGGAACACGCACGTATACGCCAATGCGACGATATGCAAACTGTGACTGAGTGTGGAGCTTCTTCACCATGACAAGTCAAGTGACAAATGTCTTCTCTCCCCTCTGTCTCCTAACCTTCTTAAGTAAAGAAAGGAGGAGGCGAGGAAGGGAAGACGACATATTTTGGGGAGGCCAGCGGATAAGTTATGACCGAGGGTTTCTAAGGTAAATGGTGCACTGAGAGTAGACATGGCCACATTAAAGAAATTAGGACAGACACTAAACACAAGACCTGCTCTAGACCTCGGCTCCGCTCCAGCCAGCAGATATAGACTGTCCAAGTCATTACTTCTGGATCATAAACTCATAAGCTTACGGTAATATAAAATCATCAGGAGCCACCTCGCAATATCTGGAGTGTTTGCTAACGTCATCTGCTTTTCCTCTTCCTTTGATGCAGTCACTTATCATATCCTTCCTCGCGTCTGCTCTGTTATCATTATCCGCTTGCATCACTTTTTTCCCCCTCATTTTGTGTTCACGTAGGTGAGCCAGCAGCATATGCCATTTCTTTCTTCTCTAAAACACGAGGAAATGAAGAGGTTTAGTGTTATTTGTCCAAAGCATACAGGCAGAAAACTAGAAAAAGAAGATTTTTTAGTGTTTTTTCACACTTTGTTCAACAGAGAAGCTGCTTTTCAAAGTGTTGGTTGCTTTTAACTCTCTTTCTATTTGAAATCTGTCTCCTTAACACTTTTGATAGTGATCAAATGCTATTTACAACTACAAGCGACAATAGTCACATTTTAATTTCACATATCGTATTTCTCAAACAAGCAAAGATGTCCACATATATCGAATTACCTCCACATATGCAGTTTTTTGTCAGTGCTGGAAATTTAACGAGGTAAGCACAGTAAGACACATCTTACTGTATTTTATCTCTATTAGTGGTACAGAAACTAAATCAGAAGTAATGCAAAGGACTCGAATTTTAGCTTTCTTGTCTCATCAAGAAGATTGTGGAAAAAACGACAAAAGTTTAGAGTGTCCAGAAGTAATAGAAACAGGTAGTGATCTGCAACTTTGAGAATGTGGGAGAGAGGCTAAAAGTGAGGGGATAATAGGCTCTCTACTGCTGGCACTGTAGCAAAAATCATTTAAGAATCAAACTCTCTAAAATGCTCTATAAGCCTGAAAGGGATCTGAAAGGTTTGCAGTTTTCCCCTTCAGAGGATGACTACTGTAGTCAGCTACAGCAGCTACCATAGATATAAAAGATAACTAACAAAAAAAGCTGTTTTATACTGTATCAAAGTATCCCTAGGAGTGTTTTCCACTCAAACCAGTTAGGTAACACAGTGCACCTAATTGCTAGTTTCTCAGTATATTACAAACAGTGTGTATTTGTCAGTGAATTAAAACCTGTATTACTTTTGTTGAAAGGCAAAAGAACATTTTAAATACTTTTGTTTACTAGTGTGACTAATTATTTCCAACAAAACTAATAATGACCAAAAAGAACATAGGAGGTGCACGCAATGTTCGCATGATTCATTTTGACAGAATCCAATCTGCATTTCAGAGTTCATGCTCATCTTATTTATGAGAGGTCGTTGGAGAAATATGAAAGAGGATAGAAGTTGTACTATCACTGTTACCACAACAGTGACACAGATGTTCTCTCATGCAACGACAAGGCTCAATGCAGTCTTTAAACCGAATGAGTGTTTGTCTATGACACAGTGGGAGGTACTGTGCTAGTATATCTTTTTATAATGGCTTTCTTACTGTCTCAGTGACAAAAGTGTTGGGAAGCATTAACAGAAACAAGAAAAACATTTTTTTATTCCATCGATCTTGAAATAATTGCTGGAAAATAGCGTTTGCTGGCCAAGAAATGCTCTTTTAACTTGACGTCTCTGGCAGCCAGTGTGTGCGTGTGTGTGATTGACTCAGTTTCTGTGTGCGTGTGAAGTTGTAATGCTTTTTCCATTATGAATCACTTTTATTATTCATAATTAAGAAAAGCAGTGAGTCCAATGCTACAAAGCAAAACAAAAACACCACCATTCAGAAATACAGCTGGCCTTTAATCCTTTTCTGTAATTGGAAGTAGATGAGTGGCGGAGATCAAAACGTATTGATGGCGTCGTGGATGGGCGGGGGAGCTGGAGGGTGTTGAGTGGCTTGATGTAACTGTACCCCCAGTTTTTTGGTAAAAACACCCCTCCTTCTCAACGATTGCAGCACATTTGTGTCAAACCCCACCGGGTAAAAATATTTCCCCTATTTTGGGGCTTTTAATGATTTCTTTGACCTGCTCTTTCTCTAGATTGTACAGCATCTTTAACATTTTAAGTTTGAAGAGTTTTTCTAATTCACACAAGCTCAAATATATCCGTACATCCCACTAATATTTGGCTAAACAATCCTTAGTAAATTGCATCTCAGTCAGGTGCTCTTGGCAGCCATTGACAAGCGTCTGGCATAATCTTAACTGGATATTTAACCACTCGGAATTGCTTTTTAGAGTAGTCCCCACATTTTCATTAGGGTTGAGGTTGGAGCTTTGGGAAGGCCATGTCAGAAGCTTAATGTCACCTTGCTTTTTTAAATGCCAACCCAACTGTAATGTGCGTTTGGGATCATTGTCCTGTTGGAACATTTAACTGTGTCGTAGATTCAGCTGTCTAGCTATTGATCTGAGATGGAGTTGAAGAACTTGGATGTAGTTCTCTGTTTTCATTATTCCATCCACCTTGTGCAATGTACCAGTACCAGTGGCAGCAAAACAGCCCCTGATAATGATGATGCTACCACCACAAATAACTTAACCTTAGTTTGATCTGAGCATAGAAGTAGTCTTCAGAAGGCATTTGGCTTCTCCATGTGGCAGCTGCAAATTTCAGCCAAGTCTGAAGGTGTCAATTTTCTTGCTCTCAGTGGTGATTTAAAACTTGCTTCAATATAGACAGCTGTTTCTAGTTCATGGAAGACTTGATCCGGGGTGGTTCCTGGGTTATTCCTGAACATCCTAGCCAATTTCCTCTCATCTGGGAGTGATAGTTCGGTTCTTCTTCCAGACTTTAGAAAAGTGGTGACACATTAGAATAACTTGTACTTAAATACAATTGTTTGAACTGGCGATCTTGGAAGCTGCAGTTGTTTAGAAATGACTCCAGGAGTTCTTCCCAACTTGTGTAAATCTGCAACTCCCCATTGTAAATCTTTTCTGAGTTACTTGAACTTTCCCATTGTTGACTGTATTGGCCAAACTAATGAGCACTATCAAACAAATCCTTTTTATGCTCGCAAAGAGAAACTACAGTTGTAGTCAATCATGATGACTGACAAGAACTTAATACGCCTTTTCAAATTAAAAGACATTCAGAACCTTCAGCAGCATTTATTAAAATACTTAAATGAGTGTATGATTATATTTGAGCCTTTATGTATACTTTTCTTGCTATAAAATCATTCATCCTGGAAAAACAGAAAACATGAAAAGCTCTAATTATGATGACATTTATGCCCATCATTAATGTCTGGAAACTTCCGACCATAACTGTATCACTAAAGCACAATTTAAAAAAAAATCATTGTCTAGGTTGGAGAAATGAGCATCAATTGACTTTGAAAGGAGGAAGGCCACACGTTAAGAAAACACCAGAAGAAACATCACACTCCTGCATTAGTCTTATTAACAGGAGAACTTCAACAAAAAGTTCACAGGGAAGAACAGAGGGGAGATAATTTAAAGGTAAGTGTGAAAAGCTAACGATAATAAATATGTATTAAATCAAGACATAATCAATTTTTTAAAAAGTGACAAGGTGGAAATTTTAGAGGTGATTATATTTAAAGGTGTGCCAATCTCTATGTACCCCATATATCACAGGGTTGAGGTACTTGCATCCAATACATATTTGCTGGTAGAACAAATTTATTTTTAATTTTAGTTTTATTTATATAGCAGTCATCTCAACAGGTTTAATACTGTAAGGTAAAGACCCTACGTTAATGCAGAGAAACCCCAACAATCAGACAACCCTCTATTAGCAAGTATTTCACAACAGTGGGAAGGAAAACCTACATTTTAACAGGGAGAAACCTCCAGCAGAGCCAAGCTCAGGAATAGAAAGCCATCTGCTGCAACCAGTTAGGGGTGTGGGTATTTAGCATTTTGTAGGTATGGGAATTTCACATTAGGTGAAGTTTATATTTCAGTACAAATGGGCTTTGTGCCCTATGTACTTTTATGCTTGCATGCACTATTAATCATATTGATGGTTAAAGGTCCTCTGTCATGATTGCTCATGGCTACTTACACTGGCAAAGCAGAATTTACTAAGGCTTGACCAGATTTATTGTAAATGACTCACTTGGCTATCTTGCACACTCATTATTTCTTGCAGATATCAAAGATGAACACTTCTTCCTTTTATCTCTTTTTCTAACTCACAGCTTGTCCAGCTTAAACTCCCCCTGTGCCTTAGCCATTTCCATGGTGATGACAAACCCATTTCAAGAGGGGCAGTTCAATTGATCACCACTTGGCCTGCTGAGTGAGGTCTGTGTAGATGCTTAAAAACAGAGCAAACGAACAAAAGATCAATGCACTTGCCAGTAAACACACATGGACTGTGTGTAAGCTTAAGTTTTTTTAGCTTATTAATTTCAAGTGGCCAAGACATTTACAACACAACCAAGCTGCTCCATGCTACTTCGTAGTTACTTAAATAAATTAGAAGACGCTAAACAAATGTCAACTTTTTTCCCCATTAAATATTAAACCTTTTAAAAGATTTTGAAACATTTCAAAATTAATATCCGCTTTAGATTGTTTTTCAGTGTTGCCATGCAGTGCCAAGGTCTGAAACAGTCAATCAGATCATCTAGCCACAAAGTCTTACTTGCCAGCCACTCTGATGACACCAGCAAATCCATCTTTCTTCTTTCCTTCTATGCCTGATGCTTTTACTCAGGAAGCCAATGAGGCAGCCACCAGTTCAGAGCTGTTGAGTCAATAAAAGCAATTAGATATGAAATCACTTCTGAGAGAAGATTATTTCTTACAGGAAATCTGCTGATCTGAGCCCCAGCTGAGCCGCCTAGCAGAGTACAACCATGGGCTGTGAAAAGCTTGATTGTTGGGGAACAAATGGTGGCAAGACAAAAGCAATTCTGTGGTGTTATTTAAGGTGCAAAAGGCTTATTAAAGATGGAGGAAATATGTGTGAAGGCTTTCTTGCAGAGAGTGACAAGAAGCCTCAAGAAAGTCACTGTACCTGACTAAGAAATAGTCTAGTATGTATCCTTCCATATAACCCCAAATAATTCTGTTTTATAAAGTATACTAAACTTCAATATACAATCCTAACTCCGAAAACAGCTTGGACACTGTGTAAAATGTAAATAAAAACAATGCAATGATTTATTTACAAGTTGTAAGTTGATTTCACTTAATTGCTGAAACCTGAAATGTATATTTAGTCCACCATACATGCTTAATTCTACAATTAGAAAATACACTGTTTAGTAGGAAAAACACATATGTTCAGGGTTCATTTTGAATTTTCTGTCTACTTTTCTGTAGACATCATACGCTTCTATCATACAAAGCTTTCGTAATTATTTTATAATTAGTGCTTCAAGTAAGAGAGACTTTTGACCAGTGAATGTCTTCTTTGTCTCCCTTTTCTTCCTCCTTATAATCTTCTTCTGTAAATAAACTGCACTGTGACGTGGACATGGCAGAGTTGTAGTGACCTGCACTCCATCTATTCTGAATGTACATGTTAAACATTCTCAATAAGTTAATGCTCATTTTAGAATATACAGTGGATCAGACTGAACCAAACAAATACAGAGCTACTTAATCAATAAAAATGAAAAGGCAGTTGAAACTCCAGTACTTTATTCCAGCACTCAGCACTGTTTACCTCAGTGAAATTTTTCCCAACACTTTCTGCAGCTCACATGATAAATCCCTGTAATATTGGAAAGGGGATTTAGCCTTGAAGTGTGAGTGAATTCATTCTCTGAGTCTGATCCCTGCTGCTCCCACGCAGCTCAGAACTTACTGTACAGTATATACCATAATGACTCAACTCCTGTGCCACTCTTGAAAAACCAAACCATGCAGCACTGACTAATGGTGTGCATGTCAGTGCTTCTCTTCTCTTTATAGAAATGTTTAGTGATTTTTTTTTCAATACAAAGCTGCAGAAATATCTTTAGTGCTCTGTGTTCTACAAGACTATATCTGCTTGCTGAGCTGAAGTGGAATACAGGGTAAACTAAGAGCCAGAGAAAGAAGTCTGCAGTCCTTATAGATGAAAGTCTTACCACTAGGCTGCCATCTTAGTAAAACAGCCAGGCATTTATATCAGGCTGAGGAAATCAATGCACCATCTAAATAAATGGACAGGAAGTCATAACGTTAACACTTGAAAATAAAAATCTCCTTGTAAATGTTCTTGGGCAAATCTGATTAAAGAAATTACTTTAAAAGTTTGGAGAACTTGGCCCCAAAATGAGTTGAAAAGCTTTCAGCCCCAAAGGCTATATTTCTATTACTCATGTGCAAATTGTTATAGAATCACACGGTTCAATGCCATTAATATCTCTGGTTCATCCCAACAGGGCACTTAAAAATGCAATACTTCAATTCATGTTTTAGATACAGAATAAGATACATCAAGAAAAATAAGTGCACTTCACTACATCCTACAATCCTCCTGCATATTATGGGTAGCTATACCTGCCACCACTGTGATAGGCTCCCCCCCCAAGGTTGAGTCCCTGCATCCATCCACTGCCCTGAATTAAATAAGAAGATGAATGGATAGATGACTATACCTGCCATCATCAAACAGATGAAACAGTAT
The DNA here is from genome assembly GCF_057381915.1 of Diplotaxodon limnothrissa. NCBI lineage: Eukaryota > Metazoa > Chordata > Actinopteri > Cichliformes > Cichlidae > Diplotaxodon > Diplotaxodon limnothrissa. The sequence continues at coordinate 4,732,921 of NC_140608.1, forward strand.
GGTTTCATCCCAACCCTAGATTAGACAAGTGATTCAGAGAATGGATGACAGATGTCTTTTATATCTCGTGGTTCGGCTGGCGCTTTGTGACAAAGATGCAGGAGAACCAGCTTCTTTGGTGTTTTGAAAATCTTCTATCAATGCTCTGCATTGGCATTCTTTGAACGTCATAGTTCTCCATCATGCATCTTGTTGCTGCAGTTACTTTGAATAAGATAAGATGTTATGCTCAGGTTTGATTAGGTTTCAGGAACTAAAATGCCAAAACTGCAAAAAGTGTAGTTCTAAGCATAACTGTAGTAAAATGCTCATATAAATAGCTCTCAGTCATGTAATTACTGCACTGACCTAGTTTATGGTGCATTATTTGAACTTGTTGGTGTGACTGAATATGAAGCAAATAACAGCATGATGGACCCCTAGGCATTTGTGTGTAGACTGACAGGTAGAGCAAAGCACTGAGGTGTGCTGTGTCATTTCTCAGTTCAGAACACTTGATTTCCTCCTCAAAACCCTGAGAGGAGAGAATACTTGGTTACGTCAACGCTTTTATTTCCCTGCTCTTTTCTTTGCACATTACAGTACAAAAAATACAGCAGAACAAACAATCTGTAACTGCAGTAGAGATGTGAGACTGTGCAGGCAGCAAAAGAGCTGAGTGTATTTTGTGTTGTACCTGAGGATCTGAGTTGATTTGTTCATTCTAAACTCTGCTTATTGGGTTACACTTCCTGCCTCCAGCTGTTTTAACAAATACCTCGCAATCCTCTTCTGTTTGTGTGTTCCTCAAGTACCAGCATCCATCATTCTGTTTTTCCTCGTGGCCCCAGAGAGTAATGTTGAGTATGTCAGAAGGAGGGGGAGACGTACTATTATAATGCAATTAGGGCATAAACGACATAATTATTTGTCATTTCTAAATGAGAGTACAACTTCAAAATCTCTTTCTGTATATGAATTTTTCATTTTAGGTGTCGTGGTTATGGAAATCTGGACCCAAAATGCAGACTCCGAGACAGGATATAATAAACAAAAACCAAACTTTATTATGTGAGGCAGCAAATCCAGATAGCTGAAGGAAGCAGGGCTAAAAAATAACCCAAAGCAGGTAATAGACAAGGCAAACGCTTAGGCAGACAAATAGTACAACACAACAAAGAATTAAGGAAAACTGAGAGCTTGAATACACACAAGGTAATCAGGGAAAGAGACTCAACTGGGGAAACCAAGGCACACGTGAACAGAATCAATTAACAACCAAGAGGGAAGCAAATTTAAACACAACACATGCGAGACAAGAGACTATCATGATAAAACAGGAAACTAACACTGAGACAGAGACTAAGACTCATGAGCTTGTCGGCCCAAAGTAAACGCAAAGACAAAACTGACACAGAAGATATCGCAGAAACACAGATTAGGTATGGGGAACATAGGAGGACAGGAAAACCTCAATAACTAACAAGATCAGAATGAAAACACAACCGAGACAAAGGTAATGTCCAAACTGAAAACTACAACAACGCCAAATGGAAAATATCGAACAGAAAACAGAGTCCAAAACAGAAAATGCTGCGTACAAAACCATAGGTGAGGATAAAAATATTCTAAGATAAAGTAGTAAAGTAAAATCTTGTCCTGATCAGATCTCCAATGACGTCACCTGGTTTGCCAACACAACAATCCCTGCACTTCATAAAAACCTGAAGACACTCCCTGCCAGGCTGCAGTCGTCAGTCCATCAGTCAGAGAGCAGTGTAATTTCTTTTCAGTTCTATTTATAGTGAACTCTGTTTTGTTTTCCCTCTTTGTATGGTTCATTTGGGCAGATGTGACCATGGTAATCACACCCGGGCGCGACCAAAACAACCTCACCGAGACCCTTTGTGGGAAATGATCTTGGCTCATTTCCAAAGGATCTCCAGGTTCAGAGAATATGAGAATGACAAGAATGTTATCTAACCTCGATCCAAGTATACAGTATACAGCTCCTTCTTCCATTATTTACTTTTATTTGTCTTGCCAAGATACTTCTGGCCAATGACTGGGGGGAACATTCTTTCATGGCTCGTAGTGACATATTTTATCAACTGATTCAGACCCGAATAAACAATCCATAGATGTAAATATTAGGGGTGCAACGATACACAAAATTCACGGTTCGGTTCGGTTCGATACTTTGGTGTCACGGTTCGATATTTTTTCGATACAAAAAAAATGTTCATGCCTTTTTAATTTGTCATTTATTAAAATTATAAATATATATTTTAACTCAAAAGTACAGTTTTTAAATTTAATGTTGCTGAAACAAAAGTAATTTAAAAAATAAATATATCTCAGGGCTCTCAAAATTTCAAAATCCCTGGGCAGGGACTCTTCAGTTTTTGGTAGCCCAAAATAAATGTAAGTAGCCCGAATAAAAAAAGAGAGCAATTTTTTGATTGATGTTTTGTTTCCTGTTTTGTTTCCTTTACAATATTATATATTAAAGTATAATATTGTAAAGGAAACAAAACATTAATCAAAAAAGTGTTGAAAAACAAATTACAACATTGTATAAAAATTACAATCATCAACTCAAATACTTGGTTCTAATTGAACAGAAATTTCTATGAACTTGTAAGAACTGTGTAGGACATGAATCAACTGACTGCGTTAACACACTAGTTCCCACCCATGTAATTGAGCATTGCGTGGCACATCCAACATACTGTTTTACTTTAGTCCATGACGCGCTTACCTTCAGGGTCATACGTCACATGAAAACCAAAATAATTCCAAACGCCAGATCTGAATGAGGGTGGAGAGGTTCAATTTGCCTGTTGCAAGGAGAGCTTAACTTCTGTCTCGCTAGCTTGCCCTGCGCTCTTCCTTCTGACGATGCTGTCTGTTTTGAACGCTCAGTGGATCTGCGCTCGACAGTGCAGCCTAGGCGGAGTAGTCGAACGCAGATTCACTGAGCGCTCAACACAGACAGCATCGTCAGAAGGAAAGTTGATAAAATAAATTACAAATTTTGTATTGTTCGATACATATGCGTACCGAACCGAAAGCACCGTATCGAACGGTTCAATATCGATACGAGTATCGTTGCACCCCTAGTAAATATATGCCCTGCAGGGCATATATTTCATATATACATCATAGGGATCTATCCACCTCTTCATCTCCCAGTCACACTGCATCCACACAGCCTCTGCTATTTCGAAGGACCCCACTCAACCATACTATGAGGTTCTTCAATGACACAAGTGAACATTGTGGTTGTTGTAACCACAAATGACTGTGCACCACCATCTTACCTTTCTTTTCGAAGAGCTATATCCCGATTGCACTATTTACTGTCATGCACTCAAGAGTGTTGCTGGAGACTGTAATATTCCACTGTCACCTTGCAAGAGTGCTGTTGTCTGCCTGGCTGTACTTTTCATGCATTTATCAGTGAATGTGTATAGTTGAATATATAATATGTCAGCTTAGTTGTGTTTGCTATGGAACAGAATGATGGTGCAGCTGTTCACTCTGTCGTCAAAGTTTATGGTACAAACTTGCTGGTCATCTGGATAATCTGGAGCCTTTTTTGCTGTGAGTTATGCCTATATGGATTCTATACATGTACTTTGGCTTCACCCTAGCAATCCAAAGACATGCATCTTTGGCAACTCTAAAAAATGAATGAATGAACAATGGTTTGCTTTTCTGAGTTAAGCATATAGTGGACCAGCAGGCTAGCAGGCATGACAACTGTAATAGACGCTATCTTCCCCTGAATCTGATAAGCATATTGATTGATGTGTCTGGTCTGAAATTGTTACTAATTACTCATTATTCAGTGTGGGAAGTAATAAAATGGCTAAATAATTTTTTGTTACACAGAGGTAACTATTTAATCTCTTCTGTGGACTAAATAGACTTATTTGTATGTTGAATATGTTGCTGACAGAAAGATTTAATTGATATGATTTGGATTTTCTTTTAATTATGAAGATGCTATGGGTGGGTCAGCAATCGTATTGGAACCAAGAACAAGCTAAGCTAATGGAAGACATTCATTTGTATAGCTGATTGTTGTGTGTAAGCGTACCAGTGCGAGCCTGAGAACACTCTTTTCACTCATTAAATGGAGTCCAGATTCATCATCTTGAGCTGAGTTTGTTTCTGACCTTCACAGTCCCTTATTTAAATGTTAATTGCATTTTCGCATCTGCTACACTGTTCTGCCTTGTAGTATCACAGAATTACATATTCAATGTCTCACATATTGTACAGTGGCTTTATAGTTTCCCGACTCTGTAATAATAAGATACTAGTGTACACTCATGGCAGGTTTGGCAAATTTTTCACAAACACACATGGATACACAGTCAATCTCCTCTTCACAGTATGTGTGCTGTAATGACCCAATCTCAGCTGTGAAAATGAAAACTGCATGGATTTCACTGTGGTTTCTCTTCTCAGTCAGTCATTAGTCTCTGTGAAGCATGCATTAACACTGGTCCTTAAACTAGGAATTTCAAGACTGAGTCCTAATATGCTACTGAGATATTACCTGTATGAGTGATATAGCATATAAGCAGTAGCCCAGTTAACCTGTCATGCCAGTGAGCAATATCCATACTGGACAATTCTGCTTCTTGTTATTTATGCCCATTACTAACATGATGGTAACTCAGGAAGTGCCTGTTATGCAGCAAAGTACCAGGAGTGGGGAGGGTCTCTGCTGCATTTCTTTCTGGAAAATCAATTTCTTCTGGCAACCTATCCCTGCATCTGCCAGGTGGGCACTTCACTGAGTATCTGTTTGGCTTACATTAGGGTCCTTCTACACCAGTTAATTTGCTCTGAACCAACTAGATAAATTAACAATGCCTACCACTTAGTCATGTTTTTTTTTTTGGTCACATGAATTCCTGTTATATCAATCATAAATAGACCCACAAGTGGAAATCTAATCTTGTGACTGCCATTAAGTCATGCAGCAACTCATAATGTCCTCAGTCATGTTGTCACTATTAACAGAGAGTTCATGGAAAAATCCAAATCATACTAGTTGAGGCTGTAGGTTGGTTATCTGTTTAGGTCATGATTTACAGACAGAAAAGGGTCAGTTAATAATTGCACTATTAAATAATGGGTGAATGTTACTGTGTCACAATGTTTAACTCGAGTTTTTTTGAGCAAGCTCAGTAAATCCTTCTGGTATCAGAGAAAATCCTGCATCGTGATGCTCATGTGTATTTCAATCCATCTATCATCATAACTGCTTGTCCAGCAAGGGGAAAAGGTGGGGTGGAGCCTATCCCAGCTGAAATTTGTTGGTGAAAAGCAGACTACACCCGGGATAGGACACCAGTCCATTGCTAATTTATCTTCAACATAAGAGATGACATTTTGTTTCTATAGGCTGTTGGATGACTTTTGAAAACAGTAAAAGTAGCAGATGGATTTAACAACAGTATAACTTTCAAATTCATGCTGAAATTACAAACCACCAACTGAAACCTTGGTTGCATGTTGCATCTGTCAGGTTGTTTAATCCATACCAAGTTATAATTGCTTTCACACCAGTCAAAAGTAACCACAATAAACAGGCTTTTAATTGAGTCAAGCAGGTTATGTGTTAGAGCAACCTTTGCTACCTACTCCAGTCCCAAACGTCATTATGGCTTTTAATTGGATGTCTGCAGAGCAAATAATATTTTTGCTGGCTGATGTCTTGCTGGGGAAAGGCTGACACACTTGTACCTTTGTAATAATCATGAAAATTTGATGGGTCCTCTTTGGGACAATGGCAGCCTCACACTTTGCATCCCACTTCTTTTATTTCAAAGTTAAAGATGTTAAATTGTTTTTGTTGCACCTTACCTATAGTTCATTGAGCAAGCAGGAATTATACAGCATAATGTATTTGTAGCACTTATACAGAAGACATTTAGAGCCTACCGCTTTACTCTCTTGACTGGCCATTGTTTCAGTGAATTAATTGTCCTAATATGCAGTATATCTGCCTGACTTTACAGCTGTCCACTAACGACTGTGCTCTCACAAATGTCAATGCAGTCTGCACTCTGTCGCTTGGACAGTTTTTGCTCTAGCAAAGCATTCATAGAGGCATCGTTAACACAGGCTGTGTTTGCCGAATAGATAATTTACTGGGAAATTAGTTCATTTTCAAATCAAAAATTGCCTTTTAATCTTATGAAAAAGATGATTATTGATGCTGTAGCTGTAACAGAGATTATATCTGTTGCTAAATGCATAATTACCGAAGCGCAATCCTTCATATACGGGAAAAAACAAACTGTCAGTGAAGTGCTGTGCTGTAATCAAGATTTAATGGAGGAGTTATTAGTGCTCAGGTTCAGCATTATGGAACTATTTTTTTTATGATAGACATACGTGTTGAAGATTGAAAAGCTCAGTATTGTGATGGTTCTGAGTTTGCATCATTTCCTGTTTTATTTTGCAGTCCTTACTTGTCTTGCTTGCACATTAGTCAGTTCAGTTAGTTCAGGTATACCAGCTGTTCACTTTTCAGTCGCCACGTTGACTTGTCACTTTTTTTGGTAATCCTCTCCAACATTCTTCTGGGCTTTTGCAGACCTAGTCTGTTTTTCCACATTTATCACTCCTTATTTGCCTGGGTTCCTAATAGTCCGATTGTTGAATAAGTGCCCATTCATGTTGTTTGCCTTTTGATTGCTTCTTCTTTGGAATTTTTTGCTTCATCATTGCATTTATTGTGTATGACTACTGGCATCTGAATAAAGAGCTGGATTTTGCTGTTGGCACCAAAAGTAAGAGAAGGCTGTTATGCATGGTTGAACCGCTTGATGTGGAATGGTGGTGTTTTGTGACTCTTGCGTCAAATTGTAACCTGTGTCTACATTTAGAAGTATTTGGTACTTGTCCTCTAGATACAGGTGTACCACCATGTCGTCAATGTAGACAGTGCCTTAGTCGCTATTTTGTTCTGTGTATAAATAAATATAAAATTAAACTGCACGTTTGCTGTGACAAGTGCAATGTGTTCTGATTTTTTAAACGTCTTACAAAAAAGTACAAACTGACAAAAGACAGAATAATACAGCATAGCAGTAATATCCCAGAGTGCTGCAAAATTACAGTGTGTAAAGATCCAGCTTTATCCTCCTACCCCTCTCTCTCCCTTCTGTGGAGCCGTTGGTCATTCCTAATGATGCCGTACATTTTTCATGCCACCAGTTGCCTGCCTCCCTTTAATATTGCAGTCACCAGGAAGAGAGAGCTGACTGATATGGAGTCCAGAAATAACATCCTGTTTCTATGGGATTCTCTCAACCAGTCCTTTTCATCTGCACCATATGAAGGCACTGGCTACTGATCAATACACTGCTAGCTAAGTGTATGCGGATTTCTCATGAAATCAGCACGTGCACTCGTCTGAAACCTGTAAATATCATTAAGCCCGTTATGGTGGCAGTGACAAATATGGCGTAATTTGGCTACTCTGTTATATTTACCCACTGGACAATGGGTGCACCAGGCAACAGTCTGTGAGCTCACGTTCACGTGACACTGCTGTTGTCCGCCCTCTTCTATCTCTTTTTTTTTTGCTTTGTTTCCTCTTCATTTCTTTTCTTCCTACCTGAATGAGCATGACGCCTTTGTGTAGCAGTGTGTGCATTTGTCTTTGCAGAATACTATCGTACTATACTATACGTACATCTTTGCATCATTCCTTCATGCTTTCTGATGCAGATTTACATTTTCCAGTCTTGTGCTTTTCTCCTTCATATGTCTTCTTCTGCTCACTTTTTTTGTCACTGTCTTTACTTTTATCAGTGGAAAAAAAATCTGAGCTGAAGCGTGTAAAAATTCTCAGAGGCTCATAATTCTTTTTACTAGAGTTTTACAGCTTTTCAAACTAACCAAACTGTCTGATTCTTGCTGAGTTTTACAGTAGCTTAGAATAGTTGGCATTGTAGTTAAGAAGTGAGGGATACAGTCTCACATGGTGGAGGCTGATGTTTGTCCTGCCCCACTAAGCCTGTCCTTATACCAGCAGCATTATGGATGTTTATAGATGTTTTAAGCATGAACAGACAATGTCAGGGTTCAGCATTGACCTTTGACTGATGCAATTTAGTTGTGTTTGGGCCAACAGAAAGACCATGCACTCAATCATTTCTCACCCTCACTCTTGGGAGAAAGGCTATTGTTTGTTCTGCACTTTGTCATGTACAGTGTGAGTATGCATTTTTATCAGACTGTCTGACTTTGAGCGCATGCCCATTTATATGGGGTTTGCATAGTGTGTGAATTAGATAATTAGTAAGTGTGTGCAACTGCATCCCTGCTGTTATAATCCTTGAATACACATACAGTAAAATTGTCAGCATCTCAGGAATCATGTAAATTACTCAGATACAAAGAAATGTGCTGCGATGTTAATGATCACAGTTAGCTCTTAGTTTCAACTACTGTGCGGGAGGTTTATAATAATTAGATAGAACAGTGATTCCCCACTGTGCAGTGTCCTCTCTGTTGGGTCATAATGCTAAATGCCATATAAGTATCATAAAAACTGTTAAAGTTAAATGCTTATGATCAAAAATATTTTAAACTAAAAATAAATCTCTATTTCTCTTAACTGTTGGGAAATTCTAATTAAGGGACAGTGTAACAGGATGGCCTCTTGTGGCTGGATTTACAGTGAGGCAGACCAAGACAAGTATAGTGGAACGAGGCATTTATTCACAGTATAGCTCTCCTCACAAAACAATTCACTGCATCTAATGACAACCAGCAGCCTTAAATACGTTCAACTGTCACAGGCTAAACCATTATTCCATAACAGGTGAGTTCTCAAATCACAACCTTCCACCACATTATACAATACATCATTTTCAATAGATAAATACATAAATACATTTTACATTTTCATATTAATAAATATTTTACACTTTATCCTTACAGCATACCCATGATTGTAAAAACATCAAAAAACCAAGCAGAAAAGATTCCCCACACTCCCTTACACTTACCTTTCACTTTATTTGCTCTCAACCACAACCTTTCCACTTCACAACCACCACATTTCTTGATGAGGAGCAGCTGTGCAGGACCTAGAACAAAGGCTGCCAACTAATTTTAAAATACACAATAAATATTCATTCATATTATAAACTTCTTGTGTGCGTATGTTCTTCGATGCGATGCTAAATAAAGTGCCAGATAAGGTGCTTTTAATAAAGTGAAAGGTGTGCTCCTAAAGTGGACAAAGAAAAAGCTGCTCATTGAAAAAAAAGAAACATTAATTAGTAAAGGCAAAAAGAGGGACTCATAGCAAGTACTCAGATACTGGTATTTTAAGTTTGGCACCAGAATATTAGAGATGTTGTTAGGAGTGTAGGTAGGGCACAGATTGTCTGATCCCAAGTTTGAGAGTGTTGAAGGTGGAATTTGTTTTAGCACCAATGCAAATATCAAGTCATCTATAAAAAGCTCAGTGTTATAATTCTCTAATAACTTACTGTGGCAGCACTGATGCCTTAGAGGAACCATGTCCTGGGTTCTTGTGCAAGTTTTTTTTAGGGTTTCAGTTTCTCCCACTGTTAGAACAAAGAAATAAACAAAATGTAATTCTAATAGCATGGTACTCCTGAACAATGAAATAACAACACAGGTGAGGTATGTTGTTTTATATTGAATTCCATGTTTTTTTCCAGTTATCTAACACAGGGCTGCAGTGGGGCTGGAGCCCCAGCTGTCATAGCTGTCAACAGGCGGGGTACACCCAGGGCAAGTTGCCAAAGAGAGACAGACAATTCACTCTCACCTTCACACCTAGAATCACCAGTTAACCTTACACACATCTTTGGACTGTGGGAGGAAGCCAGGGTATCTGGGGAGAACATGCAAACGCCACACAGGAGGGCCCCAGCTGTCCGGTGGATTTGAGCCTAAGAACTTCTTGCTGTGAGGCGACAGTGCAAACCATTCAATTCAATTCAGCTTTATTTATATATCAACAAATCACAATGACAGTCACCTCAAGGCACTATTAGGGGTGCAACGATACACAAAATTCACGGTTCGGTTCGGTTCGATACTTTGGTGTCACGGTTCGATATTTTTTCGATACAAAAAAATGTTCATGCCTTTTTAATTTGTCATTTATTAAAATGATAAATATATATTTTAACTCAAAAGTACAGTTTTTAAATTTAACCCTAACCCTTGTGCGCGTTTTTTATTTTGACAGCGAATGCGCACCTGCGGACCACTTATGTGCACCCCTGGTTATTTAGCTCGTCATATTGCAGCCACAGAAATTCTTTTGTCCATGAAACCATAAAGCTGCACTTTCTTTTTGCCTTATAGTCTGATTTGTCATAACTTCTCCGTTTTGTGGTAAGCTTTTCTTTGGCTGTCACTTCTTCACCCCGACCTGTCTTATTTGGCTCAGCAGAACTAAAATATATATACTGCTACTTTTACACACGGACTCACATAAGCTCAGCGATTCTCTGCGCGATCAACCTCTCACATGTTTAAGCTTGCTGCGGGAGATTTCACTTGTCATGTTTGCATAGTAAGCTAACGATTAATAAGACGATGTCAGAGGAATTGGTGCACAAATTATCATCACTCACAGATCAGTGCTGTCATTGCAAAGTGAAAGCAAAAAAACAAGCGCAAATTCAAACGCGATTTCAATATGTCACATATTGACAGTGGCTCACCGATGCCAATGACATAATTACCCAGCTACATTTCTGAAAGAATGCAAAAGCATTGACATATATTTTTCCTACAATAGCCCGACGGGCAGGGCAGAGAGATTTTTGTAGCCCGACTGGAAAGATCGCTAGCTCCGGGACGTCGGGCTAGCGATTTTGCAAGCCCTGTATCTGATTGAGGAATCACTCATCTTTGGAAAAGAGAGTTTATTACAGAGAAATGTCTCTTTCCAAAATAAAAGCTATACTATCCGCTTCTTCTGGGCTATATTCTCAGCAGCATAAGGAGAATCACGTGCTAACAGCTGTCTAAATGACTCGGCTAAAGTTAGTAGCATGCTTGTTGTTTTTGTCTTTGCACTAGGATGATGTCGGCGTAAATGTGCAGTCATATTCGTTGTGTTCCCACTAGTGCTTTCAGGTTAATCTCGTTGAAATGACCTTAACGCCACAACACGGCAAATCTCCGTTAACGAGCTACCGCCGATCGCCCCGTGCATGGGGCTAGACGGCCAACACGTTAACGAGCTAACTGCGCTAACACACTAGTTCACACCAATGTAATTAAGCATTGCATGGCACATCCAACATACTGTTTTACTTTAGTCCATGACTCGCTTACCTTCAGGGTCATACGTCACATGAAAACCAAAATAATTCCAAACGCCAGATCTGAATGAGGGTGAGAGAGGTCCATCTTGCAAGGAGAGCTTAACTTCTGTCTCGCTAGCTTGCCCTGCGCTCTTCCTCCTGACTATGCTGTCTGTGTTGAGCGCTCAGTGGATCTGCGCTCGACAGTGCAGCCTAGGCGGAGTAGTCGAACGCAGATTCACTGAGCGCTCAACACAGACAGCATCGTCAGAAGGAAAGTTGATAAAATAAATTACAAATGTTGTATTGTTCGATACATATGCGTACCGAACCGAAAGCACTGTATCGAACGGTTCAATATCGATACAAATATCGTTGCACCCCTAGGCACTATATATTATAAGGTAAAGACATTTCAATACAAAACCCCAAAAATGAGATGACCCCCTATGAGCAAGTATTTGGCAACAGTGGGAAGGAAAAACTTCCTTTTAAGAGGAAGAACACTGAAGCACAACCAAGCTCAGAGAGGCACGGCCATCTGCCACAACCGGCTGGGGGTTAGGGGAGGGAGACGGGACAAAGAGCATTTCAAATTAGGTCTCATAATTGTTTCTCACTCCCAAGTTCTCACATACTGATACTTGGTGAGGAATAACAGGGTTTAATATGTAATGAAGTGGATGTCCTTTCTGCACATTTTTTAATTGTGCAGGGCAGAGTGACGCTAAGAGCCCCCAAATGTCTAAAATGAATGTGATGAGTTTGAATTTTAATGTGTTTTTTTAATTTCAAAACCCTTAACCACAAATCCTTAACTTAATCACGGTTACATTTACTGTCTATCACTCCCCAGATAGTTGTAGGGCTTAAACCTAACCAAATACTGACAGTATAATTAAAATTTCAAACTAAAGCAAAAGCTGAGCGAATGTCTTAAACTGAATTGATTTGAGGTTCGTTTTGAAGGTTTTTTCTTCACGGCATCCTGGAAAAAAGCACACGAATATGAGGCTAGATTAGAAATGTGATAAGGAGTTACTTACCAAACATCAGAAAGTTGTCACACAGCTGCAAACTCTGTCTTTGTGGAGAGGTTTTAGGGTCCAGTCAGTAATCAGTGTTAGCAATAACCACTCCATAACTTGCACCTCCATAAGCTGCACTTCTATATTTAGTGCTGTGCAAAAACTCTTGAGTCACCCCTTACTTCTTTTCTTGTGGGATTTCAAGTAGTCAGGCTTTATATTTATTTTTAAAGTGGTCTTGAGAAATCGTTCTCCAGGCTTTACGAAGATTTTTCCAAGTTTTTCTTTTGACACATCCAGAAAAGACCTGACACAGAACCGGAGACTAATTGCAAAAGTCTCATGACAAATGGTCTCAGTGGAAGGATGGCCACCAAAAGCCATTCTTAAGGAAGAACAGGGAGAAAATGCTGAGCTATGCAAAATTACACAAGAACTGGACTGACGGCTTGATGAGCTTTTACAGTTTTGGTCCTCATCAGTATCTACAGAGGAGATCAGGAGAAAAGCAGAAAACTAACTATATCAATCTTTAAAACACGGCGGGGGCTCTATTATGGTTTGGGGCCACATTCCAGCCAGTGTTGTTGTGGATCTCGTAAAAATTGATAAAATCACAAATGCAGAAAAGGACAGAAATATTTCAATCCACAATGCAAAATTATCTGCAAAGCAGCTATGATCTCAAACACACTACCAGTGCAGTAAAAACATACATGAATAGAAAAACACACAATCATTCGCTATGAGTCATGGACTGGCCGAGAGAATGAGCCTGAACATTACTGAAGCAATGTGGGATCATCTTAACAAAGAAGAGAACAAAACACAGCATTGAAGAGCTTTGGAGAGCTTTTGGAGAAAGCAGGAAAAAAGACCTACACAAGCGTTTAAGTTCCTGTTCGGTTTGACAGAAATGAAGTTTGGGATAAGCAAAAAGGAAGAAGGATAGTATTTATTTTTAGTAGTAGAACACAAAGGTTGTTCCCATCATTTTAATTGTTTGTGCTGATGAGCAATCGCTGCAGTTTGATGATGTATGACCATGAGCTGATGAGACACAGGGAGGCCAGATTGCTGCTATTAATATTTTTTTCTTTTAGAAGTGGAGTTTTTAACAGTTTTATATGTATCTCCTGCTGCTGGTACACTTCTGTATAAGCTGTATCAGCAGGTAGAATAAAAAAGAAACTATATGAGATTTTAAGTTGGAGGATTTGTTCAGTTTGAACGATTCCAAAAACATGTCAGTCCACATGAATTTATATGTAACTTGATCTGATCCACAGTGACTGTCATATTCAGAGCTCAACTCTGACAGGAATACCAGCTATAAATACATCCAGTAAGGAAAATCCTCTGCAGGATGGAGAGAATGAAATGAGTAGAAATGCCAAAGAGAAAAATGAAGAATTATGACAAAAAGTATGACAATAGAAAACATTTTGCTACCATTAATAGATCACCTGTTATATATACAAATATATAACCCCTTTAGGTTTTATCAGTGGTGACTGAGATAAATGTTGTGTTTTGTGAAAATGTGAAATTATGCTTGTGCCATTCATCATTTTCTCCAATGTTATGATGGAACAATATGGCTCAAAACTTTATTACCCTTTGTTCATTCTGGTGATCTATAACTGGGTGTGAATATGGAAATAAAACCAATGTAGTCTGTTCATTGCAGTCTACAGAGAATCTGTGATAGTTACTTGCATTTCCTACACATAGCACACGTTACTCTCTGTTACTGGACATCTTCTGACCCTTGGTGCAAGAGTAATTTCATAAAAACATCTTGTTTCGTCAGTCTGTTGTTGATTTGTTTTTGTTTCAAAGTTATGACGGGGAAGTTAGTGATGTAAATGTTTGATGCGGTCATGTCTGTTGTTCTCTTGACTGACATCATGCTATGATTATCATGAATGAGTATGGGGGAAACTAAGAAGAGTACATTGTTTGCCATTATGAAGAGGGCATATCGATTTTGGGAGACAGAACATAAGGGGAGTTCCCTGTCACTTTGGTTGTGATGATGAATGAGTGTGAGCTGCTGAGACAAATGAAGGCCAGCTGGCTGGAGAAGAAAAGAGCTCCTTATTGAATTTCTCATTCAGTCTTTTTTTATTTCTCATGTTTTTTTGTTTTTTTTGCTCAGTACATCAAGAAAAAGTGTTGAGTCAGATAGACATTAACTGAATGATTTCACTTGTGTGTATGCTTTATGTGTATGTACTGTGTATTTACTTGAATGTGGTTTCTAATTTAATATTTGAATAGTGGAGAGGAGAAAAAAACAATTTCACAAAGTAGCTGCCAAGGAAAAAAGAGCCATTAGAGGTTATTTTAGAAATAGATTTTCTAAGGGATAATCCTTTACATCGTGTGCTTGTACATACCAATCCAGTCTCGCCTGTGTGTATCTCTGGAGACTAAGGTTTTGTATGTGTTTACATTTGGTGTGTTTCAGTATGTGTGAGTGCACTGATGGCTGAAATCTTAGAGCAGCTGCTGCCATGAATCCATCTCCGTGAGTCAGGCGGCAGAGAGTAGTTCATAGAAGACATAACTACTCACTCACAGAGGAGGAAATAACAGGCTACAAATTATTACCCACCCTCAGCGCTGGCTAGTGCTAATTATGTTAGCTTGTCATATGATATTGTTTGTATATCTTTTCTAAAAACAGAAGAAGCTTCACCAACAGCACGTCGAGGTAGATTCGCTAGTTCCAAGGCTGTGTGCAGGAAATTACACATTAGGGCTAAAAAAGTTCTGTAGGACTGTATCAGTTTTGTTTTAGGATTACGTCACCCAGAATAATGGATTTCAATTGATCTTGGCCACTCAGCTCTACATAAATACATATTAACTGAGAATGGACACAGTGAGTCACTGCTTCTGAGTTTTTCTTTTGAGGGGATAGTAGACCTATAAACATTTTTCACTGGATTCCTGTCATGCCCTGGAAAGTGTTTTGTGCATTTTTCTAACTACAGATAAAATAATTTTTGAATATAGACAAAATATAAAACACCAATTAAACTGTAAAAAGAAAACTTGCACTTAAATTATATTTTTTATTGAAGATAGAAAATATCTAATGACATCTTTATTCCCACTGTTGCCAAAGTGCTGGCTCATAGGGGGTCATGTGATTTGGGATTTTTTTCTCTGTATGTATTTTTGTAGGGTCTACCTTACAATATAAAGCCCCTTGAGGCAACTGTTGTTGTGATTTGGTGCTGTATAAATAAAATTGAATAGAATAGAATCTTACGACTAATTACGTCAACTGGCAACAGACCAGTAACATGATTCAAGTTTAAAAAGAGGATTTTAGAGGTTTTTCACACCTATAGTTTGTTTAATCGCATAGAAAAGTATTATTATTACACGTGATACATTTGTATCACGACATGTGAGAATAATTAATCTGCTTATTGGTCAGATGTCTCTGGGACTGGAGCAGTAAAAGTAAATATAGACAGAAGATGTTGCGCTCTGGCCTAGAAAATAACATGGAGAATTTACATAAAATTTCATGGATAGATGTTAACCTGACAGTTTGTGTGCTACACATCTGTGGTATACTGCTGCATCCCAGAATGCAAAGCATACCTGGCTACAGGAAGGTATTGAGCTCAAACTTGCAGAATAGACCTGGTAGGTGGCTCGGATCACATTCATAATAAGACCCCTTCTTCCTAAAGGGCTCGACGTAGTTGTTTTGATCTGCACTCAAGCGTGATTACCACGCTCACTCCTGTACAAGTTCAATTTTTTTCACGCAGCAGGTGTGAGAAGAACCCTTAGAGAGACAATTTTCTGAACTAAAGGTGATCAGAGGTTCAACAACCTGCAAAATACTGTGTTTATAAACTGTGGAATCATTTCATATTTACGTAGCTTAATGTAAAATTGACTTTAATTATCTCATTATCTATAATAAATAATATTGTTAAAAAATTCAGAGAATGTGCAGAAATTTCTCTGTGTAAAAAAAATCAGTACTGGATGCCCCCAATCTTTGGGTCCTCAGGCAGCACTGCATCAAAAAGAGGCATGACTTTGTCATGGAGATCACTGCATGGACTCAGGATCACTTCCAGAAATGGCTGTCTGTGAGCAGTTTCCCGGGCATGGCATTAATTTGATTTCTCTCTATTTAGACAAATCAGAGGATTTTTGTTTTTTAACATATGTTGGCTTTAGAGCAACATCTGTACTTATCTTCATAATGTTCTTTCAAGGGAAAACCTTGTACATTTCAGCAAGACAATGTTAAACAGCATACTGCATCCACGACAGCCACGTGGCTTTGCAGTAGTAGAGTCCAGGTGTTTAACTGAACGTTCTGCAGTTCAGGTCTTTCACCAGCTGAAAACATTCAGTGCATCATAAAGAAGACCCAGGATTGTTGAGTAGCGTTTGTGTTCTTTGTCAATAAAATTTGGGTTTTTCAGATTTGCAAATCATTGCAATAAACCACAAATAATCCCCAAATGCTGTGCCTGAGTGAGTGTGTGTTGTAGGAAAAGTCCTATACACTATGTATTGTATAAAAGCAAAGTTCTAGTGGTGGATTAGACCAGAAGAACAATATGTAAATGTCAATCCATCTACCTTCTTGAAGGTTAGAACGTGAGCTCACTGGCGAGCCATTTTCTTTCAGCCATCTCCCTACACTCATTCATTGTAAGACCTTCCTGCAGTCCTACCTTCAGCATTTTACACAACAAGAAATGTACACTGCACGATATGTCTTTAGTGAATGTTCCAGTTAATCAGCTCAAAATGCCCGACACTGAAAATGTTCGTCTGCCATCTCTTCAGCAGGAATGTAAATTTAAAAAATGCTAGAAATTGTACATTGATGAGTCAACATTGAGTTGAGCTCACTGCCTCTTAGTCTTGCTAGTAGGACACGTCACTGATGTGGCACTGAAATTGGCGAAAGTGCCATTTAATGCTCGATGAAGGAGAACGTCAACAGAAATCACAATGGTGTTTGAAAGGCTGAGGCTTCTCTGGTTAGTTCATTATGCTTCTAATTTAGTTCAACAACAAAGATAGTTTATACTAAAGTTAAAGCAGAAGTTAGGAACCTTGTGGATTTCTCTTTTGAACGAGATCACCAGTCACACTCCACAGGCTTGTTGACAGTGTGCAATACAATATTTCTCAGCAGAAAAATTATGTATTTAGGCCATGTCCTGTACAGGCTCAATTACAACAAATTTTCACATTTTGGAATAACACAAAAGTGGGTGAGTAATCTTTATCATTTTGCTCACTCCAGCTATTTCCTCGGTTAGTACCATTTTGATAAACTGGCACTGCAGAGCAGAAAGAACAGAGGCTTTTTCTGTGAAAACCAGCGGCAGCATCTGTCTCTGAGAAACACATGATATTTGCAGCCTTAATAAAATGAGTCACACCTTCACATATCAGTCTGTGACTCATATAGCACCAACTTTTTTCAAAAAGCTGGGATCTGAGCGGGCTCTGAAGCCATGATATTATTTAAATTCCAATCTAGTATCCTAGCACCATAGTGTAAGAACATATGGAATGAATGAAATTGGGATTTCTCAGGTGTGACGGATGCTTTTAAGTAACTACATCTGGATGTTTAAATACTACAGGGACTGGGTCACACTGTTAATATTTACAGGTGACAGCTAGTCTGTCAATACAGGGCCGCCTCTCCGTTCTTTTAATTTTGCTTCCAGGGAGCCACAATTTCTTGTGATTTTGTTTTTCTTTTAGGCCTCTCAGTACTAACCCATTAACCATTTATGCTTGAATGGTTGAACAGCACTGGTTCATCCTCTAAGTACTGTTTCCAGACAAAAGAAAATCTTTGGGCACTTTGTTACCTTTTATAAAAATACAAAATTTGCTTCCAACGACTGAAAAATGCCAAAAATAATGTCTTTTATAGGCATAAAAGAGTTCTTTAGCACCAGCAAGGTGATTCCCAAAAAACTTCCAGCTAAAAATTGGGAATGTTTGCACTTGGAATGGTGTGCAGTTAAAAAAGTTTGAGGAAGCTGGAGGACAAAAGAAGAAGTGTCAGGCTTAAAAAGAAAGTAATATCTGACAGTCATGTTCTTAAGAAATGGGAAAAAAATTAGATTCATCTGGCCCTTCAGTCAATCTACTGTTTGCCTAAAACTAATCAGAAATGGTCTTAGTGGAAGGGTGGCTGTCAAGAAGCTATTCTTTAAAAAGAGGGAATAGGAAGAAAAGGTTAAGGTATGCCAAATTACATAAGAACTGGACTGAAGATAAGAAGGTGTCAGTCCGGTGAGTGTCTATAACCATCTGTAAAACATGATGGAGTCTCTCTGTCATGGAACAAAAGGAAGCCAATAGCCAAAGAAGAGCTTTGAGATGTCCTCTAAGAATCCTGCAGAACTTTTCCCGAAGGCTACTTAAAGAAATTACAAGAAAGCTTGCCTAGTAGAATTAAGGCTGTGTTTAAGAATAAAGGTGGCCACTACAAGCTTGTTTTGTTTGCATTAATTGTACAAATGCTGTTTTTGCCTTATATGCTGTGTCTTCCTGCTGCATTTGCTGTATATGTTAGAACATGTTTCAATAAATCACTACACCCTTTTCCCAGTATAAAGAAATGAGTGTTGGCTCAAGACTTTTCTATAGTAGTGTATATAAATATGGGGGTTGCCATCTAACTGTTGTGAACAAACTTTGTAGCCATGCAGTCAGCAAAGCCTTACTGATGACAGTGTCAAACTGCTACTCCACCAATTTTAGACCACAGCTTAGAAGCTGTGGATTGAGATGTTTCTTGTCAACTGAGGAGAAATAAGGGATGATGTGTCTGCCTGAAAGGCAGACACATCATTCACAGGCAACATGTTTTCTAACTCCCCAATAACCACTTCAAAATGTTATTTCTGCTAAGAGATAGCAGTATAATATAGCACATTACGTCACATTTTGTCATCTCTTCTTATTCCCGTTATAGTATGTGAACAGAAGAGTTCTCGTAATTGTAAGTCAATTTTAAAACCTTGCCCAAATATAAAAATGAAAAGGGCAGGACACTAGATCACTGAGTGTAAAGAAAACATCTTTAGTCGATTTAATTTCATGTAAATTTTTGACTCCAGCACAGACACAACCCGGCATCCTCCTTCTGCCTTTCCCTGGCAGACTCTCTTGTTCCTTGGAAGTGTTAAAGTTTAATAAGCCCAATCTGCAAAAGAAAAGTATCCAAACAGACTTGTTGACAAGACAAAGCTTTGCATTTAGTGCTTCATTGCCAAAGGGGTTATCTCGAGTTCATTGGAGACCACAGCTAGAAATAAACAAATAAGTCCATAAAATACTGAAAATAGCAAAGCAAAACCTCAAACCTGAGTGCTTTGCTCTCAATACAGGCTATTTCGAAAAGGGACCTGCAGCATTTAACTGCTGTAGTGTTGTCTCAGGGTGGTCTATTTGTTTGGTTTACAAAAAGCCACAGGCACACCCTGGTAACTCTGAGTGCTTGCTGCTTTTTGGATTCAAAGACAAACAAACCAAATTTATTTTGAGCTATTTTCCAAATTCATGTTGATAAAGTTAGTTGTCTGGATTTCATAACATCTTCGTCTCTCCATAAATTCTCTAAATCATGTAGCAAAACAAAAAGAGGTTCAGACTGGAAAAAATATGTATTAATATATTTGTGCTTATTTTTGTTGAGGGGAATTTATTTCATTTAGTTTTAATCACTGAATATTTTGTAGTCTCTTTTTTTTCTTAGCTGCTCACCTCCATGCTGAAATCCAAAGTGACTTTCTCGTTTTTTAGTGTTTTTTAGTGATTTTTAGTGAAGTAGGCTAAGTTATGCAAAAACTTTACTGAAAATCAGTGGCAACAGGTCTTACGAAGTATTGAATGGGGAACTATTCCTCAAGACTACTTAAAGAAATGACGAGAAATGTTGAGTTTAGGCTGTGTTGAAGAATTTAATGTGATCATACCATATGCTAACTTTCAAACTTGTTATAAAAACTCATTTTTTTGTTTGCTTTATATACTCTATTCCCGTGTATGTTTGTATGTTTTTTTTCTTCTCATTTTTCTAGCAAAATATAAAGAAATGGAAATTGGCTCAAAACTTTTGCACATTACTACAGTATAATATTAACAGTACACAGTATTTAATATAGTAGTAGCCAAATACTTTACAGTGTAAAATTCCTATACCTGCACAACTAACTCAAGACTCATATACAGGCTGAACAGGATAAATCAGGAACGCTCGGTAAGCAACACTACATGTAATTAAATGAAACATCATCCAGCTTTGACGTTCACTGTTTAACTACACACTGAGTTAGAGCCTGTGTGTCTACGCTCCAGCCTGTTCCGCTATGTCAAGCCTCTCCTGTACTTTTTTAATTTTCCCATAGCAACAATTACCAAAGACTTATGATGTTTACACCACTTTACAAGTGCTTTAAAAGTGCTTCACTGTGTTCTAACAAGTACTTTGACATGACTACAAACAAGCTTTGCGGCTTTTCCGGGTACATTTAGTTTCATTTTATGTCCATTTACTTGAAGAATTTATGTAGCACAGTGAACACTTGTTGGCAAATCTGAGCTTTTCTTCTAGTGACTACTGTGCAGTGACATTACAATCCGTAATCCCAAACAAACTAGGCATGAAGATATATAAGACGTGGGCGTGGACTTCATTATCACACTTAAAAGCAGATTAACTTTACCAGGTCAATACTTTTTCCATCTGACTCTGAGGACCTGCATGCTCCATAAGGTTTAGTGTCCCCCCCAGCGCCATGTCATTTCTAGCCATGAAAGTTGGTAAATAGGGCCATGACTGGATGCATCTGTGGGGCACAGTTTGTCCTGCTGTCCCCTGAGCAGGGCCTCTCTTTCAGTAGCTCTTAAAAGCAGAGAGCTGGGGGCCGGGAGTTCCGAAGATGTCCATGCATCCTGCTGGTGATGGTTCTACCATAAACGGTGGTGAAGTCGGAATATGTTCCAGATGCTGTGGGAGAAACGAGCACTTAGGCACACACACACACACACACACACACACACACACACACACACACACACACACACACACACACACACACACACACACGCAAATCTTCAAGGGAAGAGGAGCTATGAGCCAGCATAGAGACAAAAGTTCGAGGGTCAAAGATCAAACAAAATTTCTGCTCATTATTCACATGAAGACAGCATTGTGTGTGTGTGTGTGTGTGTGTGTGTGTGTGTGTGTGTGTGTGTGTGTGTGTGTGTGTGTGCGCATGTGCAGACAGAGAGAATGTAGGGCAGTTAAAAAAAGAAGGTATATCCTTTACACTACCACACCCTGCCTGTTGCATACACTTAGTGTGAAGCGACTGATACCTCCAAAGAAGCCGCTGAGATACTGCTTAAGAGGCAAGACAGCCCTCAGACTGTTATACAAGCAGGTGGTTATGACATTTTCATAACAGGAAACTCACACAGGAACACAGAAAGACGTACACAATGCTGCTGGGAGTGTTTTTAATATAGTTTGACATTTGTGAGGACTGATAAAGAGACCCTTCAAACCAAAAGAGTCTTTACCACCATACCTTGTCTAGACAGAGAGATAGATAAATAGGACCTTTCACTCATTTCATGCACAGTCTTTCTTTTTCTGTCTCCTGGTTTCTCAATGTTTTTTACCCCACACAGGCATGTGTAATTTGCAGTGATTGTAGAGGAATTCCTGTCTCAGCTGGATACACAACAGATACTGGTCCTGATTTGTGCCGCCGTTTGTCATCCTCTGGTTACTCTAACGGTCACTATCTATAGACCACAGTATCTCAGCTGTCTTAGGGCAGGAGACAGAGCATACCCTGGATAGAGCTCCCCTAGGCTACTGCAGGGCATGCATACTTAGACCCACACTGTCAAATAATACAATTTTTAAAAATTGTATATTTTTCTTATAATTGGTTCCTTGTTTTACCTTACAAAACAGTTGCAAATCTGGGATAATTTGGTGTTCAGCATCTTACTCAAGGATACTTTAATGAACTAAGGGAGCCACAGAACCACGTTCAATTTGTAGATGATCCTCCTGAGTTACAGCTGCTCCAAGTGTGGAAGTCGGGTTCCTAGCTAGCGCTAACCGAAAAGTACAGTTCCTTGAATGGCCACTTGAGGCTATCTATAAAAGCAACTTGGAGTAGAGGTAATCGTCTACTTTGCGAGAACTGCATGGTTTGAATTTTTATTTACAGCGGTGTGCAAAAGTCTTGATCAACCCTTAATTCCTTAAATTGGAAAGAGGTGAATACATTTATTGAAACAAGTACAAACATATATAGAAATACAGTGTATAAGGAAAAAATAGAGTTTGGACAATTCTAACAAGGTGATATAACACAGTCTGAGCTTTTTGTGCTTTCTTTAAATAGTCTTCAGGAATAGTGGTCCAAGCTTCTTGAAGAACATTCCAAAGCTCTTCCTTGGTTGTTGGCTGCCTTTTGTTCCATGACAGAGCTTCCACCATGTTTTATAGATCGCTGTAGACACTCTGTATAACATCTGTTACCACTGATTTTCCATCCAGTTCTTGTGTAATTTGGCATACTCACTGTTTCCCATCCCTGAGAATAGCTTCTTCGCAGCCACATTTTCACTGGGACTGTTTTCAGATGAGGCTTCAGCAAACAGTAGCTGAATCAACAGAAGGGCCAGACCCACTCTTTCTTTTGTTCTCCACTTGTCCAGTTTCCTCAAGCTTTTTTAAGGACACACTGCACACCATGACAGCGACAGGATTTTCTGCCAATAGCTACTTGTAGATTTTGTAGATTCAACTAAAGAAAACAAATGATAGTATAAAAAATCTTTGCTAAGTTGTCTTCTATGTGCAGTTAGAACATTTGTTCATGCCGTGAGTTAGGTGCCTTTTTATGTTTCAATGAGTCATAGGTAGGTGTTAAATGGCTTAGCAAACTATCCATCCATCCGTTCGCTACCGCTTATCCTTTTCAGGGTCACGGGGGGTGCTGGAGCCAATCCCAGCTGTCATAGGGCGAGAGGCGGGGTACACCCTGGACAGGTCGCCAGTCTGTCGCAGGGCCAACACACAAGGACAGACAACCATTCATACTCACATTCACTCGCACATTCACACCTAGTGGCAATTTGGATTATCCAATTAACCTATCCCCACAAACTAATTAACTTAGCAAACTAATTAATAAATAAACGTTTTTCCAGTACAAGGGCTGGATTTTAACCCCCTAGGACCTGGCATCCACATATGTGGACATCACATTTTAAGTTGTCTATACCACAGTACAGTACAAGATTATAAGAAAGTCTGGCTACTTAAAAGTAAATGTTGAAGAATTGAGGGATAATTCCAAGACTTTGTCGACGTGTACTTTTTGATCAACAGTTGTGATTCTTTCAAAATTCTCTCTAAAATGTTTGAAGACATTTCACAGTAACTTTTACTCATTAAGGTAAAGAGTACTTCATAAAGAATAGGAGATGAATAATCTGAGTACTTGGATGTGCAGAACTGGAAACTTAAGTCTAAAACTTTTTAATCTTGCTTTTGTACCTGTCAAATGAAAACAGTGCAATGGCATTGAAGTGAAGTAGGAGAACAGCCTGGTGCAACAACTGTGTACAAACACTCATACCGCTCTATGAAAAAGAAAATCAATTCTTCCACACATCCACGTCCATACATACATACAAAGGTGCTGATGGATGGAGCCTATCCCCGCTGTCATAAGGTAAAATGCAGGGTGGCTAGTTTACTGCAGAAGTAACAAAAACCACCAAGTTATACAGTTACACTGGTTTTATTCACATGTTCATGGCTATATTTGGAAAAATAACATATACAGTATGAATTGAAGTCATCTGAATCAGGGTTTTATAACTGTAATTTGCACAGATTATAAGATGCTCCGTGTTGAATTAGTAATTTAAAGCTACATCAAAAAAGTGAATTTTTACTTGCCCTCGAAGACTGTAAAACAAACCTTTGCTCTGTTACATGGCGACAGTTTGAATTTGGTGTCAGTATGTGTGTGTGTTTTTGCATGTGTATGTGTGTGTTTGAAGACAAGTGTAAACTGTGTATAACCCAGACACTGCAGTGTTGACCGCAGCCTGTGATGCTGTCCAGACCACAAGCAGCTTGCAGACACCACTACAGTGTTTGTGTGTGTGTTTTAGCAAGAGATGAAACACAGCTACAGTAGTAAGTCAGACATGAGACCCCCTAATATTCCATTACGTAGTGCTCTTTTCCGCTACAAGGCTGTAGGCAGCTTACAGTCACATCATACAGCCATGATTAAACATTCACTGCGCAGATTAGATGCCTCCAGGGAAACAGTGATTACATTTACTTTAGATTTAAGGAATTTTGCTCAGTTTTTTTCCAGGAACCAAAAAAAGAGGTCTAATTTATACATTTACATTGAAAGGCGGAGCTTAGGTAATACAAAGCAGGGACCACCGAGGTCCTATTCAATTCATGTTTATTTTAGCATTAGTCAAATTTTCAGCCTGTATGTTAAAAAAAAGATGGGTTCAGTCAGTTTCTCTTCATGTTATCAGGCTTCAGTAAGGTTAGGTTAGCAGTTCTGTAGAAGTGGTTTCATGAAGCTGGTTACAAACTGGCTCTTTTTACCCCAGGTTTTCTAATCCACCTTTATCCATATGTGCATGTATCACATTACAAACTGAGAAATTAAAAAAGCAAAATTTTGGCATTTTCTTGATATATTTTTATGTAACGCTCATTAAACAAAATAATAGGGCAATGAGAGACCTCTAACAATTCCACATCTAGCAAGTGGTAAAATCATCATCATTCCTCCTCCTCTCGGTTTACTTTCAACAACAGCCTGGGTGGGCTGTGAGTGGCTGCACCTGAGAGGTGGGAATGTCAAGGAGTACATTTTATAACCAAAACCACTGAATGAAGAGCAAACTGTGTGTCGTATTATCAGAGGAACATCTGCAGCTGATTCTGCTGGAATTGGAGGTAGTAGAACACCGAACACACACCAAGAATACCTGTTCAACCAATTAAAATTCCCTTTAAAAAAAAAAAAAAAAAAATATATATATATATATATATATATATATATACATACAGATTAAAGACTGTAATGTATAGCTGGTGTGTTAAAGATAAACATCAGCACTGAGAGTGCACTTGAAACGTATTGACGCATTTTACTGGTTTAATTTTTTATGTTCTTTATAGATCTTTATCACTATTTTCCCATCATTATCATCATCTGATAACATTTGTGATTAGAGTAGGCTCCACTTATGGGGATCATTTTGCGCAGAAGAAGAGTCATTTGACATGTGAAATGGCCGTTCTTATGTGAAGCAAAAAGCCCGACCTATCAGCGAAAGTTGATAGCTGCCGTTGTGATACCTTTTATCCCCAACTGGAGTTTTAGGTTTTGCCGAGCCAACTGACGCTACAAAAGCTTGGCTGTGTTGAACTTCCTTTGTGTTAAACCCCTCTGCTCTTTTAGTCTGCTCTCAGTCTCTCTCTCTCTCTGGATAGCTGCCACTTACTCATGATCCTGCTGGTTTGTTAGGTTATTTTGTCCTCTCCTCCTTATGTAACACCCTACATACACCTACATACACCTACACTCATCCACACACACTGTGCACCACTGAGACTTCACACTTTTACACATATCTACATGTTTAGTTAAATACACTGATTGGGAAAACAATTGCTGGTAACACAATGCTCACCATTTCTATTAAGTTTCATAAAAACTGGCAGATAAACAAACAAACAAATCAACCAACATAAAAAAAAAACCTCTGCCGTTGCTCAGGTTAGGGCTAGAACAAACCAACAGATGGACACACGGAAAAAAGTGAGGAAAAATTGCATCACAATCGTCACATAGTGATTGTTAGTAGTCAGCAATGAGTGCAATTTTTTTGCATGATTAATTATGTGTTACTGAAAATGAGGTCACATTTCAAAAACTATCCACAAATTTTGAAAAAAAAAGAAATTCACACTACTTTGTATCAGTAATGAAATAAAATCAAAACTTTTCTTTTTCACTGAAATTTGTTAATTGAGCTCCCAAAGCTTGAACTAGCAGTGTGGCAACATTAATTAGTCTGTGAGTTTTTTTCTCATGGTTGTAATTAGTGGAGTAGGGCACACTGGCAGCTTGAGAAGTTGTGAAGTTAACCAGATGGAAAAAATGTTTTCTTGGATCAAATTACATTTTTTGCAATCTTAGGGAAACATATTAAACTAATTTCAAATATGCTGCATGCTGTATTATCAGCAGACATACTGGCACAAATCCACTTTAGAAAAATGATGAGTAGATGAGGAGCTAATATACACACATATTACTCACTCACTGAAAAACCAAAAGTGTCTAAATGTGGGACATAATACAGATACATTTGGAACAGTATTTAAAAAGTTGAGTTACAGTCAGGACCATAATTTGATGGACAGATTATGAACTTATTGTAGAAAATATTGTAAAATTCCTCCTTAAAAGTCTGCATTTCAGTAACATCTTGACTGTTTGATTTACAATTGACTGTGTTGGTTTGAAGAAACAAAACTACCAAAACTGTCTTTATCTAAAAAGTCATGGATCTTATAGTGACTTCCCCTGAGCTGTGCATAACTCACTCTTTGTGTGTGTGTGTGTGTGTGTGTGTGTGTGTGTGTGTGTGTGTGTGTGTGTGTGTGTGTGTGTGTGTGTGTGTGTGTGTGTGTGTGGCCACATTAATGGATGGAAAATCTCTTTACACACTCCAACACAAGATCAAACCACCCTAACTCACACTCACACTGACTTGTGCAAATGCATGGAAACACAGTATGTGCTGCTTTCACTCGGTGTTCTTCTCAGACTTTAACTTTCTTTACTGCTGAGCAGTTCAGTACAGACACACACAGACAAACACACACATACGCAGACATGTACTTTCCTTCCCTCTCTGTCTCTTGTTTCTTTTGGAAATCTCTTGGAACAATCCAAGTTTTGCTTTTAAAAAAGGTTATTTTAGCCAAAAGGGCCTCATATTAAAAACTGAGAGATGGTTGGGTTTTTTTCTCTCTTTTTGTTAGATAACTCAGCCTGAAGCATTTAAATAACTGAACATGAAGTTCAAAGACAGATAAAATTAGCAAATGCAGTAGCTGTATGTTTTAACTGTAATAGCAATTAAAATGTCTGGTAATCTCTTTATGTTGGAATATAACCTTCCATATCACAGATTTCTATAGCTGTGTTCCAACACTGAAATGAAATACACAAGCAATCGTGGAGGGTCATAATTTAGACATTTGTTGGCTCATCCAGCTGAAAGACCAATGAGCTTATGGCTAGACATCTGTCATCCGTCTGTTCACTGCATTTTCACAAGATGTGCTTCTCCTCCTGCCGTATTGGGCAGAATGTAGTCAAACTTACACATATGATCAACTAAACCACACCTTCCCAAAGTGTGGGGCCCACCCCCTAGGGGGGGCGCAGAGCCATTGCGGGGGGGGGGGGGTGGTATGAAAAGGGAAAAAAAACAAACAAAACTAAACAACAGTTGGACACTGCTAGCACGAGGCTCCCACACAAACGCAAAGCGGGAGGTGAAGCATCGCTGAATATGTTTCCAAACCAACTTCCTTCCAACCCAAAGACTAGAAAATATGGTGAAGCATATCTTCTCTTTGGTTTCACCTGCACAAGTGCCGAGGTAGGTCTCCCCTGCAGAATTGGTTTCCCCTGCGTCGGGAGCACGCGCTGGGCTCTCCAAATGACAGACAAACAGTATCCCACATTCTTGATTTTTAGTTCACAAACACTTGTTGTAATGACTAACTACTCCTGACATTTTGGAGATGTTAGCTCTTTATACAGTAAAGTTACAGCGGGATACAAATAACATCAGGCTGATCCTGCCACGATTTGTTCCCCCTGTCTAAATCACGGACAAACAGTATCCCACAGCTGTTTATGCTTTTAAACCCATTTTGCACAGAGAGGCATTTTTTGAAAAATGTATTGATAGCAATGTTGAAAATTATTACACAGGAAAAAAAAACAACCACATGTAAAATAATCACACCGTGACGCATCTGCCTTTCTAAGTGGAGGGACAGTAACTGCGTGTGTATATGTAAGTGTGTAAAACCTGCAGATAGTCAGATTAACAGTATTTTGTCTCTATCTGCTATTCTGCAATTATCTCAATGTAAACAATAACGTGGCGCACAGCGTGACGTGAAAAAAGGCACATCCCTTTGACGTTGCGTGACGAACTCTGTATTCCTTGTCCACACGTAAACGCAAAAAAGGAGATTTAAAAAATCTCAGTTTTCGGTTATTCGAAACGCCGTTTACGTGTGGACGAAACAGCTGCGTTTTCAAAAATACCCGTGTAGGTGTGGACGCAGTGTAAAAGAGTTAGTAGTTTATTTTCTCACTACCTGTAATTATTGCAGATTACTTGTATTTGCTTAATTGTTTACTAAATGTTTGAGGTGTGAAATAAACCGCAATGGAGCAAAATATGGGTGTGTGTGGTTGGAGGATGTGTTTGTGCGTGCGCGCGGGAGGGGGGGGCAACATTTTTCTTGTAAAACAAAGGGGGGCCTAGCAAAAAAAGTTTGGGAACCACTGAACTAAACGGTCTTCAATCAAACTGTGCTGAAGGTCAAGGTCGCATTTGTTGTTTTAAAAAAAAACACACAGTAGTGTGTGATAGGTCACGAGTCACTGATGATGATGCTAGCAAGCTGAAAAAGTGTGGGATGCGGTAAATTGGATGGTAAAGTGAAACCAGGAGAAACTTAAACTCCAAAATGAGATAAACTTTGTGAAGTTGGCATCAGGCAAGACCAGCACAGTCGTTTAAAGTTACAGTGTTTAAATGATCTCCGGTAGATGTTAGCAGATTGCAGTCTGAATTCTGTCTTCTTACACATCGCGATTCAAGTAGCTGCTCTCAGGCGTTCATCAGTAGTGAGTGTAGGCTGTCGGTCCGCTGTTTACCTCAGTTGGTGTCCACATCTATTTACTCTGAAAGAGGCTGTAAAAGGTTTGTGAGAAGATTTGATGAGTCAGTGAAGCTCACTTCTGTCTGATGACAATCTTACTGAGGTGTTGAGGATATCTTGAACAGTAAGCGCTGCTGTTATGTGACGTTAGTGGAACTTTCTTGTAAGTGGGTCTAACTTTGTTGAACTTTGTTGACTATATTAAATAAATGAGGGAGTGCAATCAAAGCGTTCATCAGAAGGAAAGACTTTTAGGGCACTCGAACCTAACATTAGCTGGCATACTGTTAGCTTATAGCGACTTGTTGTTGCGTAGTTGGCTCGTTGTCAGCTGTCTGGAGACGTGAAGGCAACTTGTCTAATCTGCTGACACTAAATATTTGCAAAAATGTCAGGAATAAGTACGCTTGTTTGTGCATGTTTTTGTCTGTCAGATCAGGAAATGAGGCTTGAGGTGAGGAGAAACAAGATGAGTTTTTATCTCTGACCTTCACGTTTTCACTTCTTTGTACTCCTCTCAGTTGATAAAATATAGGTGCAGACAAAAATTAAAATTTACAACATTTCTGTTAAGTAATCTCAAAAAAACTTTAAGAATATCTTGCTTACTATTTACCTCTGTAAACAATATAATCCAACATTAAGAACAACTAAGTTTACTCAGTGAAGAATTTCCCCCCAAACCCATCTGTATTTAAATAAAGCAGCAAATAATGACATCCCCAGTTTGAGATCTGCATAATATTAGGACAGATAAACTTGCATATCTCTAAATCTGTTGCCAGTTTTGCTTAAACCTTTATTGCCTGTGTCACATTGAAGAAATTATGCAAGCAGACTTTGTTTGAATAAAACCAGCTGAATCCCTTGTAGAAAGAAAAATCAGTCATCAAACTTTCAGCGCTTCTTTAATATTCTTTCACGGCTATTTTTCCTTTTCTTTCTTTTTTTTTTGCAGGAGAAGATAAATGATTATATTAAATGTGTGTGGTGCCACCCTCCAGTAATACTGCATTAGTTGTAAGATGGTATAAATTAGATAATTAGGAAATTGAAGCAAACCAGTGTTCATGTGAAATGGCAAAAAGGGGAACACATTAGAGTGGGTAATGGTAGCTGCAGCAAATGCTCATTAGTGCTACACATAATCCCTTATTGTCCCAGTTAAAACTCCCACAAATACACACTCATGTACGCAGGAGTCAGCAGTCAAATGTCAGTCATTTCTATTATATAGAAGCATGGAGAAAGGCAGCTGCACTTGCTATTATGACAGACAGCTCAGGAAATAGCTAGCAGTCCTGGACACACACGCACAGACGCACACTGTTGGCTGCAGTCTTGTCAATATACAACAGCTGGGCACAGCTTAAATCAGAAACACAAGTGTGAAAGCATGCAGCCACAATAGTCTGTGTGAGTGTTTCTGCAGAACCCCAGCAACAGTGTCTAATGAACCTGCTGGTTACACATTTTGTGATGTTGTATGTACATTTTTACAGAGCTTGTTTATTTGTTTTTATTTTTTTAAATGCCTTTAAATGTTCTTTTTTTCTCATAGTCCATTGCATGAAACATCTAAAGTTTTGACACTGGAAATTTTAATACGTATTTTTTTGGGGCTTTTTTGGACTTACATTAGTCAGCTCAGGGAAAATATAGACTACATATGGATTCACTACATAGCTGCTAGTTTCAGGTCATCTTATTATAATATACAAAATCTGACTGTGTTTGTTTCGTTGTCTGCCAACTCCTCTTGCACAATCAGGAGCTGAGCAGCCAAACTTGGTACACAAGTACATCGTAGACTCCTGATGCTTCTTATTGATAACATATATTATGCCATCATCATGTTGACTAGAAACCTCCTAACAAACGGCTAAAATTACTTGTTTTTAGCTGTTCTTTACTCACTGTACCTTATAACAGCATCATATCTCAGGCCCATGCTACACTATCAAATAAAACATGAACTTCCTTTTACAGTTAGGAAGGAGGATAAACATGTGCAATGTGCTTACAGTGTGACTCGATTTCACAGTCAGATCCAGCCCTCGCTTGTCTTGTCTTGTACCAAAATGGCAACAGTGAAAAAGCTCAGCTTGAGCCTTCGCAGCAGGATTTCATTAACCAGCAGGTGATGTCACAGTGGCCATGTCCATCTTTTATATACAGTGGGACCGTTTTCACTAGCTCATACTGCGTTGCATTCTTTGTAACTGCATGGCCACATGGCATCCCACCAATATGAGGACGAACTAATTCAAGTTTTAGATTGAAAGCAGATAACACCACTGTGTAGCATTGTTAGATTTGCAGCAAGGGGTGTATTTATAGGACGATATTCCCCCATCTGCAGTGTGCAATTAATAATGCCAAAAGTCCCATAATGTAAAAATCAGTATAAGTGTAGACTTATAATAGCCTAAAAGATGGGAGAGAAATCAAGGGGAACAACATGCAGGAAAGGGCCTGCGGCAGACACAGACCTGCGACTCTGCAGTAGGCTTTCCTCAACGGTTCCTCAACTCAAACACTGCGCTATAGCAGTGCCTCAGCTATGTCATTTGTTTTAACAATAGTAAATTATGGATGCATATTTATGCACCTTTTCTCACAAGGTGTCTTTCCAGCCCTTTATTTGTATTGTAAGCACAACAGTTTCTCATAACGCACTAGAACAGCGCAAAAATCATTTTGCCACTGTGAGTGAACAGCATGTTTTTAATCATACTAAAGCTTTTCTTCCAATAAAAACATTCACACCTACTATTTCTCTTAAAACCTGCATGGGATAACTCTCCAGAAAACAATTTTCACCTGCTACTTTTCTAATCTTGCGCCATTGTTGGCATTTCAAGGCTATTCAGCGAAGCTACATTACTATTACAGCTACAGACTACTCAATACTTTCTGAAAATTGGGGAGCCAAGACAGTTTGAACTAATGAGGCCTTCAAAAAACATATTCTAAATCAAATTTGTTGCAATACACTGGTCTGTCTGCTAGCTACTGCTATGTCTGAGTGATTACATAAACAAAGCGTTCACCTTTTCTTGAATACTTGGATTGAAGCACCCTTTCATGGTGGTGCGACTGATTCTAACTGGCAGCATTTGCTTTTCATCAGAACGTCAATCGTCTTTCTCATTCCTTTTCTTTCTACTCTTGTTTTTTGTCATCAATATAAAAAAGTTCAAGTAAGTCATGTCATATTTTATGTGTCAACTTAATGCTGTGTCTGTT
Organism: Diplotaxodon limnothrissa; assembly: GCF_057381915.1. NCBI lineage: Eukaryota > Metazoa > Chordata > Actinopteri > Cichliformes > Cichlidae > Diplotaxodon > Diplotaxodon limnothrissa. The sequence goes on from NC_140608.1 coordinate 4,765,599, forward strand.
TTCCTTAACTTAAAGTATTTAAAGTATTTGTGGTCAAACTACACAGGAAACTGTCAATGTGGTAATAATTACTAAGAAGAAGATGAGCATAACAAAAGAAAGAAATAAGTAAACAAAGGGAAACGTAGGACAGGAGAAGCTTGGGAGAAAGTAGCAAGAGGACAAAATAGAGCAATAAAAGAAAGTAAGAAAAACAGACAGCTGTTAGGGAAGGAACTGATGGGAAAAAGACACATACTGAAGACATTGCACTGTGTGTTGGTTAGCGTTAATCAGGGTGAGCAAGAGCCTCGCGGGCTGCGCTTGATGGGAATTGACATGCAATCAGCTGAAATAATGATTGGGATCTGACACAGGACTGTGGAACTGGGTAGGAGGTGTGTGTGTGTGTGTGTGTGTGTTTGTGTGTGTGTGGTGAAAGAGAGGAGACTGAACACCAGCCAGGACGATGCATCATCCACAAAAACTGTCTTATTCGACTTGTTGTACTCGTTTTATATTCACTGTAGAATCACCGCTCACATTTCAACATCACAGACAATAATTGTTCATGAACCAAAGGCCAAAACTAAAGTGCCCCATCGACATTCCTGTGTTCTACAAACAAACGTGTATTTCATAAAAACAGCACAGTTATTTGAATTATTGAGTGATTTAAACAGAAAAGTGCAGAGTTAGATTATGAATACCTTCATTTGAATTTTAAAGGCTTCCACATTTGTACAATCTTGATTTTCGGCAACCTTGACTATAAAATATTTTCTTAGGATTTTTCACTTCTTTAGTGTGTGCAACACATGACTGTGAATTTGTTTAAAGGGAACCTATTATCATCATTCATAGCTCCACATCTAGCTTGAAGTCTAAAACTTACTAGCAATTACTAGTATTTACAATATTGGAATCATTGTCCATTTGTTTATGTAAAGAGCAAGAGAGATAGAGAGATAAATACCATAAAGTACATCAAAAGATGTACGTGGCTCTTCATTCTTGCATCTTTAAATCTGCTCCAAATAGTCAAAAAAAACCTTCATGACAAGAATTGGCACTACTTTTACTTTACTACATTTATATAATATATTCAGAATCATTTTTTTCTTTTAAAATGTTATCCTATTTCCACAAATATTTTGGCTTGACAGCAAGTTTGTTACACTTAATTGTATAGCATCCAAAATGTTAGAAATCAAAAACCTATAAACAAATGATTAAAGAGAATATTCATACGAATAATATAAATGTACAAATAATAGTTATCTACTCATTGTTAGACAAGATGTGAAGCATTAATATGCAGATAAAGCTCATGCAGGCTACCGCACAGGGAGACAGGATAGAAACAGATGCGGCGTGCTGAGCAGTTTATACACATTCGTTACACATTTGTGCACAAAAAAATGCAAACACATCTCACTGATACCCCGCCTTCAATCATAAACAAATATGTTACACACATCATACACAAACGTACATGCACATTGGAATGCCCACAATTTCCCCACCAATCAGACATCAAACAGCAGTCTGAGGGTTCCCAGCCGGAGCTTTTGATCTGCTTAAATGGGTGTCATTCCGGTACACATTTCTCCAATCTCCTTCTATCAGCAAACAGCCATTTGTCCCCATCACTGATTATCCATCTTATCTGGAGGCCATCAGCTTGGCTGATTAGGACATTCCCAGAATTCCAGTTCTTCTTGGCTGATGGAATTTCTGCATTTCTTCTGGTTAAAATGAGGTATCTTACAGCTCCCATTTCACCATAATTCTTTAATTTCATATTTTATCTGTCAGTCTCTTCACCACACCATCATTTAGCACCTACACACAGTCATGGGAAAAACAAAGTTTTCCTAGTATTATGTGCAATCCTCTGAAAAAAGGAAGTGTACACTTAGTGTTCCCATAGGAATTAAGAGGGTAAGTTGAAACCAAGTGCTGCTAATCAAATGCACTTGATTAGCAATTGTGACCACTTCTTTGAAAGCACAAGTTTTGGCAGCGCGCTAGTGTGGTGAGTTCAGGTGTTTTATCCCAATGCCACGGATTTCCCAGTAAAAGTGTCTTTTTTTGTCATTTTATATTCTAAATAATGTTTCACACTGAAGTTGGACTTTTGTATTAAATGCAGTGACGCTTCCAAACAAATCTGTAGGAGTTTCCAAACAAATAGAGCGCATTTCTTTGTGGGGCCTTGAAATGATTTCTAACCACAAAAAGGAGGGCCCTGCAGAAAATGTTTGGGAGCCACTGCCTTAACATGTGCGTCTGCATGTACACATGCTTTCCACACTCTTCCGCTGCAGTACTGGAGCAAGTTTCAAGCCAACTTGTAAAAATGTCGTATTTTACCTCGTAGTGCCTCTTGCAGTGACCCTGTACAAATCAGAGTCCCGCAGTCAGCACAACCTGCCAGCCTGTATTTTACTAGCAACACAGATATATGGAGCCCAAAGACAGTCAAGTATGCACAGGAAACCGAGGTTTTTACACTTCATCCCTCTTATCTAATACTCATGTCACTAATGGTAGGCAGTATTTCATTCCCTCCCCCTCATTAGTTCTTCCATTTCACTTTCTCTGTGAGAGGTATAAGATAGCACTCTTGTGTAATAGATAAAAGTTAAAATGTTAGGACTCATTTCACTGGTTTTATTTCTTTTGATTTCCATAGACTTTCCATTTTAAATGCAAAAAAAACAAAACAAAGAAAGGAAATACATAACGTCACACGTTATAAATTACCCGTGCACATTAAAAGACTTAAATGCTTCTTTTTTTTAGAGATCCCAAAGGAAAAATGGGAAGAACCCAGTACTGCAGCCAAGAATGATCCAATAGATACACCAGACACTGTTGACTGATGCAATTTCTTTCAAAAATAGCTTAAAAATCTTTACTTGGCAAGTTGCTATTCCATTGTTAATACAGGGAGTGCAGAATTATTAGGCGAATGAGTATTTTGTCCACATCATCCTCTTCATGCATGTTGTCTTACTCCAAGCTGTATAGGCTCGAAAGCCTACTACCAATTAAGCATATTAGGTGATGTGCATCTCTGTAATGAGAAGGGGTGTGGTCTAATGACATCAACACCCTATATCAGGTGTGCATAATTATTAGGCAACTTCCTTTCCTTTGGCAAAATGGGTCAAAAGAAGGACTTGACAGGCTCAGAAAAGTCAAAAATAGTGAGATATCTTGCAGAGGGATGCAGCAGTCTCAAAATTGCAAAGCTTCTGAAGCGTGATCATCGAACAATCAAGCGTTTCATTCAAAATAGTCAACAGGGTCGCAAGAAGCGTGTGGGAAAACCAAGGCGCAAAATAACTGCCCATGAACTGAGAAAAGTCAAGCGTGCAGCTGCCAAGATGCCACTTGCCACCAGTTTGGCCATATTTCAGAGCTGCAACATCACTGGAGTGCCCAAAAGCACAAGGTGTGCAATACTCAGAGACATGGCCAAGGTAAGAAAGGCTGAAAGACGACCACCACTGAACAAGACACACAAGCTGAAACGTCAAGACTGGGCCAAGAAATATCTCAAGACTGATTTTTCTAAGGTTTTATGGACTGATGAAATGAGAGTGAGTCTTGATGGGTCAGATGGATGGGCCCGTGGCTGGATTGGTAAAGGGCAGAGAGCTCCAGTCCGACTCAGACGCCAGCAAGGTGGAGGTGGAGTACTGGTTTGGGCTGGTATCATCAAAGATGAGCTTGTGGGGCCTTTTCGGGTTGAGGATGGAGTCAAGCTCGACTCCCAGTCCTACTGCCAGTTTCTGGAAGACACCTTCTTCAAGCAGTGGTACAGGAAGAAGTCTGCATCCTTCAAGAAAAACATGATGTTCATGCAGGACAATGCTCCATCACACGGGTCCAAGTACTCCACAGCGTGGCTGGCAAGAAAGGGTATAAAAGAAGAAAAACTAATGACATGGCCTCCTTGTTCACCTGATCTGAACCCCATTGAGAACCTGTGGTCCATCATCAAATGTCAGATTTACAAGGAGGGAAAACAGTACACCTCTCTGAACAGTGTCTGGGAGGCTGTGGTTGCTGCTGCACGCAATGTTGATGGTGAACAGATCAAAACACTGACAGAATCCATGGATGGCAGGCTTTTGAGTGTCCTTGCAAAGAAAGGTGGCTATATTGGTCGCTGATTTGCTTTTGTTTTGTTTTTGAATGTCAGAAATGTATATTTGTGAATGTGGAGATGTTATATTGGTGTCACTGGTAAAAATAAATAATTGAAATGGGTAAATATTTGTTTTTTGTTAAGTTGCCTAATAATTATGCACAGTAATAGTCACCTGCACACACAGATATCCCTCTAAAATAGCTAAAACTAAAAACAAACTAAAAACTACTTCCAAGAACATTCAGCTTTGATATTAATGAGTTTTTTGGGTTCATTGAGAACATGGTTGTTGTTCAATAATAAAATTATTCCTCAAAAATACAACTTGCCTAATAATTCTGCACTCCCTGTATTTCATGGCTCCAGTACAAAAGGAAACAAGTGTGAAAATGCAAATTGGACCAGGTCTATATCTGCTCTCGCCCTTCCACCACTTACCTTGACTTGAATGTCAGCAAGACTGTGTGACACAATGACAAGATGGATTACTATTACTATTATTGTAATGTGGCCATGTATCACAATGATAATATTACCGTGTTATGTCAAATCTGTTTGTTTGCCCACAAACTCCCACAAAAACAGGAGTTGAGACACTGAAATTGGCACTGAAAGATTGGTCCCTGAAGATTCTTACCTATATCAGATATCACAACTTAATCATGTTGCCTAGCAACCACCTACCAATGGGTTAAAATGACCAATTTGTATCATTTATTCACATATAATACCTTATAAAACATCTAATTTTTATTTCATGATGTTTTAGCAAATGTTGCACATTTCTGACATCTCCAAATTGTGAGATTTACAGCATCAGTATTACACTATTACACTGACACATTAGCTTGTAACATAAATTTTATTGTATTTAGAGAATACACAAAAAGTTTAACGTTGTCTACATTATGAACATACTTGCAGCCATGTGATTTCAAGTCATGCAAAATTAGTCCAGGATACAAAATCAGACGTTTTTCCAGCATCTCAATTTATGCATTTTTGTCAGGTGCAAGTTATAGACATATGTAACTAAACCACAGCACATGTAAACAGTGCTAATCAGTGCAGTGGAATTCTTATTTTTTAGAGAATCCATGGTTTACATGGTTCCTTAATCTCAGATTTATCTATCTATTTATATAAACAACATCTAACACCACTTTTTTAACTTTTCTCATTGTGGTTACGTTTATGAATTTGCCAGCAGCACAATCAGATCAACCACTACTGTACCATGGGCAGGTATTTGTTTGTTATTTAAGGTGTTGCAATCAAAATAGTGACACATAACATGAGCCTTAAGCTTGAGCAAGTTATGAAACAGCTAATAATCTGTTGGTAAAGTTTAATAAATCTTGCACTAGAAGTTAGAATAAAATAGAAGGCCTTTATTTACCATCGTTCTATAGGTTTAATGTATAAAACCCCGACTTTCTGAATCTGTTTTTGAGAGTGTTGAGAGAATTGATACACTACACTGCTCAGCCATGGCACTGACTACTTATCATCATCATGATATCTGTTCTAGCATGTGAAATAAAAGGTGTAGTCATATTAATGAGGATGAAAATGTAATTATCATAGGAGGTGGTTCATAAGAAACCATGCAATGGTGCAGTATCTACCCATCATTTTGCTCTGTTTTTATTTTGGTTCAAGAATTTGTGTGGTGCCTCTAAGAATTTCTAATCAAAAAAAGAGTAAAAAAACCCAGGAATTGAATTTTACTGGCATTAACTGGAGCACATCTCTAGTGAATCACAAGCAGCAGCAAAAGTAGAAAGCAAAATCTCAGAAATTTGAGATATCGCAGTAAACTGTTCAACTCATCAGTAAAATATACCGTAGAAACGACAGGAAAGATGAAGACATTTAGTAGCAAAATGTTCTTTATCTGTTATGATTCTTTTTGTTTAGCCTCCTCATAACGAACCTTACGCTTATATAAATGTGTGACAGCAGACATCTTTTTAGGTGTTTTCACAAAGGCACATCATCATTCTTGAGCTTTTACATCAACCTTCACAGACACTGAAGACAAAAAAAAGTAAACAGAAACCCATACTCAAAACGCCTAATGTTCAAAACCTGCAGCCTAGACAGCAGAACAGATGGAGCTGTGTGGGCTGATACATGTGTTTGACACACTGGATATGTGCTTGGACCGAGTGTAAAAATGATAGCAAATATGCATGCATAAGCACACTCACTCAACTCAAAAAGCTATAAGCAGTGTGTACATAAAGTACAAACTCTCACACTTGTACTGACATAAGTTGCGCTGAGTCAGCTTCTCCAGTTCGGTTTTCACTATGTCTGTGCTAAGGGAACCAGTCGGCCATCTGTTGACCTAATGAGCTGACTCCACCAAAGCAATTCAACAGCCCAGATTTACTTCTCTAATAATTCCCTTATTCACCGTTCCAAAGTTCCAGAGCAGCAGTGCTTTTGCAAACAATTTTTGGCATGTTTCATGCTTTGATTTTATTTGTTCTGTGTTCTTTTTAATTTGCTCATCATGCAAGTAAACTGTTCAATTATCAGTCAGTCATCTGAGCTGTTAATTTCTAAGCCTTTAAAACCAAACATAGACTCATCTTCTTCATAAAGAGGTTTTGTGATATACTACAAGAAATACAGTATTTTGAAGGTGAATACAGATTTAAGACGTAGTTTTCAGTTAACATATGCACTGATGAAAATGTATCTCATGCTCGAGGACCTTAGGTATTAGGCCCCTGAGTTGAACTGAGCCTTGCCAGAGGCTCAAACTTTCTCACTTAGTATCCTGACACATTATATAAATAAAATTCTCCAGTAAGTACCTTAAAAGTATAAATATTTCAGACTCTAACTTGGCTTTAACATGGCTACACTTCTGTACTTTATACACATTTGTTTACTTTACTTTTATAGCTTTGCACTGCTACAGTATTTAAAAAACAGTTTTAAATGGATTAAGACTGATGGAGAAAAATATACTATTAGATTTTCATTCAGGCAGCACGGTGGCACGGTGGTTAGCACTGTTGCCGCACAGCAAGAAGGTCCTGAGTTCAATTCCAACATCAGGCCGGGGTCTTTCTGTGTGGAGTTTGCATGTTCTCCCCGTGTTTGCGTGGGTTCCCTCCGGGTACTCCGGCTTCCTCCCACCGTCCAAAGACATGCAGCTTGTGGGGATAGGTTAATTGGAAAATCCAAATTGCCACTAGGTGTGAATGTGCGAGTGAATGTGAGTGCGAATGGTTGTCTGTCCCTGTGTGTTGGCCCTGCGACAGACTGGCGACCTGTCCAGGGTGTACCCCGCCTCTCGCCCTATGACAGCTGGGATTGGCTCCAGTGCCCCCCGCGACCCTGAAAAGGAGAAGCGGAAGCGAATGGATGGATTTTCATTCAGTGCGTTTTTCTTCACATTTCCACATAAGCCTATTCTACGGACAGGGCAAGACTCAACCCACTCAAACAGGGCATTCTGCCTACTAAATCAAAGGTAAAAAAATAAATAAATAAATATGAAAAGGCAACAGAAAAATCACAAGAATGATTGCAAATGTCTGATTGGGTGAGCAGCTTACTGCCACCTCCAGAGTTTCCCACTGCAGAGAGAGATGTGGCACAGAGATGCAATAAAAACAAACATAGAAACAAAAGAAGCACATACACAAAAGCATGATCTACTTCAGTTAACTCAAGCAACTTTTTTGATCTGTGTCTAAATTTCACTGTATTTCCATTTTACCTGTTGTAGCTGTTTTTGTGCTGATTAGCACAAACTGATATGGGTAACTGTTGATTCCTGCAGTGACTTCTATTCTAAAGCCTGTGGGTACTATTTTTAATTTAGTTCAGATGGCTTGTCTATTATGCTTATTTTCATCAGGACTCGTATTTTTAAAAATAGACGAGAACATCTGAACAGGGACCAAAGTTGTCTGCTCTGACCTCCTGTCTTTGTCTCATCCAGGTTGCCTAGGGTTTATTTTAGCTGCACCCTCAAACATAGCAAGCTAGACTCAGCCCTGTTTTTCGCTACACAATATCCTGTGATTATAAATACGTAAAATTCAACAAGGCCTGTTACTGCCTATTGTGTAAGTACAAATGCAACAAAAAAGTGTTTTACAATGCTAAAGAGAAAAAAAATGAACTCAGTCAAACTAAACTTTTAGTCATAAAATTTAAATTGCAGTCCTGTCTAAGAAACAAAGGAAGTAAATGTGCTGTTGAAATGAGTTACATAAAATGCCAAGATTCAAAACTGCAAGACAAAAAGCCAGACTTAATTCCTGACAAACCATATTGTGGTCTTGGCTTAACTGAGCTCATTTAAGCTGCACAGGCCCTGTACTTGATCAATCATAGTCCTCTTTGGGCTCAGCTAGCTGGGTGTGAGTAATGAGCCTTCATGCACATGCTGCACATAATCAAGTGGCATTAAAGAAAGCTACCCACTGAGCCCGGTGGATTTCCAAATACACAAAGGTGTGATATTTTCTGTCATAACGTGCATAATGCAGCTGGCTAAGCCAAGTGTCTGTCTTTAGAACACAGCAAGAAAGAGGAAAGTGTATCTACTCAATCTATACAGCCAGCAAAGATATTATTGTAAAATAGATAATTCAGAGTCTTTATCTACACAGCAACTGCAGATTTGTGCTTCTAATTTCCTTGCCTCAGAGGTTTGGATAAGCCTGTGTTTATGTGCGCTCTGATTTCTGAGAAATCAAATGATAAAAAGCTTTTAAGATAAGATAAGATAAGATAAGATAACCTTTATTAGTCCCACACGTGGGAAATTTGTTTTGTCACAGCAGGAAGTGGACAGTGCAAAAGTTATGACGCAAAAATTAGAATACAATAAGAATAAATACAGTACACAGCTGTACAGAATAGAATAAAATAATATACTATATACAGTAGAATAAAATAGAATAAAAATATACAATAAGATAAAAATAGAATACGAATGCTATATACAACTGAGTAAAAATACAACGATGCCAGAAAAGATTATTGCACTTAGTGTTATTGCACATGTGTGGATGTGTGTGTTTGTTCAGTTAAAGTCTTTGTTGTGGAGTCTGACAGCAGTGGGGAGGAAAGACCTGCGAAATCTCTCCGTCCCACACCGTGGGTGCCGCAGTCTCCCACTGAAGGAGCTGCTCAGTGCTGTCACAGTCTGCTGCATGGGGTGGGAGATGTTGTCCATCAGGGATGACAGCTTAGCCGCCGTTCTCCTGTCACTCACCACCTCCACTGGGTCCAGAGGGCATCCTAGGACAGTCTCTTCCTGTCCCCAGCAGAGATGCTGCCGCCCCAGCAGACCACACCATAAAAGATAGCAGAAGCCACCACAGAGTCATAGAAGGTCTTCAGGAGTGGGCCCTCCACCCCAAACGACCTGAGTCTCCGCAGCAGGTACAGCCTGCTCTGCCCTTTCCTGTAGAGGGCGTCTGAGTTATGAGTCCAGTCCAGTCTGTTGTTCAGATGAACACCAAGGTACCTGTAGCTGTCCACAGCCTCAATGTCCATACCCTGGATGTTCAGTGGTTGCAGTGGAGAATGCTTGTGCCTGCGGAAGTCTTTTGATTCGAAGTCCAAGGGAAATCAAACACAGAAGCTGAACCCCTTCCCTTTCCCACTCTGTCAGTGTAGGGACATCACTCTTGTTTATGAGGCTGTGTGTTCAAGAGAAACAAATAGTTTAAAATAAATAAATATATATATATGATTTTCAATGCAGGATACAGTTTTGTCACATAAACTTGTCTACCGTTCTCTCCTTTTTGAACTCTCCTTTGGTCTCTGGTTCACTGTCTGCCTCTGACATCTGCTTCACAGCATTGTGAACGGGAGTTTTGGAGTGGTTTAAATGCTGAAATGGGTGCTGATAGGAATCTCGTGTATTGTGTGTGTGTGTGTCTCTGTGTGTGTGTGTATAAGCCAGTATTTTTTATGAACCCCGTTAGCTGTTGGCTTTCTTCAACAATGTGTCAGTCTGTGTCTAGTTAACGAAAACACACATACGCACGCACGCACTGAAAGCTTTCCGAGTATTCTCGCACCAGTCACCCATCTTCAGTGCATCCCACATCATGGAAAATTGGCTTCTGTCCGGCTCTTTCTTGCTCTCTGCGCCCGTCTCTGAAGTCTTTCTGTCTGTCTCTCTTTGCTGCAGTAACATGGCTTCTAGATGTGGCGATGTGGCACGTTAATCCACTGGTAAACCGGTGAAGAGGGATGCTCAGACATACCAAATTTAGATGTCGCAGATCTGAACTGTGCAGTTACCTTTAATTCCCTTTTGCACAAAAAGTTTGGATTGATGTCGTGAATTTGTTGAGACATCTCTAAATCTGTTTCTAAACTTGTGCGCTAAGTCAAATCAATACAGAAAGCAAAAACTAAATAACACCTCTACCCGCACAGCTTTGCCAATTCTCTTTCCATAAACAATCATTTTATGCTAATAATAGCTTCCTTCTGTTGTATGACATTGGTGCAGCTCTCTATGTCTAAAGAAATAATATGAATATGATATGATTATTATATAAAAGTCTTATATTAGAAGTATTTCTGTCAAATAAAAAATGAGGTGATAAAAAAAAACTGCATATGTGTATAGATGGATGTGTGTGTGTGTAATATAAAATCTCCTCAGTCAAAGCATCTGCTGTGCCCACTGTGGGAGGTTTATCAAATTTTCTCTATGAACTGGCACATGCTGAGCAGTTTATCTCCATTGCCTCGTAGGTCTTTATGTCACTGACGTTACTGGCATTAAATGACGCACGCAGATGCAGCTGGAGTGTGTCGTCCCCACAGACTGTATATAAAGATGGACGATGCATCACGATGCAGCCTCCCACTGTACAGAAGTAAAGCCAAAATATCCCGGAAATTAGCAGGGCATTCTTGGACTAGTGGTGTTATTTGCAACCGGAGTCCGTGCTCTTTAGTTCTGTATATAGAGTCTATCATTGTTTGGAGGCTGTTCAGTTCAGCAACATTTAAAGAAGACAAAACAGATCACTGAGAAGTCTTCTAGGGTTTATTTCCTACATATTATTTGAGTCATATTAGAACATGTGACCCTTAAATCTATCAGCTCAGGATTAAAAGTTACATACTTTGTAGATCGATTGAATTGAATATTACACTTCAAGCTTGGTTCATGCCCTTGTATTAGGCCTTTCTTATACTTCCTGACATGAGATGGTATCTTCCATCCACCTATATATTTGACTTCTGAGATTTAAAGATCGACTATTACATCTTCTTGCGTTTTTCTTTTAGTGGAGAAAGGCTCGATGGAGAAAGCCTTGCAACTCTTTCACAGGCTTGTAGAGCCGTGCAGCGCCATGTCCTTGGCCCGGCTGTGTTTGGTCAGGTAGTTGCTTAGAAATAAAACCGTATGTTTTATCACTGCCATCATCAGGTAAGATACTGCACTCGACTGGATAAACACAGGGATTAACTAATAGACTGCTGGCAAAGAATCACCCTGGCTCCGTCTTTCTTTCTGACTATGCCTCCTTCTTTCCCTCATCTTGCTTTTTCATCTCTTTCTGTCATCTCTTTTGGCTCTTTATCTACCGGTGTGTGTGTGTGTGTGTGTGTGTGTGTGTGTGTGTGTGTGTGTGTGTGTGTGTGTGTGTGTGTGTGTGTGTGTGATATCATTCAGTGACACCTGAGAGGTCCACAGTAGGTCCAGAGAGAAAGTAAGAGATTGGGCAGACAAAAAGACTGAAAAGAAAGAGTTGCTCCCCTTACCTTCATCTCTATCTCCCTGTCTTGTTTCATTAGAGATATACCGATTAACCAGGACTTTCTTATTTGGATATATAGTATTTATAGCTTGAGCTGTGTCTTCCCATTACAGCCACAACTAGCCCTGCTGCTTTCATCCAGGAGAACCTGCTGAACTAACTCCTATATTGTTCAATCATTTTGATTTGTGGGAGTCAGTATTTCCCCTTTAATCCACCACCGAGTTCTCTGCTGCTCTTTTGTTTCTTGTTTCTGTTTCTTTTGTTTTGTTAACTTGACACATTATGAGGAACATCATGTACTTCTCCAAAGTGAGTTGTCTCGTCAGCTCTCTCAGTTTGTCTTTATATCTCCATTTCAATCTTTTCCCCTCTGGTTCCACTCCCTTGATTGAAAGGGTATGCATGGCTGGCACAAAAAGAAAGAAGGAAATAGATAATGATACCAGACAGCATTGTGTGGAAAACCTTGACCTCTCACGTACCCAGTCTGTCTCTCTCTCTCACACACACTCAGAGACACAGAAACACACCACGCTTTCTCCATCCATGCTCAGATTCTTATTTAATTATAAAAACATCATGCGTGCTCTCTTACTTGGCTGCTCCCCACACTTGTTTAAACCAACCGTATCATGTTAGTATGTGCATACTGCAAGCTTTTACATCTCACAAACATATCTGTGCTTCACACACAGATGCACACATCTTACCATAAGCTGCTTGATGACTTTAAACCTTCTTCCACTTTCCATGTCCAGTCAGAGACAAATTATTATCCACAGAAAAGAGAAAAGTCAAGTGGTCCTCTCTCCAGTGTCAAGACTATATCTGCTTTGTTCGTATCAGTTTATAACTTTTTGCACTGATGATATCAGAAATTTAGTTTACTTTACACATGAATCTGAAAGTGGGAAAGTAATTTCCCACAAATAAATCAGTTGAAATCCTTCTAGTTACCTGTAAAGTTGGAGGTACATATTTGGAAGAAATAACAAATTTTGTAGCTTTAAATTTTGCTATACACACATTTTCAAGAAGGAACAACTTTTAAAAGTCATCAAATTGGAAACTGCTGTGCAGCTACTGTTTGTTTCCTGTTGTAGCCTACTTACCTTGTTTCTATTTTAAGATCTCATGTTTGTAATGAAACCGCCCTGGGAGTCCAGGCTGCAAATCTCCAGGGAACTGATTACTCACATACTCACCTCACTCTCCTGGCTTTTTTGGCATTATTGTCAGCTTGTCACCTTGTGGAGGAGTGTGTGTGTGTGTGTGTGTGTGTGTGTGTGTGTGTGTGTGTGTGTGTGTGTGTGTGTGTGTGTGTGTGTACAGTAGTGCAGTTCCTCAGATGTTCATCAGCAGTAAATAAGTCTGTGTCATATGCACCAAGGGGGGCAAACTATCAAACCTGCAGTCCTCTACTGAGAGTGTCAAGCACCAACTTAACCACATGTTGGTCTGACAATGTGATGCAGAAGTTGGCCAGCATGCAGTGGAGCAACCTAATAAACAAAGTTAGCTGACATTTAACAAACTGGGACATCCACCACAAATGTTCTGAAGAGGAACACTGTGAAATTGAATGGACTCTAAACATTTGGTGCTAATGTCAGTAAACAGCAACGTTTTTAGCAACAACAACTATATGAACCATATATGAGACGACACACAAATCGCCTGTTAGGTTAATATTGATATTAATTAATATTGCTTTTGTGCCTGAGTTGGATATTGAGCTATGAGGTGATGGAAAACTTGTACTTATGCAAATATGTATCATCACGTCTAATTCTTTAGTTTAAACTGAGCCAGTAACATTAAAGTCTTCATACTAAACACAGAGGCATACTGTTCAATCTTTACAAGAAATGCCATACGATGGAGCATTTTGCAAATGCTAAAAATATGTCTTTCCAAACACTTACATGAAGATGACTTCAAGCAAGGACAAGTTTCAGCATTGCTAGTCAACTGCCAACATCTATTAAATTCTCAAAGTCAGGATCACAAGTTTTTTAATTTAATTATATAATTTGAGACAAGTAGCTGCTTTAAAACCACTGGATCTGTTTTTCACAATGTGTTGTTAAACATTTGGAGATAAAGTATTTGAATTTCAGGAGCAGGCCCACACCTCCAAACACGCTCCTTCCAGTTCTCATCTATATATGTTCCCCCAATTCTACAAGCTGTTCGTTCTCGTTTACGTGCCCCACCCTCCCTGCCCTTTTTAATTCTTTAACTTCTTCACTTCTATTTAATACATGAGGATCGGCCCGGGAGCCACTGCCAGTCAGCTTCAAGGCCTTCCCCAAACATCAGCTCAATTCATGTCCAAGCCTTTATCTTTATCTTAACCTTTATCTACCAATTGCTGTCAAACATAAAATAAGGACGTGGGCCCAGCAAGTGAAACATCTGTTTTATAAGTTATTCGCAATAGTATCAGCATTTTCTCAATAGCCTTAACGAAAACTAAAAATATATTTAATAGAGAGCCTTGCTTGAGATACTTGTACTGAATACATACTTGTTGCTGCACACTCAGCTTTCTCAGAATGAGCTACACAGATCTCAGCACTTCTACTTTATTTGTGCAGCTATTTTTAAAAAGTGGCAAATTCACCAAGGAACTGTTATCAACTATATCTCTCATCAGTTCTTCCTTGTTCGTCATGTCTGCCTGCATCCACTGAATAATTTCATCATCAACCGATGTCCGACAAGAGATGCAACAGATGGAAAACACACACTGTTCCTGGATGCTTAAAGCAATGTTGATACTATGCTGATTTCAGATGAGTGATGTAAAATTATGCCACTTTTAAACACAGAAAGCCGAGAGTTCATTAGACTTTTTTCATTATTCATAATCACACGGTTGACTCAGAAACCCGCAGTCATGCCTTCTTCTCATCAGCATGTCTAAACAATAATCATCTGATGACTGAAATCACAGATCCAGTACCTGTCCACCAAATGGTAAAGAGCTGTCTGATGTGATGGGTGATCTTTGCATCTCCTCTCCTCAAAAATGAAAACTGCTGCCATTGTAAATATAGCGTGGAGCGTTCATCGAGAATGCCTCTGCTTGTGTTGTTATAAACATCAAAGAATAATAACGTGTGTTTCCAAAGTTATTCATATAGTCCCCGATTGTAAATTGCAGGAGCTATTCACTCTGATTTTGCCAAAGGCTGTAATCAAGGTCTCTCATTGCTCTATTTTCACACAGTACACTAAACCGTTCACTCATTTTATTTATTCACTAAAAGCCTGGTACTGAAATGTTATTAGAAAGAAAATATACTTGAAACATGAGGATGAAAAATAAAAACATCTTGAAAATATGCAATTGTCTAATACAAAATAGCCTTAGAAATTACATTTGGACACTGAAATTTAGCCAGGCTTCACTTTATTAAGTAACGAAATTTTGGAGAAAAATTCTTTAACCAATTTCAAATCACATCACAGTATAATTTGTACATGTCATTGCTTCTAAAATTACATGCTCTTACAAAGAGTACCAATGCAAACACGCAATTAATGTGCTAGTGATGCATTTTTATGTTTCTAAAACGTAGTGTGTGGAATAAGGCCTACATATACACCACTGCATGCAGACTCTAGGTATCTCTGAAAAACTTTTGTAAGTCAATTTTCAGAGTGGCGTGTTTAGTGAAGCTATCTGTGTTTCCAAAAGGTGTCAGATTGGCTGAAAGGTCAGCTAGATCGCAAGACAAAGAAGAGCACTACTGCTTACCTCTGAAGTTACAAGCCAACTTCTGCGATATTACCTTCTAAAATGTTGAAACCAGTGCACATGATTCAGAAACTCTTTTGTCTTCATATTCATAATTTCCTGCTGAAATTCAGGACTCACCAGCCTAAATAAATAAATAATTTAAAGAAACAAGCATTCATAGCATTCTAGCAATGAAAAAACATGTTGTGCTGCAACATTAGAGGGAGAATTCTTTAAATAGCCACACTTGAAGGATGTGTTACAAGCTAGGATATATTTTGCTCCATAAAGTAAACATAAATGAGACAGGAGAGGAGTGGTAGAAGTACATATACATAAATGCATCCATCCAATCATTTAAGGGAAGTTGATCTGGTCTCTTCCATAAACAAGAGATCTGGAACATCCCACACTGCTTTTACAGAAAGTGTTTTTGTAGTCTTCAGGAGTACTTCTCCAGGCGTCTTGACGGACAGTCCAAATCTCTTCTTTGAATCTTTGCTGCATCTTGTGCTGTCATCATGATCCCTCACTGCTCTTGGCAGTTCATGACTGATAGTGCTCCACTGTGTGTTCTTCCATCATTATGCTGTTACTGCACTGCCATTATGTTTGGGATCATTGATGATGCTGTTGCCAAGCAGATATTTTCTAAATAGTATTACATGGTGGATCAAAATGTGACGATCCTTTACTGCATTCATAAAAACATAATTTTGTTTACACTGTTGTAGCCAGCTCTACTGATCTCCTCCAGGCATATTTATTTGAACCAAAAGTTCACATTTGGGTTCATCATTCTATAAGACATGTAGTTACTCATTTTCAGTCAAGTTTTAATGTAATTGTGGCGTCTTGACAGCCACTGTTATGACCCCTGGTTGGACGGAGGGAGTAACGGGACAGCCACAATAATTTTGAGTCCTTGTGAAAGTGAAGAAAATTATTCAAGATTGTACAAAATGTGGAAAGAGACCATTAGGTTGTGTCTAACAGAAAAGAACCTACATGTGAAAATTACCTAGTCCTCTGTCTCCCACCACAAACCTTTTAAAAACAAAAGAATTGCTCAAGAGCAGCACCCCAGGTGTGCCAAATAGTCATCAGCAAGGAGAGAGTGAGAGTCTAACCACAGGTAGGTTTCCTTTATGGGAGAGTCCTCAGTCCTGATTGGTCCTGATACAATGACATAACCTGCCATCTAGTTTCTTAAATGGAATTGGACTGAGTTAGGAATGATCATGATCCTAACAGGAAAAACACATTTTGTTAGCTGTGTGCAAACAGGAATAGGACCCAAGATGCAGACTCCGGAGACAAACTTAAACCAAAACAGCTTTAATGCTGAACGCAAACATAACATAACTGGGAAAAACTGAAAATAAACTAACACCGGTGGACTGGCAAAACACACAGCAAAATAAACGGTAGATCACGACACAGACACAGAGAAACACAGGGCTTAAATACAATCAGGGAATGAGTAACAGGAGGGAAACACAGCTGGGACAAATCAGAACTGACGAGACCAAAGAAGCATAAACTGAACACACTGAGATAAGACAGAGACCTTCAAAGTAAAACAGGAAACGGGCTCCCCGGACCCCCAGCTGACGAGGCAAGAGGCTGAACGGGCCCCTCGGATCCTCCAGCAGGAAGAGACGGCTGAAGCGGTTCCTCGGACCCTCCAGCGGAGACAGGTGGCTGAACGGGCTCCCCGGGCCCTCCAGCTGACGTGGCGTGAGGCTGAACGGGCTCCCCGGGCCCTCCAGCTGACGTGGCGTGAGGCTGAACGGGCTCCCCGGGCCCTCCAGCTGACGTGGCGTGAGGCTGAACGGGCTCCCCGGGCCCTCCAGCTGACGTGGCGTGAGGCTGAACGGGCTCCCCGGGCCCTCCAGCTGACGTGGCGTGAGGCTGAACGGGCTCCCCGGGCCCTCCAGCTGACGTGGCGTGAGGCTGAACGGGCTCCCCGGGCCCTCCAGCTGACGTGGCGTGAGGCTGAACGGGCTCCCCGGGCCCTCCAGCTGACGTGGCGTGAGGCTGAACGGGCTCCTCGGGTCCTCCAGCTGACGAGGCGTGAGGCTGAACGGATGACCGAAGAGAGGAGCGACGGTGGCGTCGCTTCCTTTTAGACGAGGGAACAGGAACCGGTGGAGAAACGGAGACCTCCTCCTCATCCTCCGACCACACAGCTGCCAGAAAAAAGGCAGGCGAACGGACAGGCGAACAAGGTCCCGGCTGCCGTGAGGAAGGGGAGGAAGCCTGCAGTGGCGATGAGGCAGAGTGTGCGTTGCCCTGCGGCAGCGGTGGGGAAAATGTAGTGAGGGAGAGAGCAAGCTCACTAGCCCTGACTTGCTCTCTCCAGGCAGTTATGGTGTTCCCCAAATCAGTGTCCTTAGCAAACTGGCTAAGTCGGGGATTATGCCGAATGATGGCCTCCACCGCGCTCAGCCCCACTGCCATGGTCCTTAAATCCGGGGACTGGGCGATGCGGTCGAGCAGGCTCACCAGCCGCTCCATCTCGCCGTTGAACTCTGAGAAAAAGGAGTCTGCAGGGTCCATGTTCTGGTCGCGATCTTCTGTTAGGTGACGGCTGTGTGCAAACAGGAATAGGACCCAAGATGCAGACTCCGGAGACAAACTTAAACCAAAACAGCTTTAATGCTGAACGCAAACATAACATAACTGGGAAAAACTGAAAATAAACTAACACCGGTGGACTGGCAAAACACACAGCAAAATAAACGGTAGATCACGACACAGACACAGAGAAACACAGGGCTTAAATACAATCAGGGAATGAGTAACAGGAGGGAAACACAGCTGGGACAAATCAGAACTGACGAGACCAAAGAAGCATAACCTGAACACACTGAGATAAGACAGAGACCTTCAAAGTAAAACAGGAAACACATAACACAGACTCACATGCAGGCACTACAGAGGGAACAGAGACGTGGGACCAGGGCAGACACAAACACTGACTGGATGTGGGGATACAGCAGACAGGGAAGACAGCAACTATGGAACACAGACAGAAAACCAGAACACTAAAACTCTAACCAACCCCACCCAGAGAACCTAAACTAAGAATGATCCTAAAACCCATAAAGCAAAGCTAGAATATAATGAAATAACAAAATCAAAGAACCAAAAACACAAAACACTGGGTCAACGACCCAGGGACCCTAACACATTTTTTCAAAGATAAGCTGACTGATTGAAGCCAGTCAGCACATCATTTTTAGTGGTCAAATTAGTGGGTTGGCAAACAAAACCAAACACATTGCCTGGGAGTGTGTTGTCACTGCAGTGAACGAGGTGGAGCAGAGAGATAGAAATGATCCACCGCAAGCTTGGACACTTCCCAAACTGCTAACGCCTAACAAAAATCATTAGGAAAGTCATGTTAAAACCTGACCTGTTTCAGACCAGGTCTAAAGGATTACCTATGCCTGGTTTTTTACTTTTCTTAACAAGTTATCCTGACGATCTGTGGTTACACACACAGACACACCAACAACACACAAACTTCTCTATCACAACTGGATGCTGTTTTTAAATGTGCTCTTCATGCTGTCTGTCTGCATGACAGTAAAGAGCTATTAGACAAGGAGCCAGTATCAGATACAGATGTGTGCTGGAAGTTCGAACCATCAGTCCTCTGCTGCTGTGAAGCATGCAGCCAGGTACACACATGAGCATTCACCTCACTTTTCATATTCCTTGTGGATCCCATGGAAAATAAATCCTGACATCAATTATACAAGGAAGCCAGAAGAGAGAAAATAAAATGCGTCCAGGGAAACAGAAGGCTGAAGGAAGGAGAGATTACAGTTGGAGGATGGGAGGTGAGGAGGGAAACAGTGTGGGAGGGACCAGTAAACAATTTGGTATATTAAAGAGACAAGTAAGAGCGAGGGTCCCGAAAATGAGAAAGGGAATAAGACTGGAAAAGAAACCTTTAAAAAAATCTGTGGGAATGAGACCATAAACACATAAATATCAGAAAGACAGATGGCGTCTTGGAAAAAAACAAAAACAGTTCAGAGTTACTCTGAAGAACAGTAGGCTGGGACTGCTAGTCGGTGCATATGTTGCCTGGAAGCTGCCTTGTGAATTTTAATTTGTATTTGCTCATTAACCAAGTTGCCATATGACTTACTGTACAAGAGACTGAGTGGTTTCCTTGCAGGCACCAGTGATGTAGTTTGAGTCTATATTGTCATTTGAAACAACGCATTAGAAATTGGAGCTTTTACTCTGAGTACGTTAGAGTTATTCCAGATCCATACCCCACAGTTCCACTCTGATTATGACTCAAGCTTTACAGTAACGATCAGAAATCAAATTACAAGGATGTGCAGAAAGTTGGTGTGGCAGGGGAGGATGCTAGGGATAGAGTGAGATGGACGCAGATGATACGCCGTGGCGACCCCTAAAGGGAGCATCCAAAAGAAGAAGAAGAAGAAGAAAAAGAAGAAATTACAAAATACTTTTATTCACGACTGGATTCAGTTTTGGATTGACATACAGATTGTGGGATATCAGCTCTGACATACAGATTTTCCAGTGACCCCCTTTATATTGATATTTTAGCTTTTTATTTGTTTCTGTGTGGGTTTTTTCCTGTGAAATATAAATACTAAGCTCAGTGTCTATGTAATCTCTATGAACCAGCGAGCTCTAGATGCTCAGTTTCACACAATTTTTGTATTCTTGGCTCTGCATGATACAAGTGAGAGTAGATATATCTAAGATAGATCACTAACTAAGATAACTAAGATCAATAACTAAGATAAGATCACAACGGAATAGAATTAGAACAGAATAGAATTCAACTTTATTGTCATTGCACACGTCACAAGTACAAGGCAACGAAATGCAGTTTACATCCATCCAGAAAGGGCTTTGAAATGAACTGAAGGGCCATTGTAGACCAGATAAGGATCATTGAAGAAGGAAGAAACAGCTCATTTCAAACAGGAAATCACGCCAACCTGCTCTAGTAGAGTAATAAATATATTAAGCTGGAAATTAATATAATGGCTCCCCTTTAAAGGATAACCCTAGGATAACTAGTCAACAACAGAATGTATTTACAATCTTTTGAGGCCTTATTGTTACTGTGATAACCATTTATTTGCCTTCCCTCCATTCACTAAATTACAGTGCTGTAATAAAATAAAAGATGCTGAAGCTGTAAACATTGTTTCGTCAGAAACTAATAAGGCTCTTAACAGTTTAAATCCAGATTGTAGCCTGGTGGGGGGAAAATAATCACTTCCAGAGAATCCCTGAGCTAACGAGTCTAAACCTTTACAAAGATCTAAATCACCTTTATTACACATATATGTTTTGTATTAATATGTGTGTGCGTGTGCGTGTGCGTGTGTGTGTGCGTGTGCGTGTGTTTGTTTTGTCTTCAAAGGTTTATCCTGGTATTCGGATGTCTAGTTCTCTCTGTGTTTTCCACCATCCCTGCTCACCAGGAGTTCTCATCGCACTGCCTGCTCATCCTGGTAGGACACACAAGAAAACAACCACACACAAATGCACCTGCACTGACACATACATGCACAGACACACACACTCATACAAATAGTTGGACTCAATAGGTGGGTTTACATTATATGATTTTATGATAAAGTCATGCAGTAAAATAACTGTGTGTGTGTGTGTGTGTGTGTGTGTGTGTGTGTGTGTGTGTGTCTAAATCAGTTTGTTAAATCAGCCAGTTTTAACAGTGTGTACCTTGGACATGCTTGAGCAGAAAACAAATCTGTCAGCTAAGATAGTGATGAAAAAATAAAAGATATTGCAAAAATAACACAAAACAGTTTTACTTTTTGCACAGCAGAGATATTCATGAAGTGCTCATGGTGAAGCTCACTGTGGATGACTGACAGATCACACAGTGTACCATTATATAACTACTTTTTGTTAGTGGAGCTGTAGTGGCATACAGTATTTTTTCTTCCTATTATTTGGATTTGGTCCGATTTTTTAAAGGAACAGTTATTTCCAGTTATGAGACTTGCACGAGAAAAGTGAAAGGAAAGCAGATAGCTAAGGTTAGCATACATTTGAAAAGCAGACTTTCTAAATCCTTGTAAAGCTCACTGATTAACATGGGGTATCCTGTTGGCTTACTCTGTTATACTGAGTAATTACTTTATAACACTTTTATGTAAGCACAGTGACCTTCTGGAGTTTTGTCACTTTTTTAACCTTTATTGGTTCATCTCTTTAGATTTTAGCTAAAAGCTGACTATGACTTTATGTTTCATATGTCAAAGTTCTTAACAGCAAGATACTCTACAGGGTGGGCCATTTATATGGATACACCGTAATAACATGGGAATGGTTGGTGACATTAAAGTCCTGTTTGTGGCACATTAGTATATGTGAAAGGGGAAACTCCTCAAGATGGGTGGTGACCATGGTGGCCATTTAGAAGTCGGCCATCTTGGATACAACTTTTGTTTTTTCAATAGGAAGAGGGCCATGTGACACATCAAACTTATTGGTAATGTCACAAGAAAAACAATGGTGTGCTTGGTTTCAACGTAACTTTATTCTTTCATGAGTTATTTACAAGTTTCTGACCACTTATAAAATGTGTTCAATGTGCTGCCCATTGTGTTGGATTGTCAATGCAACCCTCTTCTCCCACTCTTCACACACTGAAAACAACACCACAGGAGAAATGCCAGCACAGGCATCCAGTATCCGTAGTTTCAGGTGCTGCACATCTCGTATCTTCACACCATAGACAATTGCCTTCAGATGAACCCAAAGATAAAAGTCTAAGGGGGTCAGATCGGGAGACCTTGGGGGCCGTTCAACTGGCCCACGACGACCAATCCACTTTCCAGGAAACTGTTCATCTATGCTCGGACCTGGCACCCATAATGTGGGTGGTGCACCATCTTGCTGGAAAAACTCAGGGAACGTGCCAGCTTCAGTGCATAAAGAGGGAAACACATCATCATGTAGCAATTTCAAATATCCAGTGGTCTTGAGGTTTCCATTGATGAAGAATGGGCCCACTATTGTTGTACCCCATATACCACACCAAACCATCACTTTTGTTGGTCCAACAGTCTTGGAGGGATCCATCCAATGTGGGTTAGTGTCAGACCAATAGCGGTGGTTTTGTTTGTTAACTTTACCATTCACATAAAGGTTTGCCTCATCACTGAACAAAATCTTCTGCGTGAACTGAGGGTCCTGTTCCTATTTTTGTTTTGCCCATTCTGCAAATTCTGTGCGCCAATCTGGGTCATCCTCGTTGAGATGCTGCAGTAGCTGGAGTTTGTAAGGGTGCCATTTGTGAGTAGCTAATATCCGCTAAAGGGATGTTCGACTAATGCCACTCTCCAGTGACATGCGGCGAGTGCTACGCTGTGGGCTCTTGCTGAAGGAAGCTAGGACAGCCACTGATGTTTCTTCATTAGTGACAGTTTTTCTTGCGTCCAGTTTCACGAAACTTAGCAAGCAGTTTGCTGACTGTAGCATGGGAGATGGGTGGTCTCGTAGGGTGTCTTGCGTTGAAATCTGCTGCAATGACCCGGTTACTACGTTCACCAGATATCAACACAATTTCGATCCATTCCTCACGTGTTAACCTCTTCGACATGTCAATGGCTGTGAACAAAGAGAAACTTGTAAATAACTCATGAAAGAATAAAGTTACATTGAAACCAAGAACACCATTGTTTTTCTTGTGACATTACCAATAAGTTTGATGAGTCACATGGCCCTCTTCTTATTGAATTGAAGTTGTATGCAAGATGGCCGACTTCTAAATGGCCACCATGGTCACCACCCATCTTGAGGAGTTTGCCCCCTCACATATACTAATGTGCCAAAAACAGGACTTTAATATCACCAACCAATCCCATGTTATTACGGTGTATCCATATAAATGGCCCACCCTGTATGTTGAAAAAAGTGTTTGGCCACACCTCTTAATCTTTGAATTCAATTGTTTACAGTCCCAAAGGTGATTAGAATCACACACCTAGCAATGCAGTCTGCCTTTACAAAAATTTGTGAAAGAATGGATCTTTTAAAAGAGCTCAGTATTGGAGCATGGTACTGTAATAAGATATTAATTATCAGATCAATAATAATCAGTTTGTGAAGGTTCCTCCCTCCTAGATATTCCACGATCAAATGAAATGGTATAATTGCAAAGTTAAAGCCTTGATGGAACCAGGGCAACTCGGCCATGAAGTTACAGAGCAGGGTCGCCAAGTCCCAATGCTCTGAAGACTCATTAACTGGAAATTTCAAAACCTCTGGCATTTACAGCAACACAAAAAATGCACTAGGAGCATCATATCATGGGTTTCCATGGCTGAGCATCTCCTGTAGCATTAATGTGGACATGGACCAGTACATTGGCCACATTCTCCAAAGTAAAGTTTATATTTTCAAAGAATTGTTATAATTGTGGCTAATTATCAGCATGAAAACAAGTATTTTGAAAACAAATATTTTGGCAGGCTTTAGTCCAGCTGTTAGTCGCTTATCTGGAAAAAACAAAAAACAAAAAACGAAGCACTGTAGACTTTAAACAGGCTTTCCCTGTTATGATGAGTCAAAGTATCTGCAGTAAAGTTGTCTTTCTTATTACAGACATCTTTACTACCAAAGCAAGAAAAGCACAAGTTTAGCCATTAACCGTGTTAATGGCCTTGTAACACTGAATTATCACTGTAAGTCTGAATAGTGAATCAGTCTGCATTATGGGGAAAAAAACAAACAAACAAGGGCCTGGCTCACCTTAATGGTAAACAGTCATTAACAATGTTGTTAACTGCACCTTTTCTTTTCCTGTCAGGAACATCAACTTGTTTCATGTAGTGACTTTAAATTACCCTCATTAAAATGCATAAATATACAGTGATTATAGTGTAAGTGATGATTTTTTTTTTTTTTACAGATTTACCTTTTTGACTTTTTGAAAAAAGCTATTGAAAGAATAACTTTTTAAGTCTATCTTTATGATGCTACGAGGTTCAAGCGTGAACTATTGTGTGTGCGTCCTGCGAGAGTTTGTGATGATTGTGGTGTTTGACTATTTTTATGATGCTACAAGGTTCAAGTGTGTGAATTATTGTGTATGCATCCTGCAGGAGTTTGTGATGATTGTAGTGTTTGGCCTGGAGTACATCATCCGAATATGGAGTGCTGGCTGTTGTTGCCGCTATCGAGGCTGGCAGGGACGTCTCCGCTTTGCCAGAAAACCGTTTTGTGTCATAGGTAGGTCTGTGTGAAGATGTTGCTATGTAACTGTACAATTTATGGATGCAGCCATTCACAACTCCAAACAGTTTAATTGTGTTTGTATAGCGTTCTTTTAATATCTTCCCTGTGATGTTACATATAGTTTCTTATATAAACAGGTTCATAAGTAGGAAGTTATACTTTTGTTGCAACAATGTTGATAAAACTTGTCTTCCCTTAGTTACTACAGGTACAGTTACCACTGTCACAGCTATGGGTAGAACATAAAAACACACATTTTTAAAAGACTGCAGTTCTCAGTTCTTACTTTGGTGTTCAAGCAAGGAAGACGTCAATATTCTCGGGAAATTCAGTGAGACAAAATACGTATGATATCTTAAAGCTGTAGATATAATGACAAACAAAGACTTATGTAAACATGTAAATAAAAGGAAAACAACAGCTTCTAGCGAATAAGTAGCTGTTTTAAAGGTGACGGATGGCAGGTTGGATGGATTTAGAAAGTAGGTGAGTCAACCACAGTTCCTGTTACTAATATTGTGAAACCCATGACCTTTAATTTCCCTCTTTTACTCCCCAGACATCATCGTACTTATCGCCTCAGTTGCTGTGGTTTCAGCTGGTAGCCAGGGTAACATCTTTGCCACATCTGCGCTGCGTAGCCTTCGCTTCCTTCAGATCCTGCGCATGGTGCGCATGGACCGTAGGGGAGGGACCTGGAAACTGCTTGGATCTGTAGTTTACGCACATAGTAAGGTAGGGCTTTTTTTAACAGTCATTTCAGGAGTCTATCTACAACTAAACATATAGAGAGGTGTTTGGATCTGTGTGTGTTTGTCTAGATCACTAGGTGGCCTGATTTTGTAGGTTTGCTAATGGTGTGTGTTGCTACATTTGCTAACAACCCACCTCTTTTATTGTGTATTACAAATCACTGTTGTATGTTAATTAAACGAATATAGTATACAAAATGTAATTAATCATCTAAATTATTTCAAATACAGAAATAAACCTATGACTGTTTCTGCGGCTGAAGTGGAGCTGGCTTTAAACTACTTTGTATCAGACTTACTGGAATGACTGTTTACACAAACCTTAACTTAAAAGCTTGAAAGCATTAAGTAACTTTAGCTGTCAAAGAAGTCTAAAATGTGACTGGACATTTTACTTGCTCGTTCTACTGCTGAGCTGCTCTTTGGACTGGCCCCAGTACCTACTCCAATATAGCTGCAGTCTCACCTGCTTAAAAGGGCAGCAGAGCAGTTCGTCAGGGCCACTTTTGATTTAATGTGAGCAGCCTGTCGCCATTTCCGTAAACCTTGTTAAAAAATAAATAAATAAATAAATAAATCATTTCAAAGCCAACATCCTTCTGTAAGACTTGAAACTTGCAGTGAGATTTTACATCAGCAAACTGAGCTAATTGGAAACTGTCACATTTATTTAAAATAGCATCAATGCAATGTTGTTGAGTTGTTATATGGCACCTGACAATCTGTTAGTGCTAGTTTTTAATCACCATTTTCACAGGTACTTTATAAAGTATGCTATTACTGTTCTGATTGATATATTATATGCAGATGTAATTTCTTTTATTTGCCAGTTGCATGTACTCCTGATATTGTGACCATCCGTCTTGTTTATGCATTTATGTTCATATTTATTTTGTACTGTATTCACTGTTGGTGCAGTGAACTTTAAATTGACCAAATTTTCATTGAAAAATATTGTTTTTTTTCTCCATACCACAAACCAAGTTGAAAAGTGGGGAAAAGATAATAATGTTACTTATTGACTTATGTGGAGTGGTGAAAATCTCAATAGGGAGCGATTATATTCAAAAGAAAAAATCAATCAATATCTTTCACCATGTTTGCAGCACAAGGTTAGAAATCATCTTTATGAAAATATAAAGATCTTTTATCTGTATTTATTGCAGGAGCTGGTGACTGCCTGGTATATAGGGTTTCTGGTGTTGATCTTCTCCTCCTTCTTGGTCTATCTGGTGGAGAAAGAATTCAACAAGGAGTTTGCCACCTACGCTGATGCTCTGTGGTGGGGCACGGTGAGCACATGGAGATGCACACTAACCTGGCACACGGCATGCTGTAAAACACAGCCGGTTAAAATTATTTTAGTCCTGTTTGTGACATCCTGAAGTCTCAGCTAAAATAACCATAACTTAATTGAATGACAGCTGAATCATTTGTATTAACTCTTAAAATGAACTCTTAACTCTTAAAATATTCCAAACCCATCATAATTTTTTCACATGCAAAAAATAAAGAAAACTTTTGTCGCTCTGATCTTGCAGCAGTGACATATTTCTTTTCATAGTTTGTCTGTGACCTTAATGACACCTGCAATACAAAAACAAGGAAGAATGGTCTTTAAATTCACACTTGGCTGGCTATACCGCATTGTTTCCTCCTTTGAAAATATGGACACAGACAACACACAAACAAGAAACGGCCCAATCAATAAAGTCAATTTTCTCCTGCGGCCAGGTGCGACTGGCCTATTCGGCTTGTGGGAATGACACATGCTGCGACCTTGGAGAAGATTCTGTCTGGTAGACACTAAAAACTGTAGTATTATACTTGCTAAAAGCTCAAGTTTAGATACATTTAATTTTAAGGTGAAAAAACAGAGATCCAGAAGCCAGTTTCACAGATTTAGAACCTGCATTTCACACAGCTTTCGAAATGCTGAGGATATTTTCCTTCACACTGATTAATCTTTTATTCCCTGGTTGGAAAAATATGAACATTTGGGAGATGCACAGCGTGCCATTCAGCAGATGTTGGTGTTCTTTAATTCTGTTTAATAAGTGCATTTGAGAAATTTGTTTGAAAGTAATTAACTCTTGTCTTTACCGGTTATTGAAGATTATAAAAATTATTAATATCACTTATATTTGGAAATTCATTTGAAATGAAGTTTAACAAATAATACTATAGCCATGTAGATAGGAATGTGGTACCTTGAAGGCAAGATGTTTTTGTTAAATGTAATAAAATAATGTGAACTGCTTCTGTGCACTTTTCAGTCTTTGTAAGAATATCAGTTAAATTTGAGGAAGTAAAACCAAAAAGCAGACAGTACATAAACGTGCACATCTCAGTCTCTACTTGTACTTGTACGCTTTTACAATACTGTGAATGTGATGCATGCTTTGATGTTCATATCTGTTGTGTATATGAAAGCGTTGAGTCTCTTTTATTTCAGCGTGCAAAAATATAATTTCCTTCATCCTGTGAGTTAAATTGTATAAATAAAATGATGTTGGCTATGATTATTTGAGTAGTGTCCTCTGAACTTTCAGATCACCCTTACAACTATTGGCTACGGTGACAAGACCCCACAGACGTGGACGGGGCGGTTATTATCAGCGTGTTTTGCTCTGCTGGGGATCTCCTTCTTTGCCCTGCCAGCTGTGAGTAAAACATCGTGGCGCAATGACTGATTACACTTTCTGTATTTCTTCAAAATAATCTGTACATATTACACAAATAAGAGCAGGTGCTTTTTTTCTCTATGGTGAATTTTCTTCAAGTTTAAACTCAGTGTGTGTCTTTGTTTTCTCCACATAGGGCATCCTAGGTTCAGGCTTTGCCCTGAAGGTGCAGGAGCAGCATCGACAAAAGCACTTTGAAAAAAGGAGGAACCCAGCTGCCAGCCTCATCCAGGTAGATACTCAGACATGCAGAGAACAAACACACCTCACCTCGACTGATGTTTTTTTTCAGTAGAAGCAGCTGAGTACCAGTGTGAATAGAAAAAAAAATTCCCTTTATGTGAAAATGTTCATGGATTTGTGCGTAGTTCACGTCCGTTTTGCCTGTTTTTAAATAAAAGCATGAGTGTGTCCACTCTTTACCCTTTGTTGAAGTGCAGGTGTGCATCACTTCTATTACTGTAGGGGTGTTTCATTAAGAGCGTACTTAATGTGAGTGTGTGTGTGTATGTGTGTATTATGCTCTTCTCGGCCTTGTCAAGGTGTAGTTGGTGATGACTAACAGTGTGTGAGGCACACTGCCGACTCTCAGGTCCAACTGCAACACACACTGCTGGGATTTATGAGCCGTTTCCATGGCGATCATTCCCTGGGCGGACGCTCCTTCAAACTATCACTTATTGTAATAGACAAGACCAGCTGCATTGCTTGCTAATGAACAATAAATATCTGCTGTGGAGTGTGTTCCCTGAAGTGCGCAGCTAAATGTGTGTGTGTCTCTTTTTTGCATGTATTTGTGAGACTGCATGTGTTTGTTTTTGTGTAGGCGTTTGTCTGTTCTGTCTACCTTCTCCTATCTTACGAACTACCTTGCACTACTTTCTGAAATTTTCCGGTCAGTAATAGAATCCAAACTCGAACGTCTGAGTCTCACGCTGCTGTTTCGAATGTTGTTCTAATCTGTATCAGTTATGATAATATGATAGTATCAAGTTCGCCAACTGTTAGACACAGCTAGACAAAAACTTCCTCACACTTTAAATCCAAAACTCTACTGCTGACCCAGTTTTAAAATTGCATATTTGGAAGTGGAAATCTGGAAATCTAAATTGTTACCCAAACTGTCTGTCATCATTTGCATCTGTTTCTTAATGAAGGGGTTTCTAGACTGTCATAGTAGCCTGACAAGATCTTTCCCTTTCCAAGGATATCTACAAATGCGGCCAAGAAGTCTTGCATTTTCTTCCCTCATTGTCCCATATCCGCTGTCAGTCGTTTGACGAAGCAACCGAGCGATCATTGTCATGCTTGTAAAGAACTATCTCATAGTAATGTAAATATGTCAATCAAACTAAACCAAAGGAAATCTAAAGCATACAAACAATGGAAACTAAACTTCACTGTTGGTCACATGCAGCAGTCTGGTCTTAATATCAACCTGATAGCTCAGGGAATGCCGTTGTAATTTCTTTATGTTCTAAATAGAGCATATGTCGGTGCATATCATGTGTTTTAGTGAATAATTAATGGTAACATTAAGATACAATTTCTTAGATACTTTGCCATCTGTTTGACAGCATCTTCCTGATGAAAATAAATGAGTAAATAATTTATACATAGAATTATGGATCCACTTTATTCTCACTGTATGCGCACACATGGTATGGGTGCTTTTCCCTTCCAAATAAGTAGTCGGATGATATGGGTAAAGTTTTCATAAATATTTATATGAATAATTCATTAAATCAAACCAATGTTTTGTCTGATCTCCTTGTTATGTATAAATATCTGTTGTTAGCATAGACGAAATCCAGTTGGAGCCCAACTGATCCTTAATAACCCACTAAGTGAACAATTAATCCAGTGTGTTGGTCTTGTTCCTCTTTTACTGGCTGTGTATCAAGTATCTGGTCACTGTCTGTTATCTGCCAAGTTCATAACATTTTCCTCAACAGGTAAAAGGAAACTTGGAAGCACCTGTGAAGTGTTAAATATGTGGACGGCGTCATTACTCTGTCGCTTCACTCCCCTCATCTCACGCAGCTCTCCCTGCTTTTAATCGCTATTTTCTGTGTGTGCATAACAGAATATTACTACTGTCCTCAAGCCTTCACAGCTGGTCAATTCGAAATTTCAACATCTGTCATGGTCGTTTTGCCAAATAACTTTTTGTGTAATTTTCAGAACAAGATTGAATCTATAAATGATAAAAAACTGTCCACATAATAATCAGCAGCCAAAACTGACTAGCGTTTGGCAGGTGGTCAGTGTTAATTTTCCATCCTGTCTGTGTGAAGTGTTTATATTTGGGTTTTCCAAGTCATGTCTGAAATCTTGTAACCATACCTGGCAAGTTTGAGGAGGCTGAGTCAGCTGCAAGTAAATTATGGTTGACGATGTAAAGGAAGCAACCTTTAAAAGATAGGTGGCACACAGCTTGTGGCCTCATCAGTTATTACTTTTGAATTAGGTTCACTGTTAATCTGGCATAGAAGACTGTATGACCGGCTCAGTTAAATAAGATGATGTATAAAGAGTACTTTGTGTCCATCACTGGCTCTGACAAACACCCTAAACACACTGATGTCTCATCCTGCCCCACTGTTACAACTTGCTGATAACTTTACCAGCAAACACGCGATTTCCATAGATAAATTTAAACAGTCTGTTGCACTTAATATTTCTCCTGCACTGAATTTAGAAGGTGTCCTAATCTTTTAGTTTAGCCTAAATGCTAAACTAAAAGCACATATATTTTGTAGACATAGATATATACATGAAAACTTGATGATTTTTAAGTTTTGTTTTTTGTTTTTTCTGCTGTTATTTCAATTATATTTGCATGTTTGAAATAAAATTATATCTATCTATCTAAATGCCAAGAAGCCTCCACACTCTTTGTATTAGGCGGCTGTGTCTCCTTGTCACTTCCATCTGCCAGCAATAAACTGATAAATGCCTAAGAGCAGATGTTTGTGTGAAAGTATTACGACGGGTTAAAGAAACCCAAATGTTTTTTAAAAGCTGCTGAAATTAAAAAAAATAAATACAGGAATGACTGAACCTTTATAAAGACCATATTAAAAGCAAAAATAGGAAAACTGAGAGTCAACATGCTTATGTAGGTAGAAGGCACATTTCTCACTGATAGGTCAAATACAATCTGGTATATTCCTCCAAGGTAGGCCTCCAAGATATTTTTAATTTTATTATATTTCTTAGGCCAGCTAGCATTAGATTTCCTACAGCTAATAGCCATATGGTGCTAAAATAATCCTTTGATATTGTGAAATCCAGCAAACCTGATGCTTTTTGTTAGCATTTCAGCCCATGTTTGCATTTTATACAGATATGTTTTAGACATATATAACAGATTGCACTCTGTCTCTGTAGTTTAGCATTGCTTTGACAAAAGTTTAAAAACTCCTTGCCTAAGTAGAAGTTAATATGGAATAGCATTAGAACACTGGTTTCACACTTTTGTTCATATCTTTGAGAAACTATGTCAAATTAACTACAGTGACTGTAAATGACACAATTTACTCTTCATGTCTGTACGGACAACCTCCACAATATCTGCCAGGTGGTTACAGGCTTTTAAACTGGAAGTTACGTTTTCACATAAACCTCAGTCTATTTTTCCTCACCAAGTTTGTGTCATTTCTGTGTGTTCGTGCGTGTGCACATGTGAATGTGTTTGTGTCTTGTCCATCTCTGCTCCTCCCCCACCCAGGCAGCTTGGCGTATGTACTCCACCGACGGTGCTCGTCCCTACCTCAGAGCCACCTGGCACCACTACCAAAGCGCTCTCCCCCCCCTCAGGCATGTATCCCCTCCACCAGCACCACCACCATCACTGCCCCACCTCCCTTCAACATCCCCCAACCGCACCGCATCAACACTCCCCCCGAAAACTAATCAGGTTTTTCTTTTTCCCTCCTCACTTTTCTTCTCTCACTTCCTACCCAACCTATATGATCCTCCCTCACCCCTTTTTTGCTCCGTTTATTGTTCGATTTATCATTACTTTATTTATCCTGTTGACTCTGCACGTAGTGTGTCTGGCGTAGTTATGCTGCTGATGAGAACTCGGTTTCCATTGCTACCTGGAAGCCTCATTTGAAGGCGTTGCATACCTGCAGCCCCGCCAAGTAGGTAACAACTTACAGACTTACAATCATGGCCTCTGCTGCTCAGCCCTCCTTCTCATCTTTTCCTCCTCACCTGGTGTGTGTTCACCTCCTCTGGTGTAACCTTGGCTGCTGTTTCATTGCATAACTCATTGTTATGAATCATTGTAACGTTCTTTTTTTCATAAGCATACCAAACTCTGGAATGTTTTGCTGATGGCATAACTTTCACTATCCTCAGATTCACACATAAGATTTGTCAAATCTTATGTGTGCAACATATATGGTTGCTGATGTGTTTTGTTAACAGTTTGTCTGATGATTGAGTACATTTTGTAAATATTTAGTGCTGAAAATGCCTGCCAGACAGGTTAAAAGAAAATGCAGGCAAAGGTCATTTCAACATTAAAAAGAAAGAAAGTACTTTTTAAATTTTTTGGACTGTAGCACAAATTTAACAGATGCCAAAGATTATGAGATGCCATTAATTCAAATTCTAGCTGACTTGATGTTTAATTAAACTATGAATTCAGCCTGGGTAAAATTAGCACATTACTTTCAGCAAGTCAGACAGAAATATTGAGCTGGCATGAATATGAGTGAGTTTTGCGATGTACTAATATTTGTTTTGTCCTGCATTTTTGAAGCTGTGCCAGTATACAACCAGTCTTGTGGGGGGGGGGAAAGGTTCCACACGACTGTATGCAATCCTGTTAAAAAAAAGTACACCCCATGATTCAGAGAACCACCTTCAGAAACAGTAACTTAAGTTAATCATTTTCTATTCACATCTGCCTCTCACATGTTTTTCAGAATTTTTCAGTTTGTGAGGTTTGTGGACATTTGTTTAAAAATCCTTCAGGTGACAGTTGTTGGGATTTGGCGCTATGTGAATTGAATCATTCATTCACGTTGAAGTGTGGACTTTGACTGCACCTTGATTGTTTTCTATTTCATAGATTTACTTTGTGCTTGGCATCATTGCACTGGTGCGTGTCCCAGTTTAGGGTAAGCTTTATCTGTCAGACAGATATCCTCATGTTTCACTCAAGAATACTTTGGTATACTTTATGGTCAACTCAATGAGTGCAAGTTGCCATGGTCACTATCATGCTTGACAGTTGGTACGACATATTTGTGGTAATATGCTGTTTGATTATTGCAAACATGGCACTTCGCATTATGGCCAAACAGCTCCACTTTAGCCTAGTCTTTCCAAATTAAATTGTTTAAGTCTTTTGGTTTGTTAAGATGCAACTTTGCAAAGCTAAACCATGGTGTTGTAATGTTTTCACAGAGAAGAGGCTTTCCTCTGGCAACACTTTAAATAAGCCATAGATTTTTAGCTGTTTTTTGTAACTTAACATGCTTACTGAGGCCTGTAGAGTCTGACATGTAGCTCTTTTTTGTGCGTATTTTTGCTGATCATTGCAGGGTCTAACTCTGCGCTGAATTTGCTTTGAAATCTACTCTTGAGAAGATTGTGGCATTGTGTTAACATGTAGCTGAATGATCCAGATCAGGAAACTGCCAAAATACTTCTTTTATAGAGGTGGTCACACTTACTGATGATCAGTTAGTCACATGCACCTGGCTGCTACTTATCCTCTTAGTTACTGTAGAAGCAGTGAGGGTGTACTTTGTTTTTTCTCAGGACTTCATAGAGTCCTAAAAAACCATGACTGTACTTTTCTGATTTCCATGTCTATCCTTTACCTAACATTTAGCCTTGTGGTGCATGGCTGCTTGCATGTGATGAAAGTAATTAAACCATTGGACTCAAATTTATTTCCTTTTGCCTCCTTTTGGCTTGATGCTTCCCATATCCATTAATGGCAACATCTTTACAATCCTCATTTAATCTGCTGGGTTACTGATTTCTCTCCCTTTTTCTCCTCTTTTCCCCACTAACCCTTAAAGGAAAGAGCAGGGCGAGGCTACTTACAGGTTTGTATGACTCTCAGCTCATACTGACAAAGACACAAACACGTAAACAACTTAACATGTGATACAATTGTTCGATTATTTAGACGATTGTTTAATGACTTACACATTTTATAGACTGATTTCTGCTCTTATCTGGATTAGCTGGTTGTTTACTCCAGTCTTAGTTCGTTTGTCATTTGATTGTGTTGACAAATAAGAAATGGATGGTTTTTTTTGTTTAGTGACATTTATTGCAGATTGCAGCTGACATCAAAGGGCAGAGACAAAAGGCTCAGTTTCTTTATTGATTTATGGAATGACTGAACCCTTATTTGCCCTCACATTACTTAACAGAATCTAGCCATAGTTTTGATTTGACATATGCTAAATGTACAATATTGCCCAGATGAATTGGAGAGGAGAAAAACTGTTCAAAAAGAGAGGCTGTGCTGCAGTGTTATGATACAACATAAAAAGGGTAATGAGCAATAGTGGACAGTTAATGATTATCAAGGCTGATTTGTTCTGATAAAAGAAAACCAGATGTGCAGTGTCACCCTTTACTTATTTTCACTGTTAGGAAATTCTGCTAATATATTGCAGTTCATTGATTTGAACTAAAACAGTGACATAATTAAGAGGTCACAAATGAGACTAGCACTCAACCCAACAATATGAAATTTCCCCTTGTGGGACTAATAAAGGTATATCAATTCAATTCAAACAACAACAGACACTGAAATTCCTCAGGGCCCAGGCGATATACTTAGCAAATTTGAAATAGACTGAATGACAGGTTTCGAAACACACACACAATCTTGTTTTCATTTCTTAGTCGGAACATCTTATTGCCATAATGCTTTCCCTACCTGCATACCCTAACCATCAGAAATGAATGCCTAACTCTAACCTAACCATAACCTAATTGTAACCATGACACTATGGTTTTTCTCAAATGCTAAAACACATTTCAAATGTTTCCACCATGTTCCCCAATGTCTAAACACAACACCCTTTTCTAAAGCTACATAAACACAACCACACCTTTCCACTGCAAAACTCAAACTTTCACACCAAAAGAGCAGCTTGAAGCTTTCAAAAATGTAAACAATATACACATCATTACACACTACAGCAAAACAATTGAAAACACAATGCTCAATTTGTGAGAAGGTTCTTTGTTTCATAATTACATATTTTTAGAAACCATACAGTAACGGATCGTCATAGATCTCTGCAGAGGATTAGGCATTTAGATTTGTGAGTTTCATATGAAGAGTATAAATCTATAGAAAATCCTGCATGTACGTACACTACTGTAACACAAAAACAGAATCTATTGCAAACAACAATACTCCTGAAAACATGATCAGGGTGTGAAGTTAGTCACACCACACACACCACAATCACTGTGCGGCATCATGTCGCTGTGCTGCATCGGGCCACATCACCTCATCCACATCGCAGGCTATATTGTCTCTTGCCAGGCACCGCGGGAAAAACGCCCTGGAATGGCAAATCCATCCTTGGAAGGCCTCCGCTGGGATGTCAACACAGGCCAGCTCCATTGCCCTTAGGTTCTCTCTTGTGTATGGTTGTCTGTCATAAACCTTCCATCTCCACGATGAGAAGAACTCCTCTATACGGTTCAGGAAAGGGGAGTAGGGTGGCAGACAGACGTTTAAAAAGTGGTCACTGTTGGTGGTGAACCACTCTCTGATTTGGTTTGTTCTGTGGAAGCGGACATTGTCCCAAATGATCACATAAATGTGATGTGCGGGCCCAGGATGGTCTTGTTGGCGGTCCAGGAGGATGTCTTTTAGTTCTTCTAGGAAGGTGAGGAGACGTTGGGTGTTGTAAGACCCAAGGACAGCATGCCCGCCCCTCCAAACCCATGGCCGCACAAAGGGTAATATTACCCCCCGTTGGCCAGGGACCTCAGTGATGGCTCTTTGGCCAATGATGTTATGGCCTCTTTGCCTTTGTTTCTGCAGGTTGAAGCCAGCCTCATCCAGGAAGAGGTACTCATGAGGTCTGGTCATCACGTCCAACTGTAATATCCTCTGTGAAAATGTGAAAGTGCACAGGTGTTCAGAACAACAGTCAATCAGGTAGCACAGTATTGTCCAGAAGTAATGTAGGCCACTGAGCAACACAGTATGTCCACTAACTGTACTGTGAACATGGATACTTACTTGCACATACTCGTAACGTAGGTCTTTGTGTCGCGCAGAGTTGCGCTCAAAGGGAACCCTATAGACCTGCTTCATCCGCGTCTTTTTGCACCAGACAACTCGGTCTATTGTGGCCAAGCTGACATCGTCAATGCTCTCAAAGTTGACATTATCGGCAATGACTTTGTCTCTGATCTCCCGGAGTCTGATGAGGTTGTTCCCACGAACCATATCCACAATGAGGGTTTCTTGTGCTGCTGTAAATATGGCAACCCTCCCACCTCTATGTGGCATTCTTTCAACTCTAAAGAAAGAAACATGTGTTGTCAATTGGCATGTGTTACAATACAGTCACAACTGATTTGAAACCAATAGACTACTTTCACAGGTTTGTAAAACTTTATTGTGACAAAGAAAGCAAACGAGTACAATACCTGTTGTGTTGTCTGAATGCCCTGATAATGGTGGCCACGGTGAACCTACTCAGGTTCGGACGGACTCTTAGTCCTGCTTCAGCCATTGTCATGCCATGGACAATGACACTGTCAATGACTGTTGCTCGCATCTCGTCCGTAATGATGGTGCGAGGTTGTCTTGCACTCCCTCCTGGACGTTCTCCTCTCCCATGTTGGCCTCCTCCTCTTTCTCGTTGGCCTGCTCCTCTTCCTCGTTGGCCTGCTCCTCTTCCTCGTTGGCCTGCTCCTCTTCCTCGTTGGCCTGCTCCTCTTCTTCCAGGGCCAGCTCTTCTCCCTCCTCTGCATCGACTTCCTCTTCCCTGACTCTGCCTTCATCCATTGTGTGTTTGGAATCTTCGGCATACTGTGCACTCTGAACTTGCTTTTATACATGTGGTCACAGCATTAGCAACAGGTGTCTTCAATTTTGAGTCGTTGTGTGTAATGAATGACGCCAGGTCTGTTCATTGTGTTCAAATATTGCTGACTGTGGCAAGCATGTTGCATCACATGAGCTTTCATTTGAGAAGATGAGCAGAGTTCTTTTGCAACTTGTGTTTTAGCAAGGCAAGATGTGTTTAGATTTATGACGACGGAGGATTGTGTTCTGTGACTTGTGTCTTCATGTGACATGTGTTTATGATATTGGTAAATGATGGCTAGATTTAGTAAATGTGTTTAGACAACCGGTCATTTGGTTTAGAGCAGGGGTGGGCAATTCCAGGCCTCGAGGGCCGGTGTCCTGCAGGTTTTAGATCTCACCTTGGGTCAACACACCTGAATCACATGATTAGTTCGTTACCAGGCCTCTGGAGAACTTCAGGACATGTTGAGGAGCTAATTTAGCCATTTAAATCAGCTGTGTTGGTTCAAGGACACATCTAAAACTTGCAGGGACGCCGGCCCTCGAGGCCTGGAGTTGCCCACCCCTGGTTTAGAGGATTGGCTTTTGTGTTTTAGCATTTGAGAACAACTGTAAAACCACATTTTGAGTCTCAAAAATGCCTTCAAACTCATGGGGACGTGCATTTTGTCCCCATAAGGGACTGTTGGTCCCCACAAGTGTAGTAGTATTCAAGTTTTGGTCCCCATAAAGATATGTAAACATGGTACACACACACACACACACACACATACAGACATGCAGGCACACATATGGTGCAGAGACTGTGCAGAATTTAAAAGTCAGGTAGGCAGAAGTGTGGTAATGGAGACAATTTTTTAATTATGAGCAATTGCTCAGCAAACAAGTGCTACTTTCAAACAATCTTGTGAAACAACAGAATGCTTTTTCTTTCAATTTTTTTTACCTCAATTTTCTATCTCAGTTCATAAACTGTGATGGTGATTGTCTTTGCCGTGTGTGTGTGTGTGTGTGTGTGTGTGTGTGTGTGTGTGTGTGTGTGTGTGTGTGTGTGTGTGTGTGTGTTTGTGTGCATATGAACGCACACCCTTCTTCAAACACAGGAGCCTGTACCATGTCTGTACCATGACGCACATTTTCCATTGGGATTGTATTTATATAACTCATCAAACACAAGTCTAGAAGAGACAGACCAAAGTTGAAAAAGAGGGAGGAGAGGGGAGATAGAGGATTTCAGAGAGGGGAAAAAGACAGAGAAAGATTTGTGAGTTTAATTATGCTAGTATAATTTTTACAGTGCAGCACTTCTTTGGCAACATTTGGGGACCTTATGTTGAGACAGCAGCTTTTTAAGGCATTTAAACTTAAAACACCACCACACATACGTATATAAAAAAAACAGTTTACACTCTCAGTCAAACACACAAGCAAATGTGCTTCTCATCCTTAAACAAAATAGCATTTAATTAGGCTTTGTTGCTTTCACAACAACATTAATTCCCCAGAAATCCTTCTGTTTAAAAGACTGTGTTTAATTAGGTTTTCCTTTCTTAGAAACAATTTACACTCGTTTAATCATAATTATGCACACTTTTATGACACTGCTTCTCTTCTAAATGTTCTCCTCCACCAAGGGAACTCATAACACTCTCTGTTATTAGTGGTTTTACAGACTGCCAACTGTGGCTGTTTGGCGGCGGTAGGTGCC
Source organism: Diplotaxodon limnothrissa (assembly GCF_057381915.1). Classification (NCBI taxonomy): domain Eukaryota; kingdom Metazoa; phylum Chordata; class Actinopteri; order Cichliformes; family Cichlidae; genus Diplotaxodon; species Diplotaxodon limnothrissa. Next base: position 4,804,738 of record NC_140608.1, read on the forward strand.
GTGGTAAACGGCTGGTGGTTTTTGTTTAAGCAGACTTGTAAACACCAGCAGTAGTAAACATTAGGCGCACCACAAAGTGCTACAGCAGGCATCATGCTGAGCATAAGTGTGCTGGATATTGGCAGTGAAAAGAAACATGAAATAAAGATTAACGGCGGTTTAATCATTAGGTTATGCGTATAGACAGGTGTGTGTGAGAGTGTGTGTGTGTGTGTGTTCATACCTCCATGTGCAGTGAAGTATAACTCAATCCCACTGATAGTAGTAGGTAGACTTCCAAAGAATTTGTCTTTTTTCTAACATTTCCTTTGTCTATTTTTAACCAGAGAACTATTTCTCATCATTTAAGTGTGAAATTATATCTCTAGCCGACTCACCTCCTTCCTGATAAGAAAACATTTCTTTGCAATGACACTGTTCATGTGAAAATATTTATTTATTCCACAACACTGTTGAAAAACCAGCATTCACTTCAAACTGGGCCAAATAAACTGGCAAGCATGGCAGCTTTTAATTTAAAGTTTTAGACAACGGAGGAGAGGAGACAGAACATATGGATTTGGTTTGCTTGTATTGGATGCAGTATTTGCACATAGATTCAGTTGGACATACTTTGTACTAATAAACTGTCAGTTTAAATTCTGATAAATGTCCAGTCTGACTCCAGCTCTGCAGCTCAGGGATCCAACAACAATGGCACCGACAGGAAATTTGTTGGATTTGTACTGTAAATATGTTTGTCTTCCCAAAAGTGAGGGAAAACTGAGTACAGGTGGTTATACCCATTCCCATCCCTCTTTGAATTATATCCCCTGCCCCTGTGTTTGCTGTGCATCAATATTGACTGTAGAGAATTTCTCCACTGTGAGCTGAAATCTGCTCCAGGTTTAATATCCTCCCTTATTTATCCCTTTCTTCTCCATCCCTTTCCCTCCATTTCATTCATCTGTCCCTTGTGCTCTAGTAAGGGTCTAAGTAATGGAAGGCTCTTCAGAAGGTATTCTCGGAAATATAGGAGGTACCTACAGTACTACCCAGCATCCTCTCTGCCCTGCCCTTAGCCCTTAGAGTAACTTGTGAGAATGAATGACTAATGGCATGGAGGAGAACAAAGAGAACCCCACTTAACTGCCTTCTTACAGTGCTTCCTTACCCGGTTATTTTTTTATCCCATAAAGGAATTTGTCTCTTTGACTATTGCTGCCTGCTGCCTGTCTATCCCAAACAAGTCTTTGTTACTGCATTAAAAATTAAAGGGAATTCCACCTAAAGTCATTGCAGAAGTAGACTTTGTTTTACAAGGTACTATTTTCAAAAGCAATACCAATTTTTTTTTTCCTTAATATGATTAAGGAAAAAAATTGCAGCAGTAAACAAATTGCATGTTGAAACCCCTTTTGTTCTTAAAAGGATTCAATAAACTGACATTATGGCATGCTGCTTGTCACGACTCTTTCCTAATTTGATTTCATTTAATTGCAAATTATGGATATTTATACTAGTTTCTCAGGGAGACACTTTAATAAAATAAGGAAATCATGGATCTGGGCTTGTTATCCTAAATTATCTCTCAACAGCATATATGTAGCTCTTCTATATTTACTGTTAACGTCACTGTTACATTACTGCTGTACCTCCCATTTAAATCATTATGCCAATCAATGATGGAAACTATGATAACACAAAAAGATCTATTTCTCTCCAACTATTTGTCTCAGTCCACAATATTGGATTTTTATTTCTGTTTATTAATAACAGTACGTGTATAATATCACATCGTTACTGTATTGCTCAGTGATAATTTATAGTTTTAGCTTGTGCATTGCAGCACTGAATTGTGTTGCTACACAAGTAAGAGAAAGGAATGGTAATATTGCACAGGTCTGTAAGTTTCAAGAAACAATAGTAGATAAATTGGTAAATTGATCACTGAATCTCAGGTGAGATACTGTGGTCTGAACAAAAAGATGATTTTTTTTGGCATGGAAATTGTGCTGGAGCTTTGCATCTCTCTCATCGATCTGCTGCATTGCATGCTGATCAATTTGCCCAAGAAGCATACAGTAATAGTTTGCTGCAGTGCATCTCATTGATTTTGAACTTTCTGCATACCCAGCAGCCCCTTAAAGGTTTCCAAAGATGTGAACATTATGTCATGAATTTCATTTTTGTTTGTCATTTTTAAATGTTTGTGATATCATTAGGTATTTATTTAGCCTGACAAAAATTGGGGTGATAGAGGAAGACCAAGTTTGTTTGATTTAATAGAAATAAAAGTGAAAATGTGATCATAAATAACTACATTAAACAGTTATATGCTTCAAAAAACCTCATTAATGATTAACCTTTTGATACTGGTTTTAGTAGACTTACCTGTGACTATTAATTACCATGCTGGAAGCGATTTGGCAACAACATTCGTCTTGGAAAAATCTTGTTCTTTTTGCAAGTAAAGAAAATAAAATCTAAATTAAGATTTTGTCCAAAAACATAAAAGATCAAGCACCATCTAGAAATTTTAGAGGCTTTTTCTCAATAATGGTGTCATTTGTTTAATGTCGATTAAAAATGACCGTGGTGATGACGGTAATGTTACTATGCTTCAGCTGCGAATGACGATTACAACACCTCAGGATCACTGAGGGTTTGTTTTTGGTGGCTTGGTAGGCAGTCTGGCACTGTTCTGGTGTTTTGGGCATGTCAGTTGGATGGATGATGTTTGGTCTAAAGGAAAAGACAGAACAGTGCCCTTTGTCTGAGCTCTGAACTCTTCTCACTCTCTGAGGGGAAATAGGTGTTGACAGCATCCCCTTTTTGTCTCTCTCCTAGTGTCTCTCTCTGAACCCCAATCTGTGTCACACATAAGCTCTTTCTTTGTCACTTCAATCCTTAACTCACATTCTTCACTTTTTCCTCTCTATATCTGATCATTCTTTCTGTCCCTCCTACCCCCCCTACCCCGTGTCTTTTCTCTCGCACATCTTTCCTACTTTCCTACTATATTACCTCTTTCCTTTCTACTGATATGAATGTTTCTCACCATATCCGCTGTCATCTTCTCTGCTCCTCTGCTATTTTCTCTCTCTCTTGTCTTCTCTCCCTCCATGCAGTCAGAAGTTGAGCTTTAAGGAACGGGTCCGCATGGCGAGCCCTCGTGGTCAGAGTATGAAGAGTCGGCAGACGTCCATGAATGACCGCCAACGCTGTTCCCCTGGCAACGAGATGGTGGGCAGCACAGAACTGATGGGCGGCAGCCCTGCCAAAGTGCAGAAGAGCTGGAGCTTCAATGATCGGACCCGGTTTAGGCCGTCTCTGAGGTTGAAGAGCCAGCCTCGTACAGCTGTCCCAGATGGTGAGCTTGTAATGTTACTGTAACCAACCAAACCAATATCTGACAAATGACACTTTCAGAGAAATATGGAAGAAATATGGGAGTATATGTAAAATGCCCTGTGGAGTTACACCTTTCAAGACATTACCTTAAATATAACCCAAAAAAGTTAAGTAAAATAAATTCAACAGTATTGTAGCACGTTTGAAAACCCAGTTATCTTACCCCTAAATTTGTGAAGTAGTTCGAGATATGTTTTGGATCACTGCCCTGCCTCCTTTCAGGTTCAGTCTTTTAACTGACTGTGTGACATTTGCACTCAGACTTATATGATTAGAAGAGATTTAGTGGAATCCATTCTTCCAAGTTTCTATGCCATCGTTCCTGTGCCAAGGTTGTTCATTTCCTCAAACAAACATTTTGCCCTGTGGTTAATTATAGTTTGGTAAAAATTTGGTTGAGGAAATCCATACATTATAATTCATTGTTAATATAGCTGATTATTTGTTATTGCTATGTCCAGTTTAATTTGTTGTCATTTTTTGCCAATTTTATGTTGCCAACTTTGTGGTAACCATTTATGATGGTCGCATCCTGTTCTAACAAGCAGAGCAAAGCAAAGTCCATAAAGACATGGATGAGCGAGTTTGGTGTGGAAGAACTTGGCTGGCCTGCACAGAGTCCTGACCACAACCTGACTGAATTACAAGCCAGGGTTTCTCATCCACCCACACCCAAGTTTGTGAATGTGATAGCTCGAGAACAAAGCAGCATAGCAGCTTCAAATTTATACCACAGGTGTATCTGTTAAAAATTTTGGACAAGTTCGAATCTCAGTGACCTTGACCTTTAGATTAAGTTCAGAGGTCAAGTTTTCTGAAAATCTTGTGAATGCTATAACTTGAGGTTCCATAGAATTTTGAAATTGATGATTTTATAATGCTTATTTAGTCCTCTTCAGGTCCACATCTCCCACTCTAATTGTTATCGGTAGTATCAAGGATATACACCCTCCTCTTCCATCTTATATCGCGGAGGTGGCAAAAATATGTCAGTTTCTTTGTTCCTGTCTTAAATATCCCAAACACAATATAGATTTTCACCTCCTAAAAGTCAAAATAGTATCATTCGGAAACATTCTCACAGACTCTTTTCTCTTCCAGCTTGCAGAAAGTTGCAAAAGGTTTTTGAGTTTCAAGACTGCAGATGCTTTCAGCAGAGCAACATTTATTGATGACTCAACACTCTGTTTCTTTCAGTGGACACAGGCATGACCACAGAGGAATCCTTTGATGAGCGAGGGTGCCACTGCGATGTTACTGTGGAGGATCTATCAGCACCTCTCAAGGCTGTCATCAGAGCTGTCAGGTGAGGTCCTGCTCCAAATAAACTTTATGAGTGCTTTATGAGGTAATCAAAATCAACCCCAAATCACCAAACTGCTTGAAGACTTTGGGCGAGCAATTCTTTTTTGAAGAAGAAAGAACCAGCAAAAACACATTCAGATGCTAATATGCAGTCACACTCAAGAAGATTTTATTGAATTTTCTTACAATGTCGAAAATAGGGAGTACTATTACGAAAATAAGACAGATAGGGAGGTCACTTCTGCAGTTAGCTTTCCAAAATCGTGCTTTTATCCATTATCCTCTTCACTCACATTAGGTGCCAAAACTCAGTCACGTCTCACTTTTCACAGCTTTTGTTTTCATTTGTTGTTTAACACTTTAGATATATAATTGCTTTTTAGAGAACTGGATGGCAAGATTGATAAAATAAATCACATATTTTGGTAAATGTGAAGATGATAACTCCCGAGCTCTACCCACTTGTTGTCTTGCTGTCTAGTTAAAAAATGGCAACAAAATTACAATTTCAAATTTAGGCCTTTTTTTAAAAACAGTGCACAAACCATCTGTGGTGTCAGGTGGGCTACCTTTATCTTCTATCATATACTCTTAACCCTGAAACTACAACTATTTCTAAGCTCTAGTTCAAAGCAGCAATAATGGAAACATCATTTTGTTAGGGGTAGGAGATTGCAGTGATGTTGCACGTCGCACATTTGGATCCCTGGGTATAATATAATTCCATTTTTTGAGATGTCTTTGTGCCTCTGCAGTATACATGAGTCTTAGTGCGTTAGAATCAGCTGTGTCAGTGTCACCATAGACAATGGTCCTTACAAAGTCAGGATTAGGAGGCTGGAGCAGTGACAGCTGCATGTTTGTAAGGAAAGAGGATCTCACAGATTTCCTTTTGGGACCTTTGTGCTTTTCGCTTTAGCTTTTTTTACATGTTACTTTCACTGTCATCTGTTGGTTAGGCTTAGGCACTGAAAACTAAATTCAGTAAAAGATTGGGGTTTGGTTTAAAATATGCTCCTGGCAAACCTGCTGATGAGTTGGGAGTGACAGCCCCATCTCACTAATGCCATAAGAGCACAACCCACCAAAAGGACACCTTCTGACTTAATAAGCCACGTAAGCTTTTAACAAAACAGCTTTAATTGAGGCCTTGGGGATGAGAACGGTCTGAACCAATTCAACAAAACCATGAAACTCTGATTAGTCTAATATATGCACTTTAAAGAGCAGCCAACAGACAAATAGCTAGCTAAATTACAGGCTGCAATATATTATACCAGTGGTTCTTAAACTGTGGGGCGTAGAGTCTTTGGTTGGTTGCAGAACCTCTGCAGGTGGGGAACAGAAAACCAGGTGAAAAATAGGAAGTTAAATATAAGTGAAGAGAAAATGCAATTTATAATTGCCAGTTAACTTAACCAGCAGAGAAGCTGAGGGACGCTGGGGTAGCTGGAGAGAAGCAGTACAGGTACAAGGACAACATGCAAAGATCTAACCCTGTGCCAAATAATTCTGAAGCACTAGAAAATAAATCAGAAAGTCTAAACCTAACAGAAATATTTGATTAAACTACGAATAGAGCAGAACGCTGAAACTCTTTATATACTACCACATGCACTTCAAAGACCCGCCAGCAGACCAACAGTCAACTAATTAGTAGACTTCAGAATATTATACCAGTAGTTCTCAGAAGCAGGCATAGGAAAAAATCAAGTTCAAATCGAATGTTAAGCAATTTCAGGGAAAATCAATTAGTAGGGATTTGGTGATGCTATTTGGCTGACCCTTACTTAAGCTGTATTTTTTTTTTTTTTTTTTTTTTTGCTGTTGATGAAAAAGTGGCAAATGAGCTCTTTTTGGCTTCTGAAGCAAGACATGCCAGAAAATGTTCCTGCAGTTTCTTGCACAGAAGCACCAGGTTTCCAAAGTCTACACTTGGTGTGTAACAAGCTGCTGGTGCTGAAACTGTAACGGTAATAATAACTAAAATTAAAGAGGATGATGTTATTAGTATTTTTCTTTGCTAAATGCTAAATTGTACTAATTTTAACAATTATGCAAGTGAGAATATTTTCCAAAATGCTAAATTAGTCCTTTTAATCAGACTAACTAAAGTGTTTGTGCTAATAATAAAACCCATTATTTATAATTGGTTATAAAAGATAATGGTTTATTGAAATGAAGTTTGAGATTACCCTTTATCAGCAATCCAACTAAATTGTTGAGTAGATTTATTGTCTACTTTTACATATATGTCCTGCATGTTGGAACTAATAATACTGCTATTGATCACATATTTATTTTTTATCTTAGTAGTTTTACCTCTCCTGTGCTCTCTAAAGTCAAGAGTTTCTTCCCAATCAACTGGTAATGTGACGGCACTGACCCGTATTTATGACTGCTATAGTGCATGAATATAGTGTGTAGATGTGTTCTAGCTGAGCCTGCTCTCTTTCACTGGCACCGGCACCCTGTGAACAAGTGTTTATCCTACTGGCACCAGATGACTCTCTCACTCCACCGCTTCTTCTCACCTTTTTTCATTGTGCAAATGTCTAATTTCATATATGAATGAAGTATTTTTTAAATGGCCTACTTAGCTGTAGTTTCTATATTTTCTATGGTTTACTAAGAATTAAAATTTTGCTGCCTCAATTTTATAGATCATGAATTCGATTGTTTCCATATAATAAAGAGACAGATTGTTGACGAGGTAAAAACTGGATAAATTCAGCATTTAAAAACCATTAAAACAATTTACATTTATCAGCTTTTTAAGGCAGGGGTTCAATAATAGTTCAGTAATAAAAAGACAATGAATCATGTGTGAAAACCTGAAACCCCTGGCATGCCCTTAATAAAAGCTCTGAATTATTGATACAAGATAAAAAGCCAAATTATGATTTTCAGTTTTCCATCTTCAAATAGTTGTTGCCACTGCTAGTATCCCTGCATTTTGTTCCATGCTTTTTTTTTTTGTTTGTTTTCCTTCTGTTCAGTTGTCATCTTTATATAGAATTATGGAAAAATAAGCACATGCACTTAATATAAATGGTTAAAGGGGTTGTAAGTATACTTACAACCCCTTTAGAACCTCACATTTGTTTCTCCAGGCATTTGCTATAAGTTTGTTTATGCATTTCTGAGGTATCTTACAATTGATCTTAAACTCAATTGTATTCTTTCTATGTCAGATTTTTCATTTACCAGATTTTATCATTGTGGCCTAATGGAGAGTAGTCAGTTATGTAACAGTTTGAGTGGAATCTTTTTGTAATCCACTCTTTAAGCGAATGAAATCATTCTGTCAACCTTTTGATAGTTCAGTAACAGTATCCACTCAATCATTCTTTTATCTGATCTGGATTATTGTCAAGTTTAGGGGTTTACATGCAAAGACTTTATATCATCCTTTTGTATAATGAAGCTTATTAAACCCCTCTATCACCATCATCATCTCTTTCTAGATCTACATACAGTTGCACAGATAAACTCCCATCTACGAGCTATGCTGCTGCCACCTAACCCTGGCTGGTCTGCACACTCAGCAGGCCATTCTCCATGGGCAGCCAGATCCCAGGGTTTTCCCAGGGTGTCGGGTTGAGGGCTGGAGACCCCCTCCTCTGTCAGGGCTGTTATTACACAGGGTCATCTGTCACTGCTGCTTCCATTTAGGCAGTGAGAAAAATAGGCAGTGGGAAACTACCAGAAACCACTGGGGACTCTAAATGAACCAAGAGGCATAGATCTCCTTACCTGGATCAATATTATTACTCAGCAGCGGCTCTGTTCACCAAATAAAAGGAGAAAGAAAATTACACTCAGGTTTCACAAATTCGCCATTACGCACTGGTTTTCCATCAGATACTTCAGAAAGTATTTGAAATTTTGTGTTATCTTTGTTACACTCCAAAAAGAAAAGATCAACAGTGAAGCACAAGAACCTCTCTGTAGGTTTTCTCAAACTTACTGCTGCCACCTAATGGTGGTGTTTAGTAATTACACCCTAGATTTCACTTAAATTGACTCCCAGCAATCACTGTGTGTGTATTTGTCTTTTGCATGTATAGGATCATGAAGTTCCACGTAGCAAAGAAGAAGTTTAAGGAGACGCTGCGTCCGTATGATGTGAAGGACGTGATTGAGCAGTACTCTGCAGGTCACCTGGATATGCTCTGTCGCATCAAGAGCCTTCAGACCAGGTCAGGAAACGGCATGCACATTGATTGATATTGACAGATTTCTGTGTTCTTGCTTTCAAAATCAAGGAATTTATAGATGTATCAATAACCTGAGCTGCTATGTGTTGATTTTGCTGCAATTCGAGCTAACGCTATAGGTTATATAGCACGTCACAGAAAATCATTATAAATTAACTTTAAACTTTAACATTCTTTTAAGTACATATTTCTTTTCCAAACTAAATACATATGTGTAGATGTGTGTTCCCTCTCTCTCCCAGGCTAGACTCTGTAGTGGGTCCTCCTCCAAGGCCTTTGCGCAGCCGTGGAAAGACCTTTTCCTCTCCCTCCCTGCATTTATATTACAGCCAGACCAGCAGGAAACGGTCGACACCGGGGTTAGACTCACCCCCTTTTCTGATCCTTCTGCCAAACGCTTCCCTACTAACTTTGCCAGCCAGTTTGAATTTGCATATGCTTAGATGTATTTGAACTAATTCAGCCAAATGTACAAATATAACTTATCTTAATACTTGAAGCAATCTTGGTGCAGTAATCATTTCACTGACTTAATAAGTGGACACATAGAAAACACAGGCCTTCTAGGTGAAAAGTCTGTCAAAATGGCATACACATAGCTTCATGCCACACATTACTATGACCACCGTTATTCTTCAGCACAGACTGAAGTCTTCTAGGTGAACTTTCTAGTATTTTCTTAAAGCAGTCTTCAGGAATAGTTTTCCAGGTTCTTGAAGGACATTACAAATCTCTTCTTTGGATGTTGGCTGCCTTTAGTTCTATTCTCTGTCCAGATGATCCTACAGTCTATGATGGTGCGTGGTTTTCTTTTCAGGTATGCTTTGACTGCATTAGCAGTGTGTTTGGGATCATCGTCAAGCTGATGAATTGAGCCATTGCTTTCCGCATGGTATTGCACAGTGGATTAAAATCTGATGGTACTCATCTGCATTTGTAATTTAGTTTTGATAAGATCCCCAACACCAGTGACTGAAATGCAGCCCCAAATCAAGACAGAGCCTCCACCACGTTATTTATAAATAGGTGTACAGTCAGTGTTTTCTTCTCTCCTGACCTCCTCAGTATAGACCGCTGACAATTTGAATCAAACTTTTCTCATTTGGATTCATCACTCAATAACACCAGTTCTTGCTTTCTCCCTTTTTCCCTTCCTTAGCAATGGCTTATTGACTACCACCCTTCTACTGAGATAGGTTTTGATGAGGCAACATCAAACAATAGCTGGATTAACTGAAGGGCTCGATGCAAATCTTGAGTTCTGTGTCAGGTCTTTGTACAGTTTTTTTTCCTATTTGTTAATGATAGACATTTAAATGTTGTTCTTCTGCAGTAGATATGGTTTTAGGCCTACCGCTTCTTCTTTTGTCCTCTATCTGTCCAGTTTCCTTAATTGCAGGACACACTGCACAGCATGCTGAAACATGCCATGTTTTTGACTAAAAGCATTTTAGGAATCACCTTGTAGAGAAATACTATTTTTTGCCAGTCGACCTGTGTTTCAGTCGGCATTAGGCGGCCTCATAAACAAAAAATCATTCATTTGAAAATGCCATCCTTCACCTCTGTGTGTATCTGTTCATTTATGTACCTGTGCTTAAAGCTTCATGGTGTTAAGTCAGAGAGAAGTGCCTGATCCAGTTTTTTTCCTATCTCCAGACTGGCCAGTGCAGCAGACTCTGGTCGCACCCAGCCAAGGAATATGTCCTCTCCTGCACTACACTATTATTACAGCAACCACATGAAGAAGCTTTCTGGCTCAGGGTTATTCTATTTCACTTAATTTAATTTTAGACTTTAAAATCCTGCCACATGCAGCCATAGCTGCTAATAAGTGCTATAGCAGTGGCAATCGGGTTACTGCGAGCAGATATAAAATATCTGAAATGTATTAACCTTCCCGCAGAACCAGATGGTTGGAGTTTACAGTAGAACATGTACTTAATACCAGAAGGTTTTGACAATAACTGAAAGGCAAATTAAATTCCAGTACAATTCAATTCCTTATTTTAACCCAAAACTTGATGATTTTAATATGTTAAACTCCATCCACATGGTAAAGTTTTTATTAACCGTGTCTGACACATAAATATTTGAAGTAAATGCAAACAAACCCAAACACAGCTGTCTGACATCACATTAGATCACACTTCATTCTTTCTCCTTTCATCAGAGAGTAGAAACATTATTGTATGTGAATGCTGCTGATTTGTATGCAGTTGTGTGCGGTTTGGATGTGCTTTTTATTTTTTCCTGAGTGAAAACAGGCACCTGTGCATTACTTTGGAACTCAAAGTATGGAAATTAACTTCACTAACTGAACATAATTAACTGTCAGAGAACAAAGACAGCCATTGAATGAATACTCTGACATAATCTGACAATAATTTAAATCAAGCACTGCAAGAAGCAGCTCACTCAGAGCTTTTTTTTTTTTATTAAATATGCTTTATATTCAATAAAAATAAATAAAAAATGCAAACACAAACAAACTGCTACAAAATGTATTACATCCGATCCTAAAATTGAGTTTCCCATAGATTTTCCTCCTTTTTTTCCATAGTTGTTTTTATACTATAGCACTGATTCACTCAAGCCATGTGTGGGGTTTTTTTTACTAACCCTAACCTTAGCCTTCCGTTGCTTTAGGTTTGTTGTCTGACTGCAGATAACCTGAAATACAGCAGGGATGCCTTCTTATATTACAACGTCATTATTTTCTAGTATAATAATCCTAATGTATGTGTGTATCTCAGGGTGGATCAGATCTTGGGAAAAGGCCAGATTCCTGTGGATAAAAAAATGAGGGACAAACTGCACCCAGATGGAGACTCCCTAGAGGGCATGAGCATGCTTGGACGTGTGTGTAAGGTGGAGAGGCAGGTGGGTTTAAGAAAAAAAAATAAGGAACACAGAATGCATGTAAAATGCATTCATAAACTTTTATTACCTCACATTGTTGGTGATTTGTTTGGGCTCTTGACCAATACCTGTGAAATTTTGCTTTTAACAGTATCAATTTATCTGTATTGGAAACCCCCAGAAAATTTACAGAATAGTATTCAGCTCTTTCAGCCTTGGTTCTTATTCTCTTTTCTTTTGTGCCTAGGTAACTTCCATTGAATCAAAGCTGGACTCTTTGCTGGATATTTACCGCCAAGTCCTACAGAAAGGCCCCTCAGCACTCACCCTCTCCTCCCTCCCCCTGTTTGAGCTGGAGAACCAGCATCATAACTCGGACTACCCGACCTCAATCATTGGCAGGGATCTTCCCTCCCATCAGGGAGGTGAGCCTGTTGGAAGCGGAGGACACAACAGTGGCGGCATGCGTCGTTCTCTCAATCCCAACCCGAGAGGCTTGCGGCTCATACTGGCACCAGCTGATGATGATGCTCCTCCGGACTCAGCCCCTCCATCCTATCCACCATCCACAGCCTCGCTCTCCCCATCACCTCTGCTGCCCCCTGATAGCCCTTATCCAACTTTGGTCACCACCAATGGTACCCCGAAAAAAGCACACTTCCCTGATCTGCCACCCCCACCTTCCTCGACGGGGAATTTCACTCTTCAACTCCCCCCTATGGTACATCCCTCTCACCTCCGATGCCCTGCTGACCCGATCTCAGATGATCTGACAGATGGAGTGGCAGTGGACGAGGAAAGCTCTGGCCCCTCTGTTGTTGTAGGATGCGGTGTGGATTCTGACCAAGAAGGTGACAACGAGGCAGCCTTTGGCCAGGGAACGGTTCAGCTGCGGGAGAAGCCTGGCTTGAAAGCTGAGGGGGTCTGGAGGAGGCACATGAGCCTTGAGGTGAAGCCCTTGCTGCTTCTCTCTTCGAGCCCAGATGGGAGGGCTTCAGACTGGGAAGGTGGTCTTGGGAAGTCGATCTCTGTGCAGAACCTCAGTCAACCTTTGACCAACCGTGCCCCTGGTCTCTCCTCTGCACTCAACAACAGCAGCAGCAGCAATGGTAGCGAACGCAGCACTGCCCATGATGATCTTAACAACTGGGATGATACAAAACTCTTTATTAGAGAGTGCAAATTACAAACATCAGAGGAACATTTCGACTTCCTGTCACAGGGACCTGGAAGCAGCACCTCAGACCTTTTAAAGACTGTGGAGGAGGCTGCACCTCACCCAAAAGGAAAGTCAGAGTTTCTCAGTCAGTCCTCACACATACAGCTGGCATAACCACACTTACTGACAGACACACATTTCCATACTGTATGTAAACACCACTGTGGGTGAAGCCACTTTTTAAAATATTTTTACAGGGCAGTAAACAGATTATGTTGCAAGTTTTACAAATAAATCCTTTCTATATGAACAATGTTTTGATATTTTGTCTAACACTTTTATTCCCAGTTGCATACACACTTTTCATAGGGTACTAAAATTACTACAGCCTATACAGTAAATGAATGTACACGTATGTATGCAAGTGGCCATACTCATGTAAGACAAAATATACAATCAATACACAAAGATGAAAATAACCTTACTGGAAAAACAATATTTTGTTTTTATACAAAAATGACCAAGTTTTTCATATTTACTATCATAAATTAAAGAAAAAGATGCTTAATTTGAAGAGGAATCTTGGAAGGAATCCTAATTTTATTTCTAGATCCAGACTTGTTGGAAAAGCTGTGGATGCCAATCAAATAATGGGGCGCATTGTGAGAAACGGTTACTGTCCAACAATTTTACATTTTTGCTGAGTCTGACTCAGCAGCAAACCCAGTTTCGAGTCTAACTTTTCACTTTACAAATTAAAGGATAATGGAAGAAGAATGCTGAATAACTGTCTCACAGCCAGAACTACTTCACTCTAACTCATTGGTCAGCTTCTACGCACGTGGTGAAACCAGCAATCACATGTACATGCACATCCGCCGAACTCTTTTACACTCTGACAGTTGTGACCATTAACAATAACTACTACTACTCTAAGAAAGGCCAACATGACAAAGAGCTGAGACTGACTAAGAACTTTTCTTGGAAGAAGCAGAGAGTCACTCACTCTGCTAGTTCACTGTCTGTCTTTGGCAACTTAAAATTTCATCTTTTACTTACTCTATGCTTTCATACATATCACTACATGGACAGTTTGAAAAACGAAATATAAATAAAGGGAATAAAGGGTGAGGCCTGGTGTGAGAAAAACAGCTGAAGTATAAAAACTTAAAGGTTGAACCAGGGTTGCATGTGTGCAGACTACAGAAATCTCGTTTTCTTCATTTCCTACAATTGCTGAAGTGTTTGTTAATGTTGATGTGGTTGGATTGTTGGTCTAATCTGTCAGCAAACTGTAACTAAATTTGAATGCAGCAGACCTAATGGGAAGAAATGTCCTATCAGCACTGACTTAAAACAAGTGTTGGAATTTCTCCCACTTGGTTTGGATAGTAGCCCAGTAAGTTGGATGCAGCTGTTTTGAATATTGAACTGTGGTAGACTTTTAAGTGGGCTTTCTCAGCCAAGCATGAGATGCTGCATGTCTAAGCTGTAATTCAAAAGTGCTCATGCATTTCCTGGTGACTCAGACCTCCATCTGCATGTCAAAATAATGTTTGCTCCAAACTTTTAACAAAACGGTACGAACAAAGTCTGCCTACATGATCAATATTATCTGAACTAATTTGATAGAAGTTAAAACCTCTGTTGCTACTTATGTGGATAACCCACTTACTATTTTATGACAAAACTACAACATTTAAAGGCCATTCGTTGTGATCAAACTAGAAAAACCTCATTGATATTTTCTGTGACTTCTCTGATGAAGACTGATCTTAGATTGAGATTATATGTGGCTTATATAAGGACTCTTTTCACCAGGATGTTGGTACGCACTTCATCCTCACTCACCTCAGTCCTAATTAGAATATTTAACCATTCTGGGTTTTATTGTCACTATCTCGAAAATGACTAAAGTGGACCGTTTATATTATGGTACATTTAATCTTTAAGGAGATGTAGAGGCTTGTATGTTTTCAGTGTTAGATTTTTGAAAAACTGGTGTCTTGAAAGTGTCTTAATAAACAGTGTTTGTATTGCTGCCTTTCTTTCTTTTAGATAGGTTGACTGGTGTTTAAATGAGAATTATGCACAAAAACTATGTCAGCCATCTTCATTTTTGTTAGTCATTTTGATTTGTTTTGTATGTTGTCACAGAAGTCTTAAAATGTATTGTTTGTGCTATTCGTGTCCTTTTATTCATCATTTTTTCTGTTATATCCCCAGAGAGTTAAGTGCATTTCTTAGAATATTAACATCCTATAAAAGAATATAGCGAGTATTATCTTCTGACAAATGACAACTGCTAACACTTGTAGACTGATTTTAAAGTGTTTTATAGACCATGCAGAAGTTGTTCTGGTATGATAAAATATATTGTCATCATGAAAGCACAGTGTGTTTCTGTTGAGATTGACCTGGAAATGTGACATTGTAGTTTATGCTTATGTAATATTGACATAGATTTGAGTTGTAGCTATTGATTGAGCTTTGTTAAAAATGAGAACAGGCCAAATCCATAAGCAACAATGAAGCAAAACACCAAACACAGATGGGACAACCTTAAAAACTGCAATTGTTGCCCTCCCCCTCCCAAAGAAAACATGCCTATTTTTGCTGTCGGTATATTGCTTGAGAATCCTCCTATTATTTTTTTCTTCTTCACGGAGCTATAAAGGCCTCGTTTGCCTACAGACTATGCATATTGTATAGTTGAAGTCAAACTCCTGCTTTTCAGTTGGGCATCCAGTTCACTTAAGTTATGTCGCCTTGGTCACAGACTTTATATGGCTTTGATGGCTAATAATACCATTTCTGTATTGCTTGAACGATAATTTATTACACAACTGGCCTTAAAGCTTGATAATGTTAACTTTATTATTTCTTTGAAATTAATTTATTAAAGTGCACACTATGTTCTCTGGATGAGAAATGCAAAGAATTTTATTATTCATTAATAAAGTACAGGTTATCTGAACTTTTTTGTTTTTGTGTCTTTTTTGGTGGAAATTCTTAATCTTATTTATAAGAAGACAAAGGAACATTGTGAATCTATAGCCTTCAACTCTCTAAACGGTAGGGTAATTAACAAATGGATATTTCTTAGGCATTCTTTTTATCTGAAATTTCACAATTTTCTATACAATTTAAGCCACGTCTGATGTAAATTTATGAAAAAGTTTTAGAAAAACTAACTTTTCGGGAAGGACGTTAACGCGGCGCCGTCCGCGAATTCACTGTTCGACCGTTAATTGCGCTTACTGAAGTAGTGCGTAGGTAGCTGTTGGGTAGCCAAGCTTAAAATGTCTGATTGGGAGGATGAGTACGACCAGGACGGAGTTGCTATCTACAAACCTGCTACAAAACCGGCTTCGGCCTATTGGAAATTTTCATGTAATGACCGTCAAAGGGAAAATGTTGTTTTCGGTGTGAAAAATGGAACCAAATTTGGAGCCCCAAGGGAGAGGAGAGCTAATCGTAGCGGCCCGGGTCCCGAGGTCAACAAGTGGGGAGGTGGAAGTGATCATGGAGACCCCGGACGACAGACGACGTTTAGCAAAGAAGAGTCTTCCCGGCCTCTGACTATCACAGTGGAAACTACTTCAATTGGAAGAGTAATAGGTACGTTGTCAGAATTAATGCGGAGATGAAATTTACAGTAACAAGTCTTTCACAGTCTTAGCAAAGCTGCATTTAGTTGTGTTGTTAGCGTTAGCTTAGATTTGATGGGTCCGCGCGAAGAAGCTGTGTAGGTGATGAGGTTGGCCTATACCCTGGAGGTTCTGCAGGTTTAGACTCTAAAACACATTTTATTCTGTTAAAAGGTCGTGGAGGAGCCACAATCCGTGAACTTCAAGAGAAATCTGGCGCAAGAATTAAGGCAAGTTGGTGATGTTGTGTTAAACTAGTACAACAAATCATGGGAAATCACAGTTTAGAAGCGAAAAACAAAAACTGCTTGAACTTTTAATTTGTTTAGATATGGTTATTTAACTTGGACTTGATAATGCCCTGATGACAATAAACACAATTTTGAGCCTTGAATGGATTCTCATTAACTTATCTTTTCCCTTCATCCCCTTTCCACTCTGTCCCCTCCCCTTTTCCAATTCTTATGAATTCATTGTATCACGTTTGGGTTCTTGGGTGCTTGTGTGTTGGGAGAGGTGTTAGGGCAAACAATGCTGTGCCTGGGCAACAATGCGTTTCCTCTTTCCTATTTCCTAAGAAATTCCTTTGTGGCGCTAAATCAAACTCCCTTCTAAAACTGAACACCCGAAGTAAGAAGCAAAGCACACACTCAAAACTTATGTAAAAAATTGGGCCAATCTCAGGTTTACCAGCCTATTCTCAACATGTTCGCTAACAAGCTCAAATTCGGCATAAGCTTGAGCAAAATGTCAGCATGCTCAGAGTGAACTGCTGAAATATAGATTTGTCAACCTTTTCCTGAGGTTTTCTTTAAATGGGTTTACCTGGCTTGGGGAAGGAACAAGAAAGCAGACTGAGGGAATATTGTAGTTGCCAACTTCCACCTACCAGTTTGTGTGTGGTGGGCCCATACCTTTAAAATCCAATAAAGTTCTGCCATAAATTGGGAAAACGTGTACATTTTTTTTGCTCATTTTTAACTTAAAAAATGATCATTCTACTTTATTATTTAGGTTACATGCCTAAAAGATTTAGATTTCCATTGATAGTATCAGCTGATATTGGCTATTTACCAGTCTGTTGCTATCTGCATTATGAAAACCAGTAAATCAAAACATTTTTAGAAAAGACAGGAGAAATGCCCTTCAACCATGTTATCAGTGATGTTTCATAGTTTGTCCACCAGAGGGTACTGTTTATCTTCTCTGTTAGTAATGATCAACAACCAGCTGATTCAAGCAGAGTGTAAACAAGAAGATGAATGATATTCAGGGAAATATGTCATGGCTCTGAAAGGTGGGGAAAGGCATTTTAAATTGCCAAATATCGGTAAAGTGGTCTTAAAAATTGTATTATGGTGTGTGTGTGTGTGTGTGTGTGTGTGTGTGTGTGTGTGTGTGTGTGTGTGTGTGGTGTTCAGAACTGCAATATATTTTAAAATGTTCTTAATATTTTGTCCCCCATGTGTATTTTCAAATCTCAGATTATAGATGCTAGATTATAAGTGTTAGAAACACTTATAATCTGAGTGCATGAAGTTTAAAATGCCATCAAACCATCAAAGTTGCTATCCAATGGTAACTTCTGGTACTGACTGTAAATGATAAAAGATATAGTTTTTAGCTCTGTTTCTAAAAGGCTTGAACACAAAATATATTGAAAACTTATTGGGAAGATGAGTCAAAATGGTAGTATTTTTAGAACGAGTGAGAAGTTTAAAATCCCGCAGCCAAATTTACTAAAAATGTGAATATCAGAACTAATTCAGTGCACAGGAAATATGTAAGATGTTATCCTTATACCGTCTTTGTTACTATTCTGTTTGTGTTTTCAGATAAACAAGGGAGGTTATGAAGGTGAGGTAGTCATTTTTGGGTCCACTGCAGCACAGCAGAAGGCCAAAGAGATGATCGAAGACTTGGTGGCAGAGGGCAACTCCCAATATTGTAATGGTGTGAAATTTATTTATTTGAATTTCTTTTCTTTTAGAAAATGATGTTTTCAAAACAATTTTCCTTGGGATTCTTGGTTAATATTTTTTCCACTAACATTTTTTTTAATTCACCAAAAAAGGAAATTGTTTTTAGTACAAATACTACATAATATACTTTTTTTTTATTGTAAATTAGAGCCATTTTAAGTTAATACAGTGGACAAGAATTTGTTTTGCTTTCTGTCTGACCCAACCTTTATATTTCTGAGATTAACATAAATCTGAATATCTCCTTCACAGCATTTAATTCCACCTTTATTTTGCTCATAGTGAGAGTTGTACCTAAATAAGAAGCCTGTGTCAGTTGAAGCAAGATGTTATGTATACCTGAGCTTTTGTCCCATAGATTGCTACATAAGGTTCTGACTTTTGCTGATACGCAGTTGTATCACATTTCATTACTGCACTGCATTCAATTCAATTCAGTTTTATTTATACAGCGCCAAATCACAACAACAGTCACCTAACAGGCGCTTTACATTGTAAGGTATACCCTACAATACTACATACAAAAAATCATATGACCCCCTATGAGCAAGCACTTTGGTGACATCGGGAAGGAAAACTCCCTTTTAACAGGAAGAAACCTCTGGCTTGACTCCAAGCTTCCTCACAGTGTTACTGGAGGCCAAGTTAATGCCATCCAGAGTAAGAATTTGGTTAGATACCATATCTCTAAGATTTTCAGGGCTGAGTACAATAACCTCAGTTTTATCTGAATTTAAAAGCAGAAAATTAGAGGCCATTCAGGTCTATATGTCTTTAAGACATTCCTGCAGTTGAACTATTTGAGGTGTGTTATCTGGCTTCATGGATAAAATGTAAAGTGAAAATGTTTGCTATGTCTTCTGATGATACTGCCTAAGGGAAGCATTTATAATGTAAACAGAATTGGTCCTAGCACTGAACCCTGTGGAACTCCATAATTAACCTTAGTGTGCGAAGAGGACTCCATTTAGATGAACAAATTGGCATCTATTAGACCTGTAATACCTGCAGCGTGCTCTAATCGTTCTAATATAATATTATGGTCAACAGTAACGAACGCTGCACTGAGGTCTAGCAGGACAAGCACAGAGATGAGTCCACTGTCAGAGGCCATAAGAAGATCACTTGTAACTTTCACTAAAGCTGTTTCTGTGCTGTGATGGGCTCTGAAACCTGACTGAAACTTTCCAAATAAGCCAATCCTCTGCAGATGATCTGTTAACTGTTTGAAATGAATGATATGAATTTTTGATTCTTAGTGAATGACTATGAAAATATGGATTTTCTTCTCAGGTTCTCGCAGAGGACAAGAGTATGGAGGAAGATGTGGAGGGGAAAAGAATGGCTCTGTCTGGTCTACTGCTGAATTGCAGGCTGCAAATGTTGTCCAGGACCGTCCATCCATAGACTGGGACGCCATCCGGGAGAACAAGGAGAAGTATAAGGAGCTCAAGTGGAAGGGTAAGTGATCATATTTGTCAAAAGGGCACATGACTTCTTATTCAAAACTATTTAGCTATTGATATAGCTTAATTTGGCATTATTGTAGGATAATTGATTCGAAATTAAACCGTGCGCTAAAGTTAAAGACTTTTGTTTTTTTTGGTGTTGGGGATGGAAATTGTGAACCCCATGCACATGTGCCATACCTATAAAATGGCTAAAATCGTACAGTTTATTAATGCTAAGTTACCCTCAAATATGTAAACATAAATTTGCAAATATAATTATCCAAAGCTAAACTTATTTTGTGATATTTTTGCTTTCTTCAGACATCCCACCTATCAAAAAGAAGTTTTACACTGAGGCACCGAGTGTGGCCGTGCTTACAGCAGAGGAAGTTGGTGAATGGAGGTAAATCTTAGTGGTTCTTGGTCATATGTCCATGTACTTCCATATGACAGGGTTTTACATGTATAAACAAAATTTAAGCCAGTTCAGAAAGGAAGATCTCCTCTGTGCTTTTCGTGATGTTATAACACCAGCCATAAAAGACTTAGGTTACCATGCTGACAACAATACCTTAAGTTTGTGAATGTGATAACTCAATTTATAGCAGAAGTCTTTCTACTAAAATCTTGAGTATCTCAGTGACCTTGACCTTAAGGTCAGAGGTTAGGTTTTCTGAAAATCTTATGAATGCCGTAACTTGAGAACAAAGCTCATTTCTGCTGCTTGTATCCATGATCTCATTCTTTCGGTTCTTCTGGTCAATACCCAGAGCTCGTGACCATAGGTGAGGGTAGGTAGGGTAGATCGACCAGCAAATCGAGAGCTTTGCTTTTACACTTAGGTTTCTCTTCACCGTAACAGACAGCGTTTGCATCACTGAAGCCATCTGGTCAGCACCAATCCCTCTGATCCCCGGCTCCGCTCACTCATGAGCAAGGCCCAGAGATTAACAGAGCTGTGGCATTTCTCAACAACAGTGCTCCACCTGGTGGCAGGTGGCTCCATAAAATTTAAGACTCAACAATTTACCAGCATTTGGGCATCAATTAAAATGTTGACAGTTACATTAAACGACTAGTACGTCTGGTAGCCACTGGTGACATTAGCAACAATTAGTTGACTACTCGCGCACATCCCTAGTTCAAATACAGACGGACAGTCTCCGAGTGGTTGGATTTTTCATCCAAAAACTGCTGTAACATTACTTTTGTTGGACTGTTTTTCCTCAGCAAGAAGGGTATGTGGTGGGTTTATCTAAATAACTACTTTTTAGAACTCTGCTCTCTGGCTTTATGGGTTGTGCCTGTGATCATTCTCTTTCTAAAGTCTGCCCTTGATTGAGTGGAGTCTCCCACTCTGACTTTCTTGGCGTTTTTATATTTGGTACATTTTGAATTTGGAGCACCTTCCCCTTAATGTCTTTGCTTTTATTTTTGTATGTGCTTTTTATCTAATGGCATAAATTTGACACTGACAATTGATCACCTTTTAAAAGAGGATGGAAAAAAATACACAGTTATTCAATTTATTGTCATGTTTCTGATATTTAACCTGGAACCAAACACATGGTATTCATCTGCGTTTAGCAAGGTACTTGGTACTTTGAATCTGTTTTCATGTTTGTTTACACCTTTTCCTCAGGAAGGAGAACAACAATATCTTTGTGGATGACCTGAACGAGGAAGAAGAGAAACGGCAAATTCCCAATCCCTGTCGCACATTTCTTGAGGCCTTTGAGCTTTATCCAGAGATCATGGAAAACATTGACCGGGTTGGCTTCACCAAACCAACC